>NC_138148.1:2477300-2512300 GCF_964199315.1 Orbicella franksi | reverse complement strand
CTCTCTTGACTTGAGAATGCTTCTTCATTTATTTCACTTTATCCAAGTCATCATTTCACTTACCTAAATACATTGTTACTAAAACAATACAGTAAAATATCTTTAGTATAAAATAGACCTAATCATAATAAAAAATATTTAAAGGAAAAAAGTTATACTTCCCAACTCGAATACGTTTTCCGATTGGAACAGAACGTGTCATGTGTCATGTGTCACAACTCACTATAACTCCCCTGGGCGAACAAAACTCACTAGCTCCCTAGGGAAACAACAATTTGAACTTTCGACCCGCACGTTATCATGTCGTGCTCCTTGAAACCGCCCCAAATTTGTGTGCCAGCCAGCATCAAACAAATACCTTTTCGCAGTTTGCTCTGTTTTTGAGGGTTTCGGGGAAACAAAACTCACTGTTTTCCTTGGAAGCAGTCATTAACTGCTCATTGTTTTTGTAATCGCTCCCTGGCCCTCGTGGTACGTCTTGACTAATTTTTAGTCAGTCGTACGTAAATAACATGGTCGGATCAGGTAATAATTAAATTCCTTTCAGGTACGTACTTTTCCCCCAAGTTGCTCATTTTCACAGTTATTCAAAGAATTTCTTTTATTCAAAGCGTATTTCTCGTGGCTGGAGTAAATGTTGATGTCGGTATAAAAAGAAGTGTAAAATGACACACCCATTTTAGCGTCGGTCGCCGTCCAAACACATACGGAGACTACAGAAACTACGAAACATTCAGAAGCAAGGCAAAATAAATAGCGGCATTACTTTATTTTGAAATCTATCACATCCCTTTGTTAAATTGCAAACCCGTTCCAATATTACTTCTGAATACCCCTAAACTGGGCTTATCTACAATATTTCAAGGAAAGGCGGATTATAGATTATGATAAATCAAATCTAGCGACAACTGTGATTCACTTAACTGAACTTCTGCCGAGTTGTTGCAATTGCCGACATGAAGCTTGCCGGGGGTCCATTGCTGGTCGTGCTACACTTCATTTTAATTGGTGATTGACGCCTGTCACTCCATTGCGATTCCTTTGGATACACCTTTGCTGTCCCTGGTCAACTAGTGTAAAACAACAAGAAAACCATGGTTTAACAAGAGTTTTCGTATGTAAAGTCGAGCAAAACTGACAACGACTGCAGCGCGGTACACTGCATGTGGGAACGGACTGGAGTTTAATTAGTTAAAAATTCTGAGAGTTTTCTGATTTTAAAGGTAGAAAGAGTGTACATGGTAGCGCTCCCAGGGAACGAAACAAATTGCAAATGATAAAATCAAATTACATACCAAACAGAAAATCAAGCTCTAAACAAACATTTTAACGGCTCGGTGCTCTATTAAAACTAATCATTCAGTTACTGATAAGAAAAATGTTTGCTATTCTGTTTTTCAATTTCGCATATTTCCAGCTTTGGTGTCACCCAAGACTATATGCACCTCGAAGTTTTCACAGCACTGAAGAAAGTTATATTACACCATTAAATGATCAAATTGAGAGCCGGATGAGGGAAACCAAACGAAAACAACTAGTTGAATAAGGACACATAAATTGAAAAATATGGACTTGCCTGAAGAGAGTACATCGACGAAGATGTCTTCATTCTTGCCTTCCTTGCAATGCACGGTATTTCTGCTTAGATTAACCCAACAAATAAAATGAACACTATTTTCATAACTCACTCAAATTTACCTTTTCCCATTATTCGCTAGGGCCCCTTCCAATTAGAATCTTTCAATTACAGAAATCAAATACCGAGTCAAAGCTGTTACGATTATTTGGCGGCTCAAATGTTTTACTCTTCTACTTAATCCATTCATAGAGTGCTTCAGTTGCACGGTGTTGCCGTGATCGTGTTTTTCTGTGTTTCTATATTAAAACAACAGAAATTAATAACTAACAACTTCTAACTTATTCTGACTGTATTGGCAATGGCGTTTTATACTTAACTTTGAAAAGTAACGCTTATCTGAGCTTAGCCTAGCTGACGATCTGTATATAATGTTTAATATGCAACAAGTTCAAGTGGAAAAATGAGCAAAAAATGGAAAAGATTTTGCGCGCGCAGGAAAAGATTTGTTAGCTCGTTAGATTAGCTGTATTTTTATTTATGTGCCAAGAAGAAATCTATTTGCTTTTGAAGCATGCAAAGAGTTCTTTGGATTGAAAAATTAAATCAAAAAGAAAATTGACGTCAATGTCTACGGCAAGCAGTGAATATTGCTATTAATCTCGAATCCGTTTACAGAAAATCTGGTTGCCAGAACGTTGTCATGGAAAACAAATGCAGGTGAATCCGATGGCAAAGCTACATACTTCCCAAGGTTGCCTTGCGATGGACACCAACTGGAAAGAGGAAACCTGGTTGGACAAAACCACCTGCTGCCTGTTACGGGTTACTGGGGGCTTAGGGCGGTGCTTCATAAGATATTTCCGTAAGTTAAAATTTATAATTGTATCGCCTTTTGTGGGATAACTGCTTGCAATGGAATTGATTCTCCGCCTCTTTTATCGTAATTCCAGGAGTAGTAAACAAAATTTTCCTGCACAATCCTATTCTCTGGTGTCATCGAATGATAATGAGTGGGTAATTTCCAGCTAGGACTGATACGAAAAGCAAGTGTTCCGCCCACGAGTGGTGATTTCAATGTTTGGGGCGTTAACAGGGTCTGAAGACGGGTGTAACTGAGGCATCAATTCCTCATCAAACCCGGTTGTTCACAGTCTAAAATGATTAACTACACGCGTTAGAGATGATTTCCAGTCTGTACTGCGCACTCTCGAGAGTTTTTTGTTTTGTTTCATGCGTGACGTCACAAAATGTAAACATTTCGCAACTATTTTCATGAAGTAAATTCAAAGTTTCATGTCAATGTTTATAAACATTAGGGTGCTGAGACTGCGCAGAACGGACTGGAAATCATCTTTAAGTTCAGTGAAAAAGAAACTCATTATGTTAATGTCTGACAGTTGGAAACTGTGAAAGACGAGAGAGTTTACAAACCTGATTTCGTCATCAGCCCCAAAGCGAGATAAATAGCTAGAGCTTTTTGCCAGTTTCGAGTTAAAAACTAATTCTTCGTACTTCAGTTACACAAATTAAGAATGATTTGAGTTTTACTAAATAAATGACTTGATTTAACTCGAAAGATCATTCCATAGACACTTAATAAAATATTGAATGAGCCAACGTGAAAACTTTGTCTTGCAGATAATAAAGTTATAAAATTGAAAACGGATCAGCAGTTTTTTCGTCACTTGACAAAATCTCAAGAATAATATATCGATTTAGCCAAGCCTAAAAGCGGGGTTCTTGGGCCGGGCTATTTAAATCCCGATTAAGCTAACCCAGGGTAAGCGAGAATTTTGATTTGAGTTTTGCAACTTTGTAGTGAGGGTTTCTGCTTATGTTGTTTGGCCTTCTGTTTTTAGTTTGAATAATCTCAAACTACACAAAACAAAAGGAGTGAAAAAAAATTTTAAACAAGAAAAGTTTATACGTTGGTTAACTTTTAATCCTGGGTTAGCGTTAACCGGCTTCTGAACAACCGGTCCTGATTAAAACAAATTAACCTGACATGAGCGCACGATCTAATCGAACAACCAGCCCTTGGTCAGCGTTCAACTTCAAAAAACACATGAACACGATGAGCTCTAAATTTAAGAATAATAACAATATTTATTGCAGGAAGCTCTCTCACCAACCGGTGATATACAGAGAGGTCCTGATCTTAACATATCATTAGTCACAAAATTAAAGGAATAAAATATGTTCTAAATCTACAATAATGCAGAAAGAAAAAGAAATCACATAATTGAGAATTTGAGACCGCGATATGGTCACGTGATACTGGTTAGCGGATACCTTGTTTTGACAGGTCTCCATTGACCATAACATGGATGTTCAGAATCAAAGTAGGTTGTAAAGCAAGGCTGCATGTCTCTATCAACCTATTAGCTGGAGTATGGCCGCCATCTTGCGCGACTCCGTCGCCGCCGCCGTCGTGCGTATGCGCCCATGAGCAATACCGCTAGCCATAATAACCATAAGAAAATCAATTCATGGGTTTCCTTTTCTTTCCTGTATGAGTATGGGGCTCCGTTTGAGAAAAGTAAGGGGGTGGTCTAATTTTTTAAGCATTTAACAAAACACCTTATAGCTTTGGGATGCCATTATGAGCAAGAAATTCGGAAATCTTAAAGTGCCAACAACCCCAAAAATGTTTTTAGTCCAAAACACTATCGATACCTTCTTAATCATAAAACCGAAAAATTTTTTGCTTTCGGTTGAAACCACAATTTTATATGAATTTTCAAAGTCGTGAAAAATCGCTATGATGAAAACCATTACCGAGTCAAAGAACCAGTCAAAAGGATCTGGGTCTAGTACCTTTTGTGACGTCATATTTACAAGGAGATCATTCGCACAACATTCGCACACGTCGAGTTGTTGCAACATTATTCTGTGCAAAAAATGCGTATAAAACTGAGAGCCGATCAAGTTCTTGGCAGTGTACATTAAGCGCCTCAACGCACAAGATTTGGGAAAATTTCATGGTCGGGTTTGATCGATCGGCGAGTCCGCAGAGAAGAATGATTAAAGATGAAATTATAATTACAAGGGCTTTGGTTCGTTCGGGTTACAGAATTTTGGTAGAATTCAAGGAAATTTGTTTTGTCGATTCAAAATAATATCTTTGTCTGAATACATTAAGTGATTCTGGGGACCGCTGCTGGTTTGAGTCAGAGTTTCAAATCTTCTCAGTCTGTTTACATTGGACAGGAGACTTCCATTGTTGCCAGATTAAAACACAACCCGCAAACTAATAAGAAATAGGAAATGCCTCGCGATAAAATAAAATTACGCTTACGGTTATCGGCATAATGTTTGTTTTTTTATTTCCAAGAGCTAGGGATCGACAACTCATTTCTCCCTTCTATAGATGATAAGAATTTCAATTAGTTTCAGTCAATTTCAATTAATTTCAGCTAAATGATGAGAAAAATTGAAATCATCAACTTTGGATCATTATCTTGATAAACCAATGAATTCTGCAAACTTGCCATGGACCGGAAAGACAATTAGTTTCTGATTTCGCTCTCGATTTCTGATTTTTGTTTCTGATTTTTTTGTATGTGCGAGGATTAAAATGTATGATTATTCAATACGCAGACAAGAGAGTTGAATTATAATTATCCATTTTCCAACGTTCAACAGTGCTGTTCACTTTGATGCAAAAGTGAACAAGAAGTTAAATCACATTATTCCTTAATGATGATTAGTTTTCTCTTCATATAAAAGTTTAATTTTATTTTATTTTGTTGTAAGAGAATAATTCAGCAAGACTCTGTTACAAATGCTGCGGGATAGCTTAAGGCATTTTAGATATATTCAATGTTTTTAAAGATTCCTGGAAAGAATATAGCCTAGGATAATGAAATATTTCTATTGGTCGTGAGCAGATATTTTCCAGTTGGTATCGATAAAAAGATTAATTTAATGTTCGGGGCGCCACTGGGGTCTTTTCAACAACAACAACAACTAACTTTATTTGCATGACCATAAATACATACAGTGTAGCAAAAGCTTTTGTAAGCTAAAACTAACACAGTAACGGGTATCGTGATCATATAATAATGTTATGATATAACAATCAAGTTACATTGGTCTGATTTGAAAGTAGAATATTGCGTAGATCAAAGCAAGATGAAATAAATTGCTAATTGAATATTGATATAATGATTTGAAGAAGTTATAACTTCGCCAATGGCTTGTAACGAGGATAGTTGTTTAAAAGTCGGAATGATATGTTTTGTTTTCTTATAAAATTTATTTCTTGGAATATTTATCGCAGTAAGAAAGTAAGATTCGTCTTCGATTTGATTAGATTCACAAATAGGGCAGAGTCTGTTAACCCTTGGAATTTGATCATATCTACCAGTCTCAATCCTCAGTTTGTGATTGCCTATCCTAAATTTCACTAGTTCTTTTCTTTCGCTTAGTTTGCTTGTTAAGCCTAAATAAGAGGAGGGTGTATAATCGTTTTTAAATTTTAGTTTAGTAGAGTTTTGCGTGGTATGTTGCCAATATAAAATACACTTTTGCTGCATTAGGCCAACATGTTTGATTTTAGCGTTAGTTAAGTGCGTAAGATCAAAACAAGGGAAATTATAATAATCAGACGTACTTATTATATTAGAACAATAACTATTTTTACTAGCGTGATGAAGATCTTGCGACATGAGAAAGATCTGTTTAACAATAGAGCAATTATCCTTACTTAGAAGATATGAGGAGTAATTCATGATTTTCTGATTGATAGCTGTAATGAGAGGAAACCTGCCAAGTTCAGCTCTACATGCTACATTGGATGCTTTATTGCTTACTTCTAAGTAACGTTTACAGAATTGAAGATGTGTTTTTTCGATCTGGGAACTGTCCCAAGATTTGAACAGATCAGATTTTGCATATGCACCCCAGACTTCACAGTTATATGTCAAAATTGGGGAGATCATTGCGTCGAAAATTTTATTCGCCAGGAATGGAGGTAGTTTGTTGAAATTTGTGTTTTTTCTGAGACTGAAAAGGGTGTGAAGGGACTTTTCTTTCAATTTATCAAATGCCAATGAAAAGTTACCCGTTGAGGAAATGAGTGTTCCCAAATAAGCATAATTTTGAACAATTTCAACAGGCTCATTTTCGATATGAAAATTAGACTCGATACATTTCTTAGCACGTTTTTGAAAGATCATAACTTTGGTTTTTTGGATTGATACTTAACATCCATGTACTGCAATAAACTGATAGAATGTTAAGGCAATTTTGCAGTCCTATTTTTGATCTTGACAGTATGACTAAATCGTCTGCTCAGAATACAACCTTGGCGTACCATTCTTCGTATGAAAAAGGCCGTGTTTGATTTTGGCCAATTTTTATGGAACATTTAGAGTTTTAATACAAGCTCCTTATTAAATTGAAAAAAACAGCCACCGACATTAATTTTTAATAACTTAATTAAAAGTCCGTCATGCCAAATTAACTGAATGGAAAGCTTTCTTAAAGTCAACAAAACAAGCATAGATAGATACATGCACGTATTTACCTACTAGAGTTCTCAATGTAAGAACATGGTCTGCTGTTCGATTTTTGGGTAGAAAACCAATCTGGGAATTGTGCAGAATATTAGGAGAATTGACATGCTCAAGCAGTCGCTGATTTAAACAGCTTGAGACACAAATTCCTCGGTAGTTTGATGGTTCATTTCTTCCTCCTGATTTATATATTGGCGTAATAAGACCGCGACACCAAGTATTAGGCATTATACCTGAAGTAAGAATTGAGTTGAAGAATTTAAGATACGCGGACATCATTTCTTGAAGACTAACTTTGATCCTTTTGTCCGAGAATGCCGATTTGTTATTTTGCATTCTTATATATATAACAAGCGGCTATAAAAGTTTCATTTTCAGTGATCAAGTAGTCTAAAGAGGGAAACTGCCTTACGTGATGATCCAGAAGTTTTGGATCATTCGTTATTGACTTCTGAATAGGATTTAAAGGACTTTTCGAGTGAAGTGACCGAAAGTATGTTAACCAGTTACCCTCTGAGATTGATGGAATGTCGTCTTTATCTTTTCGCGTGCAATCCATTGATTTTAAACATTCCCAATATGGTTTTTTGTCTGAGTCTTCTGCATTTTCCTCTAACTCAGTGATTTTTGAGTTGTAGAAATATTTCTTTCCTTATTCAGTAGCTTTTTGTTGTCTGTTAAAGTATCATGATATTGTTCTCGTTAGTTTGAATTTAAAGGATCTCTGTGCTTTTGGTTTGAAATTTTCCTTAGCTCGTGTTTCCTTAAAGCGACATTCTTTATCAAACCATTTTTTGTTCGATAACGATTTCATTTTTTTATGTTTTTTTCTTATCCTTATTGTTACATAATCAGCTTATGTAGTTCTATTTATTCTGTCACCTTTCAGGCATAGTCGTAATGCAGAGTGTTTGATAATTAGTATGCATTGTCCCGCAAGCCCAAATATATGCAGAGACCCTTCTGGAACTTTCTAAGATTTACATAAGTGTAAAAACTTGTAAGTTTAGCTCGGCATTTTATTCACTATCAGTGTGTGTGTTCAAGCAATAAAACTTTTGCCAACCGGAGTAGTTAACACTTATCTTAAAGCGTCTTTTAGCTGCTGAAATTAACAGGTGTCAGAAAGGCGTCACTGCCAGAACAAACCTGCTCACTGTATAAAATGATTTACTATACGCGATAAGTTCAGTGAAAAGAACAAACCATTTTTTTAATGTCTGGCTGTGGGAAACCGTGACAAGCGAGAGATTTACCACCCTGATTTCGGTATCAGTTCCCAAAACGAGAGAGAGCTTTTGTTTTTTTCAAGTTAAAAAGTATGTTTCTTCATGCTTCAGTTACCCAAATAAAGAGTAATGTGAATTTTACTAAACAAATGACTTGATTCAACTCGAAAGATTATTTCATGGGCGCTTTATTAAATAGTAAATAAACGACATAAACGCTTTGTCTTAAAGATAATAAAATTTTAAAATTGACAGTGGAAGAGCAATTTGTTCTTCACGAACAAAATAGGGGAAGTTCTCCGTTTGTTCGTTTTAAAGTTGACAGCAGGGGAAGAGCCATTTGTTGGTCACGTTCCGGCAAAGTTTTCAATTCTTAAGAACTACTAATAAACATACAATTTCTCCTTACTGTATTAATACATTCTCAAAAAGCCAGGTGATGATCGAGAATAAAGAAATACAGCAACTATAAAATATTGTCGTGATGTCAAACCTGACTGTAATGCCGAATTTTCTAGTAAAAGTCTAGTTAGTGTATCCATGGATACCATGTTTCGTCAATAATTATCCTGTCGAACTGCAGACGTTTTCGGTTTTTTCGTTGTTGCTGTTTTTGTTGTTTTGTAAGGTGAATGAAGTAGATCTACAGCACTTGTTCATTTTAGCATCCAGTTAACACATTGTCAACCAGACTTTCTGGAATGATTGTAGAATCCTGGGTACCAGTTTTTGTGTTTGAGTTGCACCAAAATAATGACGAGAATATATCAAAATCCGAAGACTCAAATAACTAATGTGTATATAGATATATTTTGTAACGTTTTTGCTAATTACACTGGAGTATGCTCATGCTGCTCATCATGTATGATTCGTGTTAACTGTAGAAATATTTTAGGCCTGCTTGCAGGTATGATGAATCCCTAGGGGCTAATAGGCCATTTAAGATTTTGTAAGTTGTGCAAGAGCCACTCAAAGGCATCTGGTTATCCAGTATTGTATTTTCTTTCTGATGATGTGTAACGCTTGCTGTATCCTGCATCAAGAAACGAGATACCCGCTCCTGATGCTGCGTTTGCGTTTATTTAGATAAGTTTAAAATTATTTTGTGATCGTTTCAGGGTGATTAGATTATATAAAGCAATTATTCACGGTTCTTGTGATCTGCAATTCACGCGCAATTTCAAGATTTCCACTTTTTAAGCTGATCTCTTGATGGGTAAAATTATTCCGTCTTTATAACTGATCAATTCGTCCGGGTAGCGCCGAGTTTGATATCTTATATCTCGTATCCAGCAAGGGCGTATGAATTTGTTTTATAAATTTCTTAATTATAAATCGCCTGGATGTTCTAAACATTTCATTTCGATCTAAACGAAGTGATAATATGAAAAGGCGGAAAAATTCGAACACAATGTTCATTTTTTGAATCAAAATAGGGTAGTGTGGAAGGTTAGCGAGACGGAGTTTTCTTTCAAAATTTTGCACTCTTTCTTACAGAAACTCCTCTTAAGTTGTCTAAACTTCAGGATGAGATAAAGGTGTACGGGAAAGTCTGAGCCTTACGCTTCGCTAAAAATTACATGCATTGCAGCCACAATCCAGGTCGTGTTCAGAATATTAAAAGCACCGCCCTTTCCCAAAAAATTAGTGGTAAACTTGTGCTAAAACCAAAACGCTCTCTATATGTTTTCTTCAGAATGAAATGGGGCAGGGATTTCAAAGACCGAGACTGCAAGTAGGCGCGATTGAGAGCGGACGTTGCGTAGGAGAAAGGACTTTTAAAGCGGCTGGAAAAGGAGCCTACGACTTGTCCGTCTATTTTGATTGTTCGCTATTCAAAGTCATTTGAATATTCATATTCTGCTGGAATTCGATGAATTTAATATCCCAAATACATTCAGTGTTACCGACGTAACACCTGGAGATGTCTTACTTCCGTATTGGTTCCTGAGAAGTTAAATATGTTGGTGACATCAGTAAAGCGTCTTTTCCAAGTTTGACCGAGGAAAGACAAATTGCAACCCGTCCCATCTTCGGGTGGAGCTCCCGTCCAGTCCGTAGGTATTTGGCCCCACGTCGCCAAGAGCTTTGTTTTCTTTTCCTTCCTGGTTACACTTGTTCTGGCGCCGTTGGGGCCAAATACCACTAAAACCCTTCGTTGCTCCGCGTCGACTCTCACTTCGATCGGAGTGATGTGCCCACCTCTTATCAATAACAGAGGATTCAAAGAGAATATGATACTATGCAAATGGTGTGCAAATAAAAAACAGTTTTACCTAGCTATTTCGAACTTAGTCCAGTTCTGGCACTCCTACTGTCAGTATTGCGTGACAGAGAGAGGGCCAGAACTAATGCCCCCTTTCTGTCCCAAGTGTGACTTTGTGAAAGCCTGATAGGTTAATAAACATGTGTCCACGTTCTTGTAAAATTCTTTCCACGAAGCTCCATATTGTGGTCTCAAAAGCAGTACTCCGTAAAAATACAGCGAAACATTGAACATGAAACCCCTGGGCGCTTTCCATTCATCCAAAACTTCCGAAAACTCCGAAGCAGACCATTCAACCGAAAATTTCGGAAATTTCGGGAAAAAATCTAATGGAACGGAAACTCCCTGTGAGAAATTTCTGAAAATTTCGGTATACCTCGCAAGGTTGTCCTCTCTTCCGGATGCTGTTCCATTTGTCACATTCGTCCGTCACTGGAAATTTTCAGAAATTCAAACCGGAATTTTTCATCGAATGGAAAGCACAAGCGTTTTCCACGCACAGAGGAGGAAATTGGAACATTCTATAGTAGTAAGGCAGGTCCACATCAGTACTTAGGGCTTGCCAATTTCTTTAAACCAACATTGTCAAATAAAGATGTATGTATGTGTATACATAACCCTGGATGTGTGATGAACAAATGGTCTCGCTATCATTTGTGATAACCTGGAAACCCAAAAATAACGACTACATTTAAAACATTTCTCAAAAATGAGGTTCATTGTCATAGTAATATTATCAGTTTATTTCAACTGAACACTTAACACATCATTAATTAATCACAATCATATTGTTTATATTGTTGCTGCTATTTGCAAAGTTACTTCTGAAAAATACATTACAGAAACACCTTTATCAAAATTAAGGACTATTTGCAGGGAAGTTTACACAACCAAGGTTACAACGTCTATGCAGTTTAAAGCACACTGACTAGTTTGTTTTGCAAAATGTGAAACCCACCCAAATGTCCGGAAGGGATTATACAGATATCTTCAAAATGGGGGATCAGGCGAGAAACGAAGAACAAGCAAATACATGACACGAGCCAGATATTATTAGCAGATCATATATTAAATATCTATATCGTTTACAAGGCATTTGATTCTGTTGGTTTGACTTTACTTAAAAAGAAGTTTCTATTATCAGGCCCAAGAGCAGTGCTTTCAATAGCACCAGGCGCCCATCAGACCACTGGCGGTAATTTCGCTGCCAATCCAGTGGTTTGATAAAAGTTTACAGCAAGAGGACAACTGGTTTTCACAGGCAAGCAGAACTGTCTGAACTGAATATAAGCAGTTTTTCCAATGCTGCTAGATATGAATACCAAAGTTATTAATAAAGTTATTTTACCCAAAAATATTTACTTTCGCTTCTGTTATATTGCACATTCTTTGTAAGTTCATATATTCTACTGTGTAATCATCAATAATTCAACTGTGGTAGTGGCCAAATCAAAGGCAGATTTAGAGGAAGGGGGTGGATTGGGTGGCAGGACACCCCCTTTTGAGGAAGCAAAAAAAAAAGAGTAGAAAAATTGAAATAAATTATGAATATGAAAGGTACAATCTGGATGGTTACCTCATTGTAATTTCTACATTGTGATATTGCTAGTATTTGTGGTGTAACAGCTTTAAATGAGGTTATAATTCTTAAACTGAAACAGTTTGGAAGCATACTCCATTGATTCTTCAACTCCAAGGTACCATCCACCCCCTCCCCCTCCCTGAAAAGTCCTGGATCTGCCCCTGCTTTGACAACTATACACTTTTCTCTTATTAAACGTAACTTTGCATTTCTTTTTTTTTCTTCTGATTTTGTACTTTTGTTAATTAAATGAATTTCATGTAAGTACACTAAGTGTAAATAAATAAAATTGAATTAAACTGAACGTCTTTTGTTATAAGAAAAACTTTCCCTTAGATGGTCAAAACAGGAAGGGAAAATCATCCTTACAGCTAGTGCCCGGCCCTCAGTGAAACCCCTGGAATCACCAGCTACTTGTAGTTTTTAAAATGGGCTGTTTGAAAGAAGTTGTTACGAGCCTCTCTCAGTGTACCAGGGAAGCCACCCACTTCAAATCTGATCAAAAACACTTTTCAAAGGTGTATGATTGTCTGTTTTAACTCAACAAAATAACTGAAATTCCTTCTGAAGATTTCCTATATTTGATTACCTGTCTGCTTTACAATATACTGTTACCACAAAGTCACAAAAATTCAAAGGATTTAATGTTCATCAAGGTGGGTGTATTAGTAGTGATCCAAGGTTTTCACTGAAGGCCAGGCACTGAGAAAGATTTGTTGATGTGTACACTTGATTCTTAAGTGGTTAACTCTTAACTCGTGCTTAACTCCTATTTGAAAAAAAAACTGACTCCCCTGTGCCAACCTTGAATTTAATGAAGCTTATCATTGCCTCCTAACTTAAGACAGTTTGAATAAAACACATGTTAATTTAAAAAATAATAATAATAATAATAATAATAATAATAATAATAATAATAATAATAATAATAAAACCAAATATACCTCAAGAAAAATGATCTTGAAGTTGAGAAGCAGTAACAATTGTCACCTAAACTATAACCTCTAAGTTTAAGACATATCCCTAGGAACATTTCCCATAATGTTGAAGACTTCATTGATCAATTCATGCTTATGCCAACCTGAACCAGTTTCCATATACACTTATTCAAGGAGACAAAGTAAGATCAATCACAGGAGGACCATCCTTGTCAAAGTTGCTATCAACATTTGACAACTTCTTCTGATCACTTTTCTTGGGAGTATCAAATGTCAGGTCAATAACCGCATTATTTCCTCGATCAGAGTCATTTGAAGATCTGTTGATTGATGTCAATGAGCAATCTCTTCCCTTTATTTGCCAACATTGATCTGAGGTGAATTCCACGCTCTTCACGTCCCCAGGTACTGCTTCTAATATTTCCATGATATACCCATCAACAACTAACTCCGACAGAGGTGCAAGACATTTACAAATCTGACAAGAAGAAGAAAAGAAGAACAGACCAAGTTGCTGACAACATACAAAGTCATTTCTGTCCTATAAACTCATCATGAAAATATAATTTAGAAAACTAACTCTCTTTAGCTGACATGTTTAGGTGATGTAGGGGTGTACATGTATATTGTTAATACAGGAGTGAAAATACAAAAACAATTAAATGTCAAAAAGACATGGCTAAAACTTCAAGCTTATTTCTCCAAATCACAAATGGTGGTGTTAATTTTTTTTTAAAACTTGTGATAAAGTATCAATATCATAAAATCCACGACCCTCCTTAGCCTCCTACATAGACACTCTGGCTCCACAGGGAAACTTCCTCCTCGTAAACCTCTGGTGAAACACAGGGCTATTTACACAGCACAATCACATTGCAGTTGTCTATCAAGGTTAGCAAGACATTTGTTTGGCTAGTTCCTCTCAAATGCTGGAAACCTGTGGGAGGTCTGCTTAGATCACAAGACACCAAAATATTGGTGTTGCTGCTGTGGCATGGCCTTTCAACACATGTGTGAGACATTCACAATATTATGTTTAAATCCTCTTCAAGAAACTATAGTGAATTCAAGGTGACATTCAACAGTTCACATTGACCCAGTTCCCAACATGATCTCCAGCTGATCTTAACAAACAAAGGGAAGGAATGTGCTGTTTGTTTCAAAAGAGGTTTGTGGGGGAGGAAGATTGTGTGACAAGCCCAAAGAGCATCTGCATAGGAGACTACACCCTCCTCAGCTGGAACAGATTTTACATTTAACAGATTGTACATTAACTTACTGGACATTTCCACTTCTCAACATGCTTCTCCCACATCAGTTGGAGATAAGCTTCTCCATCAAAACAACGAATGTGTGTGCAGTTCCTTCCTCGCACTGGAGTCCCCATCCGTGAACGAGTCAGTGGACATACCAGTGAGATGTCTATAGAGTCTAGTTTGGCTTCAGTATGGGATACCAAGCTCTGGTGCAATCGTGCCTTGGTTTGAGCTGCTGGAACAAGACTTGCTGTCTTATATGTTTCCAAGATTCCACTAAAACTAAATAACAACAAAAACATAACTTATCAGCAATGAATGTTGGGAGAGCAGGGATAGCGCAGTGGTGAGAGCACTTGCCTCCCACTAATGTGGCCCGGGTTTGATTCCGGCCTAGTGCAATATGTGGGTTGAGTTTGTTGTTGGTTCTCGCCTTGCTTTTTGAGGGTTTTTCCATTCTTTTCTTTGTTGTGTGGCAAAAAGCAATATAAAAATTATTCTTTCCCAATTTTTCTTTTTCTTGGAGTGCGAAATTTCTCTAAATAAATTTCTCTTCAGAGAGTACCTCTTCAATTAGGTTGTTTGTGTAACCTTGCTTGCATAAACATGATTTGAAGATACTTATATTTTCGCCATAGTGTATTCTACAAGAATTTGTCTTAAGACGTCTAAGCGCTTCCCTTTGATTTTTTTCAATCAATAACAATTGACATTCTTGAAGACAGGAATTATCGATGGTTAGCAATTTTTGTCAATCAATAGCAATCAATGAAAAATTCTCTGTGAGTTTGATTGTTATTGATTGCAGATATCAATCGATAGAAATTGGCAGTTAATAGTGATTGAATTGACTGATTTCCGATATTGATATTGTATCGATTGACTGTACAGTACATCTGATTTACAAGCCAACTATATTATGAGAAAGGCATTACCGCTGTCACAACCTCTTCCACGTGTAGCTTTGTAATGATTTGGAGGCAGCTTGTTTAAACTCCCCTTCCCTTCCCATATAGTGCCAAATCATCCCCCCAACCCCATCACAGTAACGATGTTGATGTCTGATTGGTGCATTACTATGGAATGCCAGAACTGTCTTATGATACTTTTTTTTATTATATTGGGTGGTTATGTCATTATATTTAGTACTTAAGTTATTATATTCGGTGATTAACTCATTATACTCGGTGCTTATGTCTTTATATGCGGAGCTGTCTTCATTATATTTGGTGCTTATTCCATTATATTCGGTGCTTCCCTCGTTATATTTGGTGCTTTCTTCGTTATATTAGGTGCTTTTTTCATTATATTCAGTGCTGTTTTTATTATATTCCGTGCTTTCTCCTTTATATTCGGTTCTAACTTTGTTTGGTGTTTTCTTCATTATTATGGGTGCTAACGCTATTATATTCGGTGCTCTCTTCCTTATATTCGGTGCAAAGGCCATTATATTCGGCACTTCCTTGTTCAGTGCTTACTTCATTATATTCGGTGCCTTCTTCGATATGATCGTCACCAGCCTTCGCAAGGGGCCGTACAATTTGGAGGTAGTCTAGGGAAAGCCGGGAAAAACAGGTGTCACGAAAACTCAGACCCCTCGAAATTAAATACTAAATTGTTATCACCTAAATTGCTCTACGGCCACAATGGGGCGAGATGTTTATCTACTCCGGTTTATGTTGTCGTGTTGATCGAACAGTGAAAAACAAATATTTAACTTCTCAGGTTTATCACTGTCGCGTCGGTCAAACAGTGAAGAACTAACAAGGTTTAGAACAGCAGCCGACAATGTTTTTCAAAACAGACCTTTTTTATGCAATTGTATGCAGCAAAAAAATGTGTTGTTCTCTGAAACATACTCGTTTGATCGCAATCTGCTTTTTGACTTTATGTGTGTTGCGTGACTGTCGGCATGTAAAAAGTCAACACGTAAAAAGCACTTGAAGGTCGAACCGATTGAACCGCCATGTCTGGTCTCGAAATGTGAGTGAACAAAAATTGAAAACTGGTGCGAAGGCCCCGCCACGGGGCAGATTTAATAATTAACTAATCCAGGCGGTATGGAAAAAAAAAAAAAGAAAGAAATAGAAGTGTTTGATTTGAAACTTACTGTTTCCTGTAAGAAATATTCACTATTCCCGTTATAAGTTGGAACGCAAACATGGCTATCTCTATGTACTCTTTTTTTCTTTTTCTTTTCTTCTAAATTTTGTTCATTTCTGCGGGTTACATGCCAATAGCCACGCAACGCACATAAAGTCAAAAAGCAGATTGCGATCAAACGAGTATGTTTCAGAGAACGACACATTTTTTTGCTGCATATGATTGCATAAAAAAGGTCTGTTTTGAAAAACATTGTCGGCTGCTGTTCTGAACCTTGTTAGTTCTTCACTGTTTGACCGACGCAGCAGCAATAAACGTGAGAAGTTAAATATTTGTTTTTCACCGTTCGATCGACGTGACAACACAAACCGGAGTAGATAAGCATCTCACCCCATTGTGGCTGTAGAGCAATTCAGGTGATAACAATTTAGTTTTTAATTTCGAGGGGTCTGAGTTTTCGGGGTCTGAGGTTTCGGGGTCTGAGTTTTCGTGACACCCGTTTTTCCCGGCTTTCCCTAGACTACCTCTAAATTGTATGGCCCCTTGCGAAGACTGGTGACGATCATATCGAAGAAAGCACCGAATATAATGAAGTAAGCACCGAATATAATGAAGTAAGCACCGAACAAGGAAGTACCGAATATAATGGCCTTTGCACCGAATATAAGGAAGAGAGCACCGAATATAATAGTGTTAGCACCCATAATAATGAAGAAAACACCAAACAAAGTTAGAACCGAATATAACGGGGAAAGCACCGAATATAATAAAAACAGCACCGAATATAATGAAAAAAACACCTAATATAACGAAGAAAGCACCGAATATAATGGAATAAGCACCAAATATAATGAAGACAGCACCGCATATAAAGGCATAAGCACCGAGTATAATGGAATAAGCACCGAGTATAATGAGTTAATCACCGAATATAATAACATAAGTACCAAATATAATGACATAACCACCCAATATAATAAAACAAAGTATCATAAGACAGTTCTGGCGTTCCATACATTACCTTGGTTCAAGTTTCTTTGCAACAGATTTCGGAGATCTTGGCACGTTTGCTAAATTAGAATGGTTCACTCCTCGTCGGCCATCAGTGCTCGTACAAGTAGTAGCACTCTGCCGTGAAGTGCCAGGATAAAATAATTGATTGCTCCGTAGCCGTTCCAACATTTCATAGCAACTCCCAAGCACTTGTGCCATCCCTCCATTTTGTTGCATTAAGGAACTCAGACTCGAAGCCAAAGCTACATGATCTGTGTGCAGTGAAACTGCCGGAACATTATCTGATCCATTAAAATATATATGCGTTGAGGACCGAGGTTCTTTTTCACGATGGTATGGTGTATGCCTATGGCGATGTGATCGATGTTTTCCCTCGTCATGTTTATGGCTTCGATGTCTGTGCGAAGAAGATCTATGCGATCTAGGCTCTTGATCATTAGCCTGGTGCGATCTATCTCGCTCTTTCGGCATCTAGTGAAACTAAGTTTGAAGTTGGCTTGTCGAATGACACAAGCGCTACTTCTGTGGGAGTAAAATCCGAGTAAACAAACTGTTAAATTGGGTACTGAACTCACCCGCACTCCTTTCTTGGTCCCATGATTGCTGGCGATCAACTGGTCAGCGCGCCACTTTTCAACTGTCATTCGTTCCCAGTCTTTTTCGATTTGAACTAAGCTCGAGTGTTTGACTGTCCCTTGGTATCCTGGTGCTTTGGGCACCGAAAGCGTTAAATACCGCAGACTGGGGCAAATGAAATCATCCACAATTCTGCTCATAAACCATTTACCTTCTTACGAAGCTTTGTCTCAAGAAATTTAAGCTTTCCTTAGGTTGTTATAAGCATAATGCGTCTCCGAAAATAGTCACAATTTATAATTTACAATTTATTATCATATTCTATCTTATTTATTTATTTACAATTATTATTTTATTCTAAGAGGGCGAAAATCGGGAAAGAAATGCAAGTGCTAATTTTTGTCATTCATTATTAAGCGTTCAAATACTGAGAGCAGAGTAGGACGGGCAAGGGCGGTCGTCGTGAGATAAAGGTACGGGAAGCGGGTAAGCAGGGCACGGGAAGAGGGAGGTTCTGAAGTCCCTGTCACCCCTCTCACCGCCACGATATGCAAAACGTGAATCACGCACCAGAGTTTCTTTTATGAATATGTCTTTGGGCGCATTTAGAAAACTCAGTGTGCTTACATTACTATATATAATAAATGTATGTTGCTGTCTGAAATTAACTTTGTCTTGGGGTTGTTATGGTATGGTTTTTTTGTCACTCTTTCCTTGACCATCCATCCTATTAGATTTTGCCAGCGGGCAGTTCTTTTCAATGCCTTTAAAAACAGTAGTTCATTTCTTCCTTCGGAGACAAATGTGAAATAAGTTTCTTTGTATCACGTGATCACCTGTCAGGAACAGTCTTCAAACTGGGCGGCCAAACATTGAATATGGAGAGAGGTTTGCGTGACTCAGGGTAGTTAGGGAGAGAAAATTGGTGTTCCCACACGCTAGCAAATTTTTGCATAAGAAAAGAACTCATTTCCCAAAGCAGAGAAATTTCATTGTTTGGAGACACAAATAAGGCCCCTGAGACATCATATAAAAATGCTCAATACGTCAGTGTTTTAGACAATGGCTGGGAACGAGATCGCTAGTGTGGCAATCAATAATTCATGGTCATTAAAAATAAAGAAATAAATAAATGTTGTCAAATTTAAAACCCTTTCGAGCAGTTGAAAGTGTTATAAAAAAAGTTATGCCGGATTTACCGTGACACTCGGTGTGATGGTTGTAGAAAATGCATTGCCCCTGGCCTTGTCGTGTTCCGGAATCGTTTTAAAGACCATTAGGAAACGTTTCTCACAAAGAAAACCCGAATATTCGTGAGGCAAAAGAAAACAGGAGCTATTAACTGCAGCCGTGTGAATATCGTTCTTTCCTTGATGGTGCACGCAAGCTCTTTAAAAGCTGCTTAGTTACTCTGACACTTAGATGTTAGACTGAGACAAACACAAAACCCACGGGTTTCTATTTTTGTGTTTGGGAGCTGTTCCAGTCACGTAAGAATTTTTTTCAAACAAAGAAATTTTTCTGTTTCCACTGAAGGCTGCATTATCTATCCGAGAAATTCTCCCAGAGAACTGTTTAGAATTTTTTCTACAGAATTCGTGGAAATTTGGCACATTAGTTTTTGCATTGATTGATGCGATGAAAATCCCAAGCCGAAATTCCAATCAAACCTTTGTTAGTCATTGGAAAAAAAAAAAAAAAAAAAAAAGAGTAAACTACGAATGTGACCCCAAAATGAATACCTGATCATCTATATTTCCCAACTGCAAGAAAGGTAAATTAGAGTCTCCATATGAGCCAGGCCGGCGTTCTTTTCCGGTTTCCGTAGTATGAAGCAACTAGGAGTATTTCTACTCCCCCCTGAAAGGGATGCTAGTCCATCGTAGGGTTACCCCCAGCATTAAATTCGCTGGTACTCATTTGTACACCTGGGTGGAGAGAGGCACAGTGAGAGTAAAGTGTCCGCCTGCCAGGGACACAACACAATGTCCCCGATCAGGGCTCGAACTCGGACCACTCAATCCGGAGACCAGCGCGCTAACCATGAGGCCACCACGCCATCACAACGAAGGATTTCGTCAGTTTTGAATGATGCCGTACTGAATTCATCACCAGTAATATTGGTTCAGTACTGTCACGACAGAGACAATTGTATCTCTGTGTTTTACCAACTGATTTGATTGATAGGATCGTTACGAACTTGCTGAAAGTAGTTAATTACAGTGTAGAATAATAACAAACTGTATTTAGTTTACTTTGATCAGTTTTATAGATTAAACCATCGATCACCTGTGATTAAAATCCAGGGGCCCGTTTCTCGAAAGCCCCGGAAACTTTTCGGGCCCGTTAAACCATTTTTAGTTCATCTGTATCTAAAAAGGGAGAAGTGTATACGCCTGAAACTTCTTGTATGAAGGGAACCCCTGTTCATATTAAGAACATGTAAATAAAACAGCTCTGTAATCGTAAGGTTCGAGATTTTGCTATGGCTTTATTTCCGGGCCCGAAAAGTTTCCGCGGCTTTCGAGAAATCCGATTATCTTGCATGTACGTCGGCGAAGATATTTTCAGAACAGCTAAAGAGAGTAATTAATATTGGAGTTTCCAGTTTACAAACATCAAAATCTCAAATATAGGAATCTTTACTATATCTACGAAAGACTGTTTTTCCAGCAATTGCTAATAAGATTTTCAAGTTGTCGAATTCTATACACCACTGCAACACGCCGTTTGACTGCCGGCTATCGATCTTCGAATGCTGCAGGCATGCAGATGTAAGTAATTAAAAGTACAATGGCCTCGAGGATTGATCCTGCCTTTGATTGAATAACAAAAACAGTTGTTCTTTGATTGTGCTAGTAGTTTCTCCCTTGATCCTGTTATTGAGCTCTGTTTGGAATGACAACAGGGTATAGGGCGCTGATCAAGGAGTACTGCAGCTCTGATGAAGTGATCCAGTCCGTTAGTAAATAAATAAACAGGCCCACCGCACTTTATTCGGGCTGAGTACTAAAAATAATTATACTGCAATCCTTCAATTCGTTGTTCCTTTAGTAAATCACTTTGCCGAATGTCTTTTTGTGTCGACTGTAGTTAGCTCTCTCATAATAAAATTGTTTG
The DNA here is from genome assembly GCF_964199315.1 of Orbicella franksi. Classification (NCBI taxonomy): domain Eukaryota; kingdom Metazoa; phylum Cnidaria; class Anthozoa; order Scleractinia; family Merulinidae; genus Orbicella; species Orbicella franksi. The sequence continues at coordinate 2,491,118 of NC_138148.1, read as the reverse complement.
CACCGAACTTGCAAAGGTCGCAAAAACGTTCGCTGTTGCAAGAAAAAAAGAGAGACATTTTGCTGGCATTGTTTTCCAAGACTTCCAAAGGTTCTTCCATGAATTTGGAAGTTTCCTCTGCGATAATCCTGAAGGACGTTTTCAAAGTAGCGTTGAAATGTTTTTCGGGAGTTTTTCATGCGAAGAGCTTTTACATCTTTCCCCTCCGTGGATGGAAATTAATGTTTCCTCCGAAGCGGGTGCGAACGGCAATGTTTGTTTTACAATTCTGTTACAGAAGTCTCCTTTTCGCTCCTTCCCCTTCCATGGGCCATGTAATTGACAGCTTTTCCTTGCTGATTTTTCGGTCGCGAACGAAGATGGCAGCAAAGGCAACACAGGACCAAAGCTGCGACTACAAATATCAGGGCCCCGAGAAATATCACTATGATCGAGATTGAGGACAACATTGCGAGGTTCGTGACTGCACGATGTGATGTGGCCTCGACAAACTGAGCTGCAGCTTAGCGATTGACACAGGAAGAAAGAAATATTAATTCGGTCATTTCATCAACGAAAGCGCTTTTCTTGACATAGTAAATGGCCTTTATACAAATAATAAGTTTACAAAGAGCCTTATAAGACTTTTGATTGGTTGTTGAGAATTTTACCTCCGGTAAGGCTGTGGCCATTAGAGGTGACGGAAAGACAATGTCTTATTGACAGCGACGTTGCCTTCAAAATGTTTTAAATTTGTAAATAGAATGAAAATTAATGAAAACCGCTTCTCAGCTTCAAATTGCTACCGTTTTCATTAACTGAACTGTGTTGTGACTCTTTAGCGGCGTGCAATTAAGATGAAAACGGAGTGCAGCTTTATGTAAATAGAAAAAAAAAACCTATCAGCTATTTTCAATCTCATTTAAATCTGTCTTCCTGCCGATGGCGGATTTTATTTTTTCCAGGCGAATAAATACGTCTTAGGTGTCGCCCTTACTCAGAATGTTTATTCACTTTTTTTGTCAGTTATTTTGTACGTCCAAGCGAAACTGAGACTCAAGTTGATAAAATCGCAAATTCATTTTCATTCGTGCTGTTTGTTTTTCTCGTTTGCCTGCTCTATATTTTGTTGGGATAATATTTCATAGCTTTTCGACTTCCGTTATTTTTCGAAAGTGAGCACTTTCGTCAGTTTGCCTTTTGAGTTTTGGCTCGAGTTCAGTGGAAAAGTTTCTTACCATGCCAGCCTCAAAGACAAAGACACCAGATTCGACAGATTTGGACTAAGGATTACTGTAGACTGATAAACGTTTGAAAAGGAGAGGACATCAACAAAACAAACTTAGCTTGTACATATGCCTTTCAAAAAGTATATATTTCCAAGGGAAATCTTCCAGCTGTAAAAGAAATTGTCTAATTTACATCTACTGAGCTACACCTATAATTCAGTTTCTGTCATGGCTGAGAAAATGGCACAAGCTATTTAGCATAGGCTAATCAGAAATGATGGATAACCAAAAACATTTTATTAAACTAAAAGCTAGGAGTACGCATCAGTGTTTTTTGGTAAAAATAAATTTTTTCATTCCTAAAGTAACAAATTAGACACTGTGTCAGGATCTATGAACAAGGCCCTCAGAGGTGGAGAACATATATTTCTGTCTAAATGTTTGCCGCGCCACACAGTAAAAACAGGTGAATGGACATTGAAATATGTCAAGTTTGGCTTGTGGGGCTGTGATGACTAAAATTAAATCAAACACGCACCTTTTGAAAGATTAAACTCGGCAGTAAAAAACGCGAATCTTTAACTGATAACGAAACACGCTAAAATATAGTAAACTTAGTTCTTATGTATATATATACCTGCTAAAACTTAATTCTGATTCGAAAATTGTCAAAATTTTGCAATGCGTTCTCTATCTGCGTGGGTACAATTTATTTTAAATTTACTTGTATTGACCATCATCAGGAAAAAAGTATTGTCCGGTTTAATCATGCACGAATACGAAATTCTGTCAACCGCTGTGTCTCTTTCGTTTTGCCTTTGTTCCAAGCAAGACCGCTATGCAAGCGAACAAACCGATCAAAGACGCCGCAATGTAAAGGTTGACAATTTTTCAATAAATTAAGTAACATCTATGATTAGAAATAGAGAAGAGAGCTGCTGGATATTATCACCTAATAAAACGCAAGGATTGAATGTGAAGCTAGATTGTTCGCATTGCTGTGGAAATTAAATTCGCTAATATTCTCGTATTTCGACGGCGCTCGAGAAGCCATGGGCCATGAAAAAGTTAAGTCAGAGTCTAGACGCAGGTAGACGGCTTACGGATTATCGGAAATAAAGCTGCAGAGTTATTTCCTTGAAAAAAAAAAACAAAAAAAAAAAAACCATTTTCCATATTGATATTGCAATGAAAGCCAAACAAGTCCCTAAGGGTTATTGGCCACGCTTGTTTGTTCAAGATGGCTGGGTATTGGCCATGCTTGTTTGGTCAAGGTGGCTGGATATTGGCCACGCTTGTTTGGTCAAGATGGCTGGATATTGGCCACGCTTGTTTGGTCAAGATGGCTGGGTATTGGTCACGCTTGTTTGGTCAAGATGGCTAGGTATTGGCCACGCTTGTTTGGTCAAGATGGCTGGGTATCGGCCAGGTTCTTTTTTGCGTGTTTATGGACCTCTACTCCATATTAGTCCACAAACATGGCATAGCAATTTTTTCTTGGGCAATTCTGTCCAAGGGGGAAAGGTGTAATGAGGTTAACCCTATGTGAAGCACCTACCCGTGAGACAAGGCCAGACCACAACACCGGGAACTACGTGTCCTGCTCTTTATGATAAGTATTTGGGTTCTTTAACGTCCCCTTCTAAGCATGTAACACTGAAGATGCCGGAGACGGGACCTTCGATTTATAGTCCTCATCCGAAAAGACTTGAACGTCTAACCATTTGTAGATATAATTACAAAGGCAGCACATACAAATGAGAAAAAAAAGAAAGAAACGAGGGTAATATTCAGCCATCTTGACCGAGCAAGCACAGTCAATAAAGGATTTTATAAATGGAATAATGAGCACAGTACACAAATGCTCGGGACAAAGAGCGTATTCCTGAACGGGCAAGATAGCGCGAGGGTAATATTCAGCCATCTTGACCGAGCAAGCACAGTCAATAAAGGATTTTATAAATGGAATAATGAGCACAGTACACAAATGCGCGGGACAAAGCGCGTATTCCCGAACGGGCAAGATAGCGCCATCTTGCGCGCTCGCTGGTAGCCAATCACAGCGCAGGACTCGGCTCAAACTTATGTCTTAAACTGGCACTTTATCGTATAAACTGATATATTTTGTTTTCTTTCGTTTCTGCTCAAGATACAAAGCAAGTTGCAAAGAGAATATTAGATTTATATCGTCGTGGTTCCCTCTAATAAAACCAAATCCAATTTCAGACCCATCGGACCGAACTACTGAAAACGATCACCATACCCTTTGTGGGGGCAGGTACTTGTATTGTGAGTATTGAGGCGTGGTCGGGGGGTTTAGGGCGCTGGATTTGAAACCCGGAGGTCCCTGGTTCAAATCCTCCACCCTGCCGCCATCTGGATTTTTTCTCGGTAGTCCCGAGTTCAACTCCTCGACCGCGCTGTGTAAACAGCCAACTGGTCAGCCTCCAACCAGTTGGGATCCTCAATAGTTTATGTTCCATTTGCAATATTTGTCCTCAATTAGCATAACAATACTAATTACATTTGACACTTAAATAAAGATATTTATTTATTATTTTTTTTATTGAGAGTATCCCTTCCCTACCACACCATTGCGTTTTGAAGTTTGCCTCTTCACTCTTCTCTCCGCCTCAACCGATTATTGTTTTGTTATGGAGCAAGCCAAGACAGATATACAGTCATGCAGCACGCCGCTGGGAATACAAAATGTTTCCTCTTTCTTTATTTCACATTAAGAAATAACTCTTGTTGCAGTACAGTGATAGAAAACAAACTCGATACAGATCAATTTGTTGTATATCACCATAATTGTTGGTTTTGTCATAAGCTTGTTACCAAATATAACTATAAAGATGATTTGCAGTCCGTACTGCGTAGTCTCAGCACCCTAATATGTCTCACTCGACGGAATGCGAATCGATGTTATTCGTTACGAACTGCTTACCTTATCTTTGAGGCCTTTCAAATTCTTTTCCCAACAGCTTCACTGATTTTTACAGCTGCGAAGTTGTTTCATCAAGTGATATGAGAAAGAACGAAGCATAAAGCTTCGCATCCATAATGGCGCGGTGGTGGACATGAACCTTTGAATTTGCTTCATGTAGGTAGTTGCGATATGTTACATTTTGTGAAGTCTTACACGAAGAAAATAAAAAATGTGAGTGCGCAGTACGGACTGTAAGTCATCTTTAAGTAACATGCATGTGAATTAACGAACTAAGGTAAAATTAAGACCACTCATAAACACCAGTTGAGGTTTAATGTAAGTTTTAAGAAAGTGAGATTGACGTAAACTAGGGAATCAGTATTGATACAAAGCTTCATTTGAGTACAATTCTTTACCTCAATAAACTTACCTATATTTTTAATTATAAATATGTTGTGCCCAAATAGCTATACTATATTTCACTATTTTACAAGTGATTCTACGTTTTAATCATCTTTCTCTTCTTGTTTACCCCATGGCCGCGATGTCACGTGACTTCAACTCTCGTAACTAGAGTCTACAGGCATACCATTCAGCGGTTGGCTAATAGTTGCTGACGATCAGCCGGTAACCGAATGTTGGCGTTAAAAGTACAGAATACTGACTAATCTAGTTGTGCTCTTATTATCAAGGTTACCGCAACATTTTTCCTCTCAAATTTTTAGAAAACCTCACCACAAACAAGAGACTAGATCTCTTGCTATAAAGTAGGCGTTTGTCAACGTACCATCCACATAGCCAAAGCCAAAAAAAATCCCTTCTTCACAGTACAATGATTCTTTTCGTTTATACAATATGAAACAACTGATCTGGCTTTTTTGAAGCGTTCATCGTTTTTTTTAGACAGCGACACGAAACTTTTGCAATGGACGGCTAAAAATGCTAAGAAATTACGTAAGGGTTTTCTAGTTGCCAGCCATCTACAAGTCTCAGGAACGAACTGTGTACTGCCTTTAAAACACAGTTCGAACTCTCATCCACACTACGATTACCGTGACGCGTAAACTTCAGACGAGAGTCCCGCTACAGTAGAGTCACGCAAGCCTAGATACCTACGCTTGAAGCATGTTTCATGCAACACTCAGTCTTAATATGTTAGTCTTAAGTATTTTCTATGGGTAACTGCTATGTACATATTTAACAAGAGTTCAAAGCTCGCGTTACGAAGCTTTAACAGGCGATGGTGTTCTAAGAATAGCGACAGCATCGTCGTAACCCGAGCGAAAGCCGCTCTCCATGTCCTGGAGACTAGCCTCCAGGCTATGTGTGGTGATCGAGTGCGCGTGGTGCGCTTGGACGAGACGCTCCAACCGTGAGATGATTTCGTAGTCTGGGACAGAAAGTGTGTTGATGTCGAGACCAAGAAGCCGAGCTAAGACTTGACGGAAATCCAGCAACTGAAACAAAACAAGGAGTCAGGTTTGTACATGTACGAGTTTAAACATGCGCCCTATTTCCCACAGAGGGTCTAAAAGGCACTGATCAGAAGTTCTATATAACAAGGCATCGTCTCTCGTCCAGGGATTAGGCTGAGCCAGAGGGCGGAAGATGACTGACATTTTAGGCTACGCATCGTCAGCTCTCTTATCAAGAAGACAGGCGACAAGAAAAACAAAAAAACACTCTCAGCACTACCATTGAAAGACAGATATGGCAACCAAAAAGGAGAATTTCACTTCCTAACTCACTTCTGTAAGTTTGTTTCTTCAACACGTCCGTGGCTGTAAGTTTTTCTACTTTTCTTGGACATGTCTTCCCCACCCCCCCCCCCCAAAAGAACTACATACATGTCATAAACAAAACTATATTCACCTGTTTTTCTCTTACTCTACTCTCTTCCAGCGCTTGTTTAGTAGTTTGTAGTTCACTGTTTAGTTGCTGCACTGTTTGGGACGAGCGCGCTTTCTTTGCTTTAGCCTCGTTCTCTGTCATTTCCAGCTCGTTCTTTAAGTCGTGCAGTTCAGCTGATGTCTTATGCTTACTCTTTGCCAATTTATTCACCGCGTTCTCCAGTTCTTCGATTGTCTTTCCTTGCTCTAACGTTCTCACCTACAAACAGGAAACGATCAGTATAATGGCTTAAACAGTGATATTAGTGCTTCTGGTGTAGGCAATAGTGATATTTCGAATTCTCTAAAGAATGCTCGTGCAGTCTGCTCTCAGCCAATCACAATAAAGAAATTCTCAGTAATATACTAAAATGAAATTATCATTAAGTTAAAATAATACACCGTTCACACCAACATGTTACACATGTTTAAAAGTGGTTTAACTAAACAAGGTTAAAAGTGAGTTGCTCAGACCGTGCACACCCCACAACTTCTCACGGTAAAAAACCTGTTTGATTAAAATATGGTAGCAGGGTGGTTTGAAATTTGTCTTCTCAAAATGGATGCAAAGCGTAATCGACAAATTGGAAAACCTCAACCTGATTTAGTAAACCGTTTACTAGTTCAGTTGGTGTGAATGGGGTATAATTTATACTTGATTGGTAAACCTACAAATCAGAAAAACAAATGTATAAAACAGTTAGTTTGGTATAATGCAGTCATGGTACAAGATGCTCAATAAGGGATAAGTCAGGCATGTACAACTCTCACACTCTCACAGCTTATAATGTGTTATTCCATCTTTCTACACTTACCCTAAGTTCGCTAGCCTCTAGTAATTTAGCCTTCAGACCCGTTACTTGTTGCTTATAATCGAGAAGTTCTCGTTGGAGTTTATCGTTTTGCTTGACGAGTTTCTTGTATCTGATCGAGTTCTCATCTCTCTCGACTTCAACTCGTCCTTTGTCTCGTAATAGATCCTCAAGTTCTGTTACTTTCTTTTTAAGTAATCCCAGGTGTAAATCTTTGCTCTCCAGCTGTTGTTTAGACCATTTCAGACGTCTTTGAAGGTTGTAAATGGTCGTCTTTCTGTCATCTAATGCATCAGCCTGCAAACAAAACGTGTGACATCACCATGAGTAATTCAATGTTAAAGAATCTTCAGTGGTTAGGCTAAATAAATAATAATAATAATAATAATAATAATTTATATTTATATTGCGCACGTTACATGAATATATGATCACCTGCACATTACAAAAGTGAACTACAAAACAATTAAAAACTAGAACGTATAATCATGTAAAATGAGCTAGGTTGCTCAATATAAAACCATTTTTGGGTTGCCTTTGCTTCGTTTTTCATATCATTCGACAGGCTCACTTTCACGTGGAAGCTTGAACTGGGCACAATTTTAAAACTAAAAATTTAGGAAAAGTAAAAGAAAACCACCTCATTGCAATGAAAGTGACTGGCTTCCCGCTAGTCATAAAATAACGCAAAAGTTCATAGGACATTTTACGTTGCCACCAAAGTGACATGAATACAATGAGTCACCGCTTCCGTACAGGAAAACTGAGAGTCAAAAGAGATATATCCGTTTACTCAAGCTAGGCTCGATCATGTCGCACGAGTTTAACGCGTAGATAGAATGTACAGTGAACGCGGCACGCGGAAAAACAAATTACCATTTGAAAGTTCTTGCTGTCTTTCACTAACTGCTTCACGATGTCTTACCTCAAGCTTGACAAGCTGTTCTCCTCTGGCTAACAAAGCCTCGCCATTAACATCTAAGCCAACATCATCAGCGATTTCATCGAGTTTCATGACACGAGCCAACTTCTCACAGAACGTAACAAACTGACACAAAATTTGCAAACGATAGTTTGAGAACAGGATAAATGGCAATGAATGTAATCAACAGAGCAATCTCTTCTTTAAACCGTAGGCCTCGTCTCCTGCATCTTCAGTGTTACATGGTTAGCAGGGGACGTTAAAGAACCCACACACTTATCGCAAAGAGTAGGGCACGTAGTTCCCGGTGTTGTGGTCTGGCGTTGTCTCACCGGTTGGTGCTTCACATAGGGTTAACCTCATTGCGCCTTTCTCCCTTGGACAAAATTGTCCAAGAAAAATTGCTATGTCTAAGTATGCCTAAAGATTTTGACACAGTTCAGATTTTCTCAAAAAGTTTGAATGTGCGAAAACTTGCGAGTTCTCCAAGACCTCCAAGCATTGCTGCACACGGTCGGCAATCACCGTCAAGTTAGTCATGTTACCTACAACAACGTCTCGACTGCAAACAGTGTTACCTTCCTCTTGTCATCTTTCAGCTGGTCTCTCTCTACATCAGAGGTTAGAAGTTCTCCTTCAAGGCCCGTCACACGATCTTGGTTCTCTTTCAGTTGGGTCTCTGCCTCACTGGCTCGTTTCAGAGTGGTACGGTGAAGGTTCCTTTGACTATCTAGCTCCTCAGATAGGTTCTTAAACTGAACCCTTAATGATTCCTCTCTCTGAACAAGGCAAAAAATTGACACATTAAGATACATGAATGATTGTAGCAAATGAAACTTTACTTAAAAAAAAAGGCACAAGTCTAGTTACAGTTTGAAACAAACAGTGGAATTTAAAGAGGGGAGTTATTATGACCAAAAATAGCAAAGTGAGCAGATTAAGCAAGCTGTACATACCGATTTCACATCTCTGTAGTCTCTGACTATCTTCTTTAGTTTGGAAATGATAGCATCTTCCTCAGCTGCGATAGAATCATCTAAATCTCCAATCAACTGTGCCAGGTGGCGTTTGAAGTTGTGCAGCTACAGTGAAAGACATTATAACATTGATGAATGAATGAATTGATTAATGTAAGAAATGAGTAATTGTATGATTAAACTACAAGCCATTAAGGATTTACATTACTCATGATATTTGAAAATCCTTTCAACCTGCACTCACCTGAGTGCTCAAGTACATTTTGAGAGAATTTTCAAATATCAATTGTAGTGTAAATCCTTCACTAGCATCCATTTGATTACCTACACCACTTACTGACATGTAGCAATTATTCAGTTTGTGGGGATTAAGTCTTAATTAGTCTCTGCATTGATTCTTCACAACAACCTTAACATGATTTCATGTATTACCTCTCCCTTGCTAACTTTTACAACCTTCAGGTCTCCAGGCCGAAAAAAGAATGGCTAATTCATATTTAGATTTAGGATTCAACTGATAGTACCTCAATGCTCAAAGTGCTGTAAAATACTTCTGAATTGTAAGGAAAAACTTGGGGTTCCATCCCCAAAGTAAATAAGAAAAAAAAAAATCAAAACTTCAGCAACACTTCCCTGCCCTACCCTAAACCTCATATTTCTTTGGCCAAACATGACTACAGAGATCAACTGAACAACATTTGAAATAAAGTGTGTATGCAACAGGCAACAACAACAAACCTTTGACTGGGCTGATTGGCCAGTATATTCACTGGTGTGTAGTGTTTGTTCCATTTCTTGAAGTCTGTAATTCAAGAGAAAGATCTATAAATTGTCTATATCTACAAAGTATGTAACTTACAGCATAATTTCTTTGGATGAAATATTTGTCTGTTTTTAAACTACACAGTCATGTAAAACAGAAGTTGAATTACTTGTTTTCTTTTTCATCAAGTTGTTTCTTGGTTACACCCCAGGCATCTTGACTGGCTGAGAGCTGGTGCTTCATTCGGTCAACTTCTATTTCCATTTCCCGAATTTTCTGCTGTAGCATGTCTCGCTCTCTGGTCAAGCTGTTGACTGTTTCTTGGCTTTGACTTGAAGATTTCTTCTCTTGTCCAACCTCTGAAACCAACCTCATTATAGTTTCTCTAAAAAGCAAAAGCAAAAATGGAATGAGAATGAAAACCTTGTCTCTAAAAGAGATTAATATACATTTTCACGTGATCTTTGGCTATCTACATGTAGCATACTAGTGAAAAAATACATTCAGACTATATTAATACACAATATATGAATTTTCGGCGTGATTAGTGATTTGTCAATTGGGGCACTCAAATCTCAACTGATTCCGAACAATAGTAACTAACAGAAGCATTCTTCATGTACATCTTCAGAAATCAGCAATATTACTGCATATAAAAGTTCAACAACTCATACCTGCTTGCTTTAGACTCCAAGTTACTTTCATGTAAGTTACGAGACAGTGCATTAGCTTTTTCTTGTAAGCTATTCCTTTCTCTGACAATTTCTGCAATCTAATTTAAAATTTGACCAAGGTATTATTGACAATGTACAAGCCCCTTAAGCATTCAAGGCATACTATACTTAAAAGGTAGCTTTTAAAAACGTATATTAAACTGGGCATAGCAGTCCTAGGATAAAAATTTGATAACAAACTCACCCTGCCAAGGAGTGAATGAACAGAAACAGACATTGCCTCTGAGGCATCCAGTTGCAAAGCTTGCGTCAACTGCGTTCTCATTTCACTGTACTGCAAATTAAAATATATAACAGTCTATGTTTTGCAGCAGTTCCAAGTATATTGAATATATTGTACAATGTAGTGTCAGTATTTATAAATTAAATTCTAATTAAGACCAAGCCTTAGCAGAGAAGCTAGAGGGTGTCACAAACTACAGACTGATTGGTGATTGAAATAGCTTTCTATCAATTAGTAAATAAGGCTAAATCTGAATGTGTTTGTTTCTCTCAAGTGTAAAATAGCTAAATGATTATTATACTTATAACACAAATAAGCCAAAATTTTGCAACACACACCTTGCTCTCCCATTTTGCAGCTCTACCAGCAGCTTCTTCCTCAGCTGTAATGTGATGTTTAAGGGATGATTCCACTTGTTGTAGCCGATCTTGCTGGGTTTGCAGCTCTTTACGTAATGATGATATGGTGACATCACTGCGATTGGCAAAGTTGTCTTTTTCAACAGCCTCATCTTCTGCCTCTCGTATTCTGTCACGGAGTGACTGTACCAAGGCTGTCTGCCGTGCTGAATTTTGTTTGTTGCTTTCAATTTCACACTGTAATCAGAATTTGACAAAATTTAAAACAATATGATTGGGTTTAAAAGGCTAGAGATATCATATATTAACACCTTTGAACTTTGAACTTCATTTTGGGCTTTCTGAGTATTTGTTATTGATTGTGAACACAAGTCATGTGGATTCACCCAGCAGACCCGTCAATTACCAGACTGAAATACCCAAACACCATTGATTACTGACAGAGTCCAACGAAAATAACTGACACACATCCTTAAGTACATGGTTATCATTGCGTGTACATGATTAGATTTTCACTGGCAGTATAAGTATTTACATATAAAAGCATTATAATCATTGAACCTACCTTGAATTCAATAATTTGCTGTTCTTTTTCTGATATTCTATGCTGAGCATCTCGTAACTGTAAAGATTAGGCAGTTTATATCATATAAACTCTCATAGAAGCGTGCAATGAACTGACGTGTGTTAATTATTATACATGTACATTAATTCCATTTATTATATGGCTGTGTCTCACAAGGACTGGGAACTACAGTCATGAATTTGATTGGCTGAAATCGATTTTGACTGCAGTCTAGATTTTCCCATCTAGACCAGCATCTAGACCGCTAATGTTTTGCAGTGAAAAACTAAAATGCAAAAATATTGACTATTTCTTCTAAAATATTTATTTATGAAAGTGCTAAAAACTTGATGAGAAAAAATGTAGAGAAGATGAGCAAACTTTGTACGAGCCTGTTACATTACACGAATAAAGTTTTTCTTGTTTGCCATATAATAAACATCTTATTACCCAAGCCTGGTCTTGACCTCAGTCATGTGTACAGCCCTCACTGCGTTCGGTCTGTACTCACAACTTCGGTCGAGTTTCTCCCAGACAGGCCTCTTGCTTGGTTAATGACAGCTAAATCTAGGTATACTAACTAACAAATTATATTTATTTAAAATTAGTAAAAACTCTGCATGAACACATACCTCATGTTGTAATCCAGATGACACCACTTTTTCAGCTGCGAGGTCTGTTTGTGCAGTTTCTGCAGCTTGTCTGTAGTGTGATAACTGTTGGGAATAATTTATTATAAATTACTTGGTGACTCAGTGTATTATATTTACATATATAGCTGATGTATTTCTACAATCGATATTAATAGTACCCAGTAAACTATACTGTTTGCCTAGCTTGTAAAACTGATGATGATGATGATTATGATGATGATAACGACAATGACAATGATGATGAATGGAATAGTAATAGTATCAAACAAATTCCAAATTTATGCACTGTCAGTTTTTTACAAAGTACACTTACCTGCAATCATCAGTTTCATCATTCTTTTAGTAGTATAATAAATAATACCTGTGAACTAAGGTGCTCTCTCTCCTGCTGAAGTCTGGAGATCTTATCTCGTAACAGCTGACTTTCATCTAAAGATGAGCCAAGTTCCAAGGAAATAGAAGGACTGCGACAGGTAAGGGTACCTGGTTCAGCCTGAAAGATGATATTTTATTTAATAAATCATTAGTAATTATATTAATATAATTTAAATATTTTTAATTTTTAACACTTAACTGATTCATTAGCAACTTTATTTGTTGTCAGATTGACGCATACAACAACAAGTAAGATGACAAATGACAACAAATGAAGTAGAAAAACAAAGAATCAGTAAAACTTGTTACATGCATATAATTTAGGTAACTGGGCCTGAGCATTACAAAGATGCATGTGGTAAAATCATGATTGTTTTGTTTTTGAGTCTGATTGGTTGAGAGTATTTTTGTATCTGGTTAGTGAGAGGTTTTTAAGCAAACTAAATGACAGTGTAGTAGAGTACTCCTTTTAAGAATTATTAAAAGAAACTCAATTTAATCAATGAATGAGTCACAAGAAAACAACATTAGAGAGACATTGATTGACAGGAGTTAAATGAATGTTCTCTTTTCTTTTAAACAAAATAATACAAGTGAATGATTCCTTTGATATACATGTATTACATACATTCATCAGCATTCTCACCCATACAGAAAGAAAAATATTCCAGCAAATAATTATGTTCTGATCATTTTTTTTTTATCCAAATGTAGCAATTATTATAGAGTATGAACAGATCCATTGAAGCATACTTGACATTTTAGTCAAAGTAAACAACTTCCAAAAATTATACAAATAACATCTTCTGGCAATGTTTGCAGTATTTGGTTGCTAAAGAACTTTCCCTGTTCATGGAAGTTTTTAAATAATTAATTAGTTATGGAAAAGCTGAGAACATGCAGTCAATAAAGTTGTCGCTGAAAGAAATAAACTAAGAGATACTAAGGAGAGATGACTGCTATTTGAAAACTAGACATACATGGTTGAAGCTGGGGTTTAACATCGTTTTTAAGTGAAACGTACAATATAAACAGCACGTAAAGTTCTCTTAATTATATATGTAATTTGCGTTAACTTATCTTAAATGATATTTCCCTTTGGTTATATATATATTTCAATACTGTAATAAATTAAACTACTGTCTTGAAGTCTTGGATACCCAACAAGACATGGGAGACTTACGCTAGACTAGTTTTAAGTCAATTAAGCCGAAATTGTAACTGATAAATTTATCACATCAAAGTTTTACAACCGTCTTCAATAAACTCAATTAGTCATAGGAACAGGAGAAAACAGTACATGTAAGAAGATTCCCACTTCGGTAGGCTTTGATAATTTCCTTCCGGCAGGCAATTAGAATTAGAACTTCAATAAAACGTATAGTGTAACTCTTGAAATTGCACTCTAA
>NC_138148.1:2424800-2469800 GCF_964199315.1 Orbicella franksi | reverse complement strand
GGGAATGTCGATCTACATATAGGTCCGTAATGCATGCATTTTCTTTGGCCGCGTCAGGAAGACCAAGGAAGGTGCTTGCTATAATCACATTTTTTTTTTCAGTCGAGTACACAACACAGATGTGGTCCTCAAGGCACTCCAAAGGGAACAGAAACGAACTACAGGATTTATCGATGGTCTCGCTGGTCAATACTCTACCTCGGTGTCGGCGTTGACTTCCAGCAATGACGTTCTTCTCATGCTGTTTGGCCGAGCAGAGAAACCGGCGCAACAATACCCATTCAATGAAAACAAGAACGTAATTGAAGAGTTCAGAGAACTGTTATTTTTATTTTTACACAGGAACAACAAATGGGCCAGTGATGTCCAAACTCGCTACGAGATTTGCATCCCTGATTAATGGAGATTCTGAACCCACTGGCGGACATGCGCTGGGATCCAAATCATGTATAAGAAATATTCTCGTAAAAGTTTCATATGAAGACTTTATAAGGAGTATCATGAACTACCAACGAAACTTACAAGATTCGAAATTCACGCACAACTATATTGCAAATTTGTCGGGCTGATTTCTGTAAAATAACTGACCCGTATTCCCTTTTTTCTCTTAAATCTCCACAGAAACATAATAACTGGAGACTACATATCGTACACTTTCTTTTCTCTGTATTTACATTTCACTGATATAAAACCTGTAAATGTACGAGTGAATAAAGTTATTATACAATAATGCAAGAGTTATCAGTCTTCAGCGTCATTAAATACATTTCCCTTTCACTAAACAGACAGATATATTAACTTACCTTTACCACCGCCTTCTTCCCTCAAAAATAACAGAGAAGAAAATCCCGTTATAGACCTGTTATGGTTACTTCAGGCTACGCTTGATTTCTGCCACTCTAGACTGTTTACAGCCTCTCTGTTTGCGCACGTCGCACGCGGAAGAAAAAGCGAGCCCGAAGCACGCGCGGGTGAGGTGCAAGTCAGGGCACTTATGGTGCATGGTTTCGCGCTCGCGTCCAGCTCTCTCGCGATTCTATCCGAACGTTCAACGATCGAAATAAAAATACGAGAAAACAGAGGGCTGTGAACAGTCTACTGCCACTCTCGTGTATGGAATTAAAAGAAGCCGTGTTCCTAAACTGAGCTCTATAGTGCAAAAATTCTGGAATTAAAGCGCATGTATTTGTTGAATAAGCTTGTCTGGGTAGCTATTTCAGGTAGGCGTTATAATAAATCTTTATTTCATTAACGGTATATGCGGCTGGGTGGCTTCGTTCGCGCTCGCCGGCCGCGGGAGCCTGTTCGCAGGCTAAAAAATTTTTAGGCGAAGATCACCGTCTACAATTTTACTATAATGAATCAAGGTAACGGAACCTCGAAATCTAATGAAAGAGTTTTAACAAAGTGTTGAAGATACAGCGCTACGAAAAGAAGATAAACTAGTGACTTGCTTTGCTTCAGGTAACAGACTATTCGGGTCAGTGATTGAGGAATATTGTTGAACATAATTTTACGTTTCAAAACTATTTGGGTTAAAATAATATACACACTCCATCTCTTTGAATCTCGGTAAATACTGTAAGAAGATAAAATATACTGAAACAAGCTCGCAAATAGAATGTCTGTAATCGCCGGCAGAAAAAGTTATCTAAATCACTGAATCAATCAACTTTATTATACACAATAAAATGTAAAGCTTCAACAGCTTGTTGGGCTGTGTATAAGAATAAGCAAACAGATAAATAAAAGGAAAGTTTTGAAGTACAAATTCCGAAAATACTTATAGATTGTTCCGAAGATTGTGCTATGTAATCGCTTTTCCGAAGTATTTTGATGTAATCGTCGTGCGTGCAGTTCGTTGTCGTGAGCACGAGGTTTTTTCTTGTCTTGCTTCGCCATGTTTGTTATGACCTTTTGCCATGGCTTGAACAACTGTTTTGAATTATTAAAAGGACCAAATGTTTGGAGTAGCAATCCGGGCGAACATAGATTTTTGCGATACGATTGCAAGATAAAATTAAAATCTTCATCCCTTTGAACTTAGTTCCGTATGAAACCGAAAGAATGAAAATATTGCTACCTGCTTTTTATAACTGAGCATTTATATCCGAAATAGATACAACAGTATTTTTTTTTTTTTTAAATGAAGCACTTTATTAATACACCTAAAACACACATACATTACACTTACATGCACTGTTGAAGTTTTACAATGTTCAATAACTTTTCTCATACATAAAAGAAAAAGGAAAAGTGACAGCTAAGTAACTACACAGAACAAGAAAAAAAATATACAAATACAAAACAAAAAAAAAAACAAAAAAAAGGGGGGGTCTATGCATTAGCTTTTAAGTATTACAAATTTTTAACACTACATTATTGATATTAATTGAGAGCATTTTTGGATTTACTACGTTAACCTTGTATTGTAATAACTCTGTTAATTAATCAACTTAATACTCCATAAGTGGTGTTTTTTAGATAAGCGATTTTACGTTTAAGCACATTTTTCTAGTTTCCATTGAACAATCAGTTTATTTACAAGTTCATCTAGAGAAAATTCTTTCTGAAGATATTTAGAAGCATAGATATGTTGTTTGACCAGGATGATGAGCAAATCTAGCTTGCGTTTTAAAGGGTCTGACAGCACATCAGTCACGTGACATGTGTCATGAAAGGCAATTTGTTCTTTTGAAAGTATTATCTCAGTAAATATTTTAAGGAAAACGACCAATTTTTTAAGTTTGCAAGACATGTTTCGACAGAGCTTCTGTCATCTTCAGTTGAATGAATGATTACAAAGCAAGTTGAATAATAAGTAGGCAAAAATGCTAATTAAGACAAATAGTAACAACAAGTACTTTGAGAATGATTGAACCATGATATAATTTGTGAATAGTATATGATTCATCGATCTATTATTTTTTTTTTAGTTTTCACACTTCACCATTAAACATTTTTCCGCTTAAGACGGAATCCACCTGAGGTTTGGGTAACAAGTGGACAAAAACTTTGTACCAAGATTATTTACATCGTATTCAAAACTTCTATGCGACTGTTTTAAATATGTTCTCAAAAGAAATAATTCCGAACAACACCAAATGTCGAAAACAGATTTTGAAGTCGATATGAAACACTTGAAATTACTGATGAAATCAAACTGATGATGAAATTTCTGTGAATTGTTAAGTTTACATGGGAAATTGTTTTCGGTGTTATTTCAGGCAACTATTTATATCCGGCTTTAGCTTTTAGAAAACTGCGAAAAGGACCCTAATATACTTAAAATCATTCTGGTACAAGGTTTTTGTCCTCTAAAAACTGAAATTGCTCGCTTTCCTATGGGATTTTGTTTTAATTTCTAACGATGAAATTCAATTGTACCGGCAATTTAAGTTTAAGACTGGTTGCGTGCTACCAAGCCACCGAAATTGATCCAACCAATAACAATGGTATGTATATTGACTAAGAAACTAAAGCAGTCACCTCAACCATTAAGCATGATTCAGAAGTTCTTTCAAAGCCAGTGCTATTTGTTTCACACAATGTTCAATTATATCACATTCATTAAATGAAAAACTCAATCGCATGCAATTTGTAAACTTTCCAACACTAGCAGCAAACCTTGAGCCGTAGTTGAACTCTACAAAATACTTTTTGCGACAAATTTCATACAATTTTTCACAGTCGACTTCTGAAGGAAGAGTAACCCACACAAAATAACCCCCTTCGGGTTTTTGATAGGAACATTTCCCAGGGATATACTTGACAAGGGCATCACACAATGCGTTACGTTGGGAGTGGAAAACTTTTCGAACCATCAACAAATGATCCTTAACCAAGCCCTCTCGCAAGGCCACAGCGATAATACACGAGGTATAGTTGTTAAAACACCCACCACCTTTGGAGTAAGAACTTGTGTTCAAGAGCATGCGCACTCGTTCAGGGAGTTCCATCCACCCAAGACGCAACCCCGGGGCAAGGAATTTTGAAAAAGAACCATTGGAAATGACATTTCCTTTGTAATCAGCATTAGACTTGTCGTCAAACGCAAAGAGCCTTTGAGGGGGCGGCTTGTCATCTGTGTATGATAACAAATTGTAGACATCATCGCAAAAAGCTAGCAAGTTATACTTTCGGAGCAATGCAATAACCTTCCTGCATCTCTCTACTGGAAGAGAGGAGCCAGTTGGGTTGTTGTATGTGGGCACACAATACAGCATAGCAGAGAACGGCTTCTTCTTTGTCGGTCGCGGCAGCTCATTAGAATACTCCATCAGCAGCTTTTCAAGCTCCTCAATAATTATTCCATCTTTATCAGATGGAACGCCAATGACTTTCATTTTCAGGTCAACTCTCAGGATGCCTAGACTATGGTAGTACATTGGCTCCTCGGCAAACACCACATCCCCTGATTGAAAGAGAGCGCTTCCTATGAATGCAAGGCCTTGTGAGGCACCAGCATTTGCCCACACGTCTTCATGATTCACAGTGTCCCCGTACTGCTCTGTAAGGAACTTGGCTACTTCTCGCTGGAATATCTCCGAGCCTGGTTCTGGTCCATATCTTAATGCATACCCGCTCTGATCTAATTTGTGAAGTGAAAGCGATGCTTTGTGAACAAGTTCAGCACATTTCTGCTGCAAGCGAGTGTTAGGCATTCCGACTTTTAAGCTGTGAATTTTCTCAGGTCCATTATCCAGATAGTCATGTTGAGTTGAAAACATGGTTAGCATCAAGTCCTGTCATAAAAAAAATATATTACAGAATTATTCCATGAACCCGTGTTAGATATGAAGTGTTATATAATAATCAAATCAATGTGCGCGCTCTGATTGGTCAAGCAGCTATGGTTTATTGTGCCAGTAACTCATGGAAATTTCGCGTGTCTTCTGAATTATTATATAAAAGCAATAGACCACAAACAATCAATCAATCAGTCAATCAGTCAATCAAACTTTATTTAAAGAGGTGAAACTTAATAGTTAAAAAACTAATGAGTTTGTGGCCCTCTACAAACATTGTTACAATTTAAATAAAACCTATTCTCGAAGAATTCGTAAATCTCTCGCTGGCGGCTCGTGATTTACCAATTCTTCTCGTCTTCTTCTAACATCCCGCGTGGTTTATCAGCCTATAAACCATAAAAACGTGTGGTCTATTGCTTAAATAAACTAACGAGGCGCGTATCATCGAATTTTGTCAAAAACAACTCGTTTCCAGCAAGAGCGAATGAAATAATTTGAATCAACTGGATAATGTGGACATTACAGTTTGATTTAAACGAAGTGATGGTGGGAAACGCGGGAATATTTTCGCGCGTTGTTCACTTTTTGAGTTGATTGAAGCATGTCGGGAAAGCACTAATTTCCATGTAAGGTCAAACAGTTGTAATGGCTGCTAACCCAGATTTCGTAAATCAATCAGATGGCTAGAAATGCACTATCCAATGATGAGAATTTAATAAACAGAATATATTCCAAGCATTTTGCACAGTGCTTACCGGATATCTAGTTTTATTAAAACTGGATCATTAGATAATGCCATTCAAGGGTTTTCATTGGCTTAGTCATTATACCATGCTCTACACTAATGAAATATGGTAAGCGAAAGCGCAATTTTTTGGGAGGATTTTATTTTTATTTTTCATGGGGTCAAATGAAGAAACTCTTGAGCGTGAAGGTAAAATGCCTTTATTCTACAAGAGACATGTTGATGACACATTAACCATAATGTCAGATACAACATCAGGGACTACCTGATTTTTCTTCAGGTTCTTAACAACTGCCACTCAGTAAAATTCACCATGGGTTCAGAGAGCAATGGTGTGCTTCCCTTTCTTGGTATGCAGCTACTGAATAGAACATCATCCAACCAGCGTGGAGCAAACAGCTTGACTGTTGCTCCTTGGCACACGAAATTTCGGCCGCGGATGCTGGTCGCTTCGGAAGCTGCGTTTCTCGAAAATTATTTGGCGGTTGGCGTTTGGATTTTGAATGGATCTTCGATGGAATACCACGAGAAGAAGCGTCAACCTTTCAGTTTATCTGGTATTCGATTTGGAAGTCAGGCGATTCTAATTTCTGGGGGAAAATCGGCTTGGCGCTGGAGCGGTCGAAAACGAGCTTTCTACCCTTGTCTCCTTATAACGTGTAGTAACAGTCAACGCAAAACCGACCAAATCGCTCAAATTCGCCATTTTGAGCCGCAGAAACGACAATAAACAACAACTGAGGTAGATTTACGTTTATTTTGAGCTTTAACATGGACATTACTCGATATCAGTTTACGATATTAAGACACTTTAATATTCCCATACATTTCTTTATATTTCGAACATAAAAACAGACACGCCGCCTGTATGCGCTCCCTGTGAAAGAACAGGTTGGGCTGTGTGGGCGTCCGCGACTTGAAGTTGATTAAAGAAGTACAGTTAAAACCTGTGCTTGAATGAACAGTTAAAACAACTTTGAATAATCAGTGAAAACCACTAACAAATCGGACGAACAGTATTAAATATTCGCGAAATGTTGAATATTCTGGGCGTGAAGACAAAGGAGAAAGGTCATCGCACCCTGGAAGACACGACACGAAATCTGTTTGAAATCAATATCTACTCTAACGCTCAAAGCTAAGATCTGGAAAACAAAACACAAACAGACGAACTGGCCCTTTGTTCTGACCAAGGACCAACGCTGGCAAGGTCGGCCTAAGCAATGAGCCTCGCAAAGGCCGGGTCATTTGCAAAATATTCTTCAGAGCGGGGTCACCTTTGTGTAAACTATTAACAAGTCTATTTTTAGAACGCGTGTACGCGTGTATAGAAAAAAAAATCGCTCAAAGACCCCCAAATGCCTACACCAGGACTACAACAGTACTAGAACGACAAAAAAAGGATTCCTGGTAAAGGTCTCTACCTTATTGTAGCCTTTTAAACGAAAAACAGCGGTAGCTTTCTGAGTTTTCGATCAAATTCAACGGATCGAATTGCAAATCATTATTCAAACTCCTTTAGAGCGTCATACAATTGGTCCCTTGTGGGAATACACTACGAAATTTCTCGGGCACCTCATTTCTTGCACGCCAACGGGCCCTTTGAGAAAATAAGGGATCGCGTAAGAATTGAGAGAACGTCGGTTAATCGCACGGTTTGGCCTAAAGAGCGCCACATTCTGCCCGAACTCCAGAGAGGGCCGGAAATCGAGCCTAGCCCGAAAAGCGCTCGTTTCGGTCTGATTAACGCGAAGGTAAGCCCCCCCCGGGGGGTTCTCCCAGAAAAAAATGGGTGGGGGTGTGCGACCCGCTTCCCAAAAACCTTACCGTATTTATGACCAAAATTTGCGATATTCCCTACCCTATTTATGACCTGACCAAAATTCGAAACCCTATTTATGACCTGACCCTTAAATCAAAACCCGGTTTCAGACCTGAGTTACAATTAGTTCCCTAGTTCAGACCAATGTTAAATAACCGTAAACATAATTTGTGAAGGGCTTTTCGATAACGATGAAAAAGTGGCTTCTTCTTATAAACATACCCATATCAAGGCTAGAGTGCAAAAACCATACCTTATTCATGACCAAAATGGCGAAAATCAGCTAAAATTAATACCCTATTTATGACCAAAACGGCTGAAAAAGCATACCCTTTGGGCCGCACATATCTATATAGCCCATATAAGGAAGTACCCCCTCCCCCGGGGCTGAGCCTGTTGCCGGCTTTAACACAACGTATACTTGAAGGACTGACGATCGCGACTCGTAAATACTTTGATCATGAACAGCCAATGTACAAGCGCCCGGCTAAGACATTTCGCCGGCAACGTGCTGTTCGTCTGTAACATTCATTTGCACTTCACTGGAGGCAAAAGCATGCAAAAGAGGCGGTCTTGTCGATTCGCATATGGCTGCATATGATTGAAAGAAGTCATTATGAATACGTAGAAAACGAGTTTTGAAATTCTAATGCTGTACGAATGCCGAGTTGTTTGAATCAGAGAGGTTTCTTACCTTAGTTATCTCAAGAGACGTCCAAACTGGAGAATTAAATTCACGATCTTCGCTGGATACGATACAGTGAGGGCCACTGAGCCAATATTGTAAGCGAGGTAGCTAGGTTATTTTTATCTCACGGGTCATCCGGCCCTTCACCTCGTGGGCGATATAGGGACAAAGCGTGTGCCCATGTCCTGACCTGCGCAAGGAGTTGTTTTTATTACCTAGGGCGAGAAAATTTAAAACATGAGCGATATGACAAAGCTAAAAACACTATTAAAACAAAGAAATCAATAACGAGAGAATAAAACATGAGAAAATACAAGAAACCATAATCGTACAGCGCGGGCGGCTAAACTATTACTAGTTTAACCGCCCGCGTGGGGGAGGGGGTACTCCCTTATATGGGCTATATAAGTATGTGCGGCCCAAAGGGTATGCTTTTTCAGCTGTTTTGGTCATAAATAGGGTATCGATTTTAGCTGATTTTGGCCATTTTGGTCATAAACAAGGTATGGTTTTTGCACTCTAGCCTTGATAGGGGTATTTTTTTTACAGAGGAAGCCACTTTTTCATCATTATCGAGAAGAAAATCAACAAAAACCCTTCACAAATTATGTTTACGGTAATTTAACATTGGTGTGAACTAGGGAACTAAATATAACGCAGGTCTGAAACAGGGTTTTGATTTAAAGGTCAGGTCATAAATAGGGTTTCGAATTTTTGGTCAGGTCATAAATATGGTAGGAAATATCGCAGATTTTGGTCATAAATAGGGTAAGGGTTTTGGGAAGCGGGTCGCACACCCCCATTATTTAGTTAGGCATTATCTGAAATTATGAGATACCACAATTTACCTCGGGAGAAATTATATAAACCACAATGAAGGCCAATTGATCTTTCGACTCGAATGTTAGCACATATAAACCTTACTAAGGAGTTGGGACCGATAACTTTACTCGGTCGCGATCGATACCCATGCTTGGTTTTCAACGAGAGATAACCTGCCAAAGTTTGGTTGTGTCTCAGTCGATGAAAGTGATTGTGTCAAATCTTTTCACGACATTCGTTTTGTTCTTACTCTTCAAGCAAATGAGAAGCGGAATAAAAAAAGGCGTTTCGACGTGAGCTTCAAATACTGTTTTTTAATTAAGCTTTAAATAGAATTATCTATCGACTTCGCATTTTTGCCAACATATGGTCTTTCTGTCCACCTCCCCCTCCCCACCCCCGACACAATGTTGATGTTTGATTCATCCAAAGTAGACGCACTAGTCCAACATTCGTCAGCTTTATATATATATTTTTAATTCCTAATGTCTAATGTCTAATTAACAATTAGATTATGAACTCGAGATTTCTATGAGGTGATAGTTGATGAGGCCGAAGGACGTATCAACTATCACCTCATAGAAATTGAGAGCGAATAATCTAACTGTTTTAGTAGAATTCTCACTAAAATTTACTTCAAATAAGGTTTCCAATTATTTCTTGACGTATTATTATTGTTATTTAAAATTGAGTTGTGCGCGCGCGCGCATCCGTTTTTCTCAATAATTTCAACTTTTTTAAAAGTCAAGAAACCGTTAATGTCCTTCGTTTAGACTTCTCAGGAATTTAATTATCCATTTGCATCAAAATTTTCCTCCAAAACTTTGGAAAAACGAAAAAAAACGTCGCCATTTCCTAGACGACCTCCAGCAACTGCTCACTAATGGCTGATAGTGTTCAATGCTCAGCCAGTCAGATTACAGCATTTGCATTAGTATACTAGTAGAATTCTACTAATGTCTATTAGTATTAGTATAAATACGAAATGAAATGAAATAAGAAACGAAATGAGCATCTTGTCCCTATAAAATATGTAGTCTGTTTCCAATAAACACCTTCCCCTCCCCTCCCTTAAGCTGCCAAAATTTAACCACCAGACACTAAGCTGACATGCGTACAAATTGCCCACCTATTTTTTGTTTCTGAGTGATACAGGTTCTGGTTAAAATGGCAGTGATTATTTGTTCCATTATAGCATTGTCAATCTCTCTTAAAAACAAAACAAAACAAAACAAAACAACCAACATATGAATACTGTCAGAAGTAACAGAGCAATATGAGGATGAATGATCTCTTCTTTAAAATTAAAGCACACTGTCCTGAATAAGTGCCGTGCCCTGAATAAGCACCCTGTCCTGAATAAGTGCCCTGTCCTGAATAAGTGCCCTGTCCTGAATAAGCACCCTGTCCTGAATAAGTACCCTGTCCTGAATAAGCACCCTGTCCTGAATAAGCACCCTGTCCTGAATAAGTGCCCTGTCCTGTATAAGCACCCTGTCCTGAATAAGTGACCTGTCCTGAATAAGTGCCCTCCCTTGAAGTAACAAAAGTAAATAAGCACCCCAAATTCTGATTCGATCATGCATGCATGAAGACCAGTTAAAGCTAATGTGGCTAAGTATTAATAAATTATTATCAATTGCATGTACAAGGTATAGCAAGATTTTTTTTTTTTTTTTTTTTGAAACATCACCTAAATATTCTTTACTGAATGGGTTTATTCAAACAGTAACATTTCTGACAGAAAATTCAATTTAACCAATGGACACCATTTGCCACTAGAGATGGCCTCCAGTTTTGTTCTTGATAAAGTCAACCAGCTGACTAATATATTTAAGAAGTAGACATCCCGGAGAAAATATTCATATTTAGCATGATAAAATCCAAAAATTATATCACATAAATACAAGTTTTCTTCCACAATATCTCAAAATCTCATTTGACATTGGAATATAACCTCGGAGACAATATAATTTCTAAAACTTTAAAATAATAAAAAATGTACATGTAAATTCTGATCGTGTAGCAATGGATATTGATTCAAAATTTATTTATACTTACTTCCCGAAGCAGTCAATTTTTATTGTTTCTTAACCTTCTTATAACAAATTAAAGGTGCCAGATTTTGAGAAGAAAGGATCTAATCATCTCAGACAATATGAATGCATATTAAGGAATTATACTGACCCTGCAAGTACATTAAAGTGTTAATAATTCTCATCCAGTAAAACATTCTTTGACTGCTAAAGCTATTTGCTTCACACAGTGCTCAATTGTAGGACCATCATGGAATGCAAAACTGAGTCTCATGCAGTTCTTATATTGCCCTCTAGAAGAAAAACCTGAGCCCTTGTTGAAGTCAACACTATATTTATTCAAACATACATCATAGACTTTGTCGCAGTCCACTTCAGAAGGAAAAACTACCCACACAAAGTAACCTCCCTGGGGTTTTGTGTACGTAACTGAACAAGGAATGTACTCATCCAGGGCATTACAAAGTGAATTAAGTCGAGAATAATAAACCTCCCGAACATAAGCTAAGTGCTCCTTTACCAAACCCATTTGAATGGCAGTGCTAACAATACAAGATGTGTAATGGTTGAAACATCCTCCGCTCTTTGCATAGCCAGTTGTATGCAAAATCCTTTCTACATGTTCAGGTACTTCCATCCATCCAAGGCGCAAACCAGGCCCCAGTATTTTTGAGAAAGTTCCATTTGAAATCACATGACCCTTGTAATCAGGATCAGTCTTGTCATCAAATGAGAAGAGCCTCGGTGGCGATTGAAATGGTGGCCTGTCACCCATGTAAGAAAGCAAGTTGTAGACATCATCACAAAAGGCCAGCACGTTGTACCGTCGGAGCAGTTTAATCAGTTGTTTACATCTTTCTGCTGAGAGCACAGAGCCAGTTGGATTGTTAAATGTAGGGATGCAATACAACATAGCAGCAAATGGTTTATTACCAGCTGGGACTGGTGCTGTCAACAAATGTTCAGCCATCATTTTCTCAAGCTCATCAATAATCATTCCATCTTGATCAGTTGGAACCCCAATCACATTCATTCTATAGTCCTCCTGCAACACTGTTAGACCAATAAAATATGTAGGTTCTTCAACAAAAGCCACAGTTCCAGGCTGAAAGAGGAGATTTCCTATGCATGCAAGGCCCTGTGAAGCACCAGCAGTGACCCAGATATTTTCACAGCCCACTTTATCGCCATACTCTTCACTAAGGAACTTGGCTAGCTCATTCCTGACTGCTAAACTACCATTGTGCGGTCCATACTGAAATAAATCAGCATAATTTTCTGGGGTGTGTAGTGCCTGTGATGCTTTGTGAATGAGCTCACCACACTTGACCCGTAGGTCTTCACTAGGGGATCCTACACGCAGTGTGGAAACTTTCCTGCCATCTCTTTTAAGGTAGTCAAACATTGTAGTCATCTTGAAGACTGTGTATCTGAGCTGATGAGTAAAAGGAATAAAGCTCAGTAAGGGGCCATTCAATTTTAATTTCACATCGCCCCCCCTCCCCCCCCACCCCAACCTGTCCACAAGTCAAATTCTAGCACTAATTTAACAAGTCATAAATAAATTAATGGATAATCAATGGCCTCATGGTTAGTGTGCTCGACTCCAGATCGAGTGGTCCAGGTTCAAGCCCTGGTTGGGGACATTGTGTTGTGTTCTTGGGCAACACACTTTGCTCTGACAGTGCCTCTCTCCACCCAGGTGTACAAATGGGCACCAGTGAATTTAATGCTGGGGGTAGCCCTGCAATGGACTAGCATCCCATCCAGCGGGGGTAAAAATATTCCTAGTCACTTCATGTTACAGAAACCGGGATAAGCTCCGGCCTAGTGGGCCCCTTGGCTCACATGCAGACTTTACCTTTTACTTTTATCAGTACATTGATATGGGTCACAAATTGGTTGTCATCAATTAATAGTTGATTACTCATTGATCATCCACACTACTCAATGACTACTCAGTTAATTTTTTTCATGAACCTCACAGAGTATTACTTTGATGTCACTGATCATCAACTAATTTTTTAAGTCTGGAAAGAAGGAAATACCAAAGTGCCCTGCGTTTTTGCCTGACGTTTCGGATCATCTGTACCAAAGGCATCCGTGGTCAAGTGTTGATCGATACCCTTGATTTATACCCTTGATCGACCTTTGATTGATACTCAATCAACACTACACTGACACCTTGGTTGACACTCGATCAACCTTCCATTGACATCTCAGTTGACAATGGACTAATTTTCGATCAAGGGTTGATAGTGTGTTGCCGAATATCGATTGGGATGTCGATTGAGTATTGATCAAGATGTTGATCGAGGATATCGATCGAAAGTTTTGATCGACACTTGACCGTAGATGCCTTTAGTACACATGATCCAATACTTCTTTATCTAATCTGAAAAAAGCCAGCTGTCTTCTGACTGGCCTTTAGTCCAATCCTGTGTTCAAAAGATAGATAGGAGAGGCCAGGGGGAAGGGGCAATCCCTTATTTGTGCTGCTGGATAAAATTAGGGTGGATATATAATTTTACTTGCCTTTGTTCCAAACAGGGTACGGTCACATGATCAGTCTGGGATCTTAGATTTCTCTACGGATGTTATGACAGCATTTTGCTGCATTAAGTAACTCAATGGCCTTTTGTATAACTGATTTTAGAGCTATCAAACACAATTTCGCTGATTGCAATGGCCTATTAGACAGTTTAAATTCCAGTAAAACAAGAGAGCGTGTATTTTGTCTCTTTCCCTAAATGGGGTCTTAAAATAAAGGTAGGGTTTTTAGAACATTTTGGCCTACACAAGTTCGGAATTTCAAACCGTTGGCAGCACCCCTACACCCAAACATGGGCGAAGTGCACCCCGGGCAGGTTGTTCACTCACAATGACAGCGAGTGACGAATCAGGCTAAGGTGAGGGGACAGTAGACCTTTTTACTTTGGGCAGTCTATGTTTTACCATTTTATACAGACCAAGTGATATTCTCTGGAGGATTGTTCTTTTATGAATGATCAATGAATAGCTCACTGTAAAACAATAAGCTAATTGGGGACACCTATGCTAAAAATTGTGTAAAATTCCAATCGTAAAAAGATTAATTACAAACACGACTGTTTGAATTGAATTCTCAAGAGTATCATCACATGGTCTGAAATGGGGCAGAAAACCGCCCAAGCTAGAAAGGTTAGGTTTGTGATGTTCCCTCCGACAAATCGTCTAATCAGAATTTAGAAACTTTCTCGCGATGTTCGGAGACCCAAAAACCGAGTAATATTTGTAAAGAAAAGTTGTTCTCACCTTTCAGATTTAATACAGCTACTGTTAGTTACGATAGACGAGCTACTCAAGGATCGACGAGGGAATGCGCAACGAATCATGGGATATCCTCCTGACTGCTTTGTCCTTCGTGAACGAACATGGCGGCCTCGGGAAACGGTAATTAAATTACCTCGATCGCCCCATTTCATAACGAAATCTTGTATGTTTCTGGCGTTATCCTTATAGGGGCTTATGTTTCCCTTATCTTTAAGGTGTAGAAGAATATCACTGCAACTATTGCCAAGCAGATTGCACGTCACTTCGAGTGAAATGTGCAGAATGCACTGATTTCGATTTGTGTCTTCAAGTAAGGACTCAAAGTTTGTTATTGACTCGCTGATCTTTTCCTGTTTTCATTGATTTTTGTGTTTTTATGACTGTTGTTACTTATGACTTATGACTGGTTTCATTTTAGTGTTTCGCTTGTGGTGCAGAAATGGGCAAACACAAAAGAGGTCACGACTATCAACTTATGGTAGGTCACGTGATCACGTAACATGTCAGTTTCAGGTCACATCTCAATTTGTATGATCGATGACTTATTTCATTTGTAAATCAATAATGTATTAAGAAATAGAAAATGACTTGTGTATTTTCAAAATATATGGTGGATGCAAGTGTAAGAGAGGATTTAGAGGGCAGAGTTCACATAATGTCAAGGTACTTTTGAATTGTGAATGCATTAACCTGTCAAAACAAAGAGTGACCATTTTCCATATCTTAATCATTTTTTTAAAAAAATACGTGAGATCATTGCTCAGAGGGTATATCATGATCTGGTATACTGGAAGGTCCTATTGTTAAGAATGATCATAGTTGTTCGTTTGCCCCTTTTTTTCAAGTGGCAAACATTGTGGCAAACAATGGTAAACATTCAGAATTTGACTTTTTTTTAGTTAGCACTTACATCCCAGGTTCTGAATTAAACTTCTACAACATTGCATAACCTAAGATTATTAAAAGGATTTGTAACACATTTCATGTGTATCTCAAAGGATGGCGGGACATTTCCACTGTTTACCGAGGACTGGACATCAGAAGAAGAGGTGTTACTGTTAGATGCTATAGAGCAGCATGGCTTTGGAAACTGGTATGTGAGTTAGTGGCTTACCTGATATCTGAAAAAAAAGCTACAAGAAATGTTGCACTGTAATCTTGTTAGTATGGCAAGTCAGAGTGATAAGGATCAAGGCACCCAGGGAGTCACTCTCATATAAAAAGGACGGGGGGGGGGGAGGGTGGGGGGGAGGAGGATCGTCATACCTTTAAGGGATTAAAAAAGTGGTTGGTTTTGGTATCCCTTAGGGTGTTTGTCCTTGAAAAGTCCGCATCGGGAGCTGTTGCGGCACCGGCAGGGTAATGAGCTGAAACAATATGACAGGAGATATTGTGTTGTTTTAAAATTGGTACCTCTTGGGGGTGAAAACAATTCCAAGCCACTCTTACAAACAGGATCTTGTTACCTCTTAGAGACTCTTTTTGAAATTTGTGATGGGCACCCCTGTCCCTTTTATATGGGAATTCCCCCTCCCCCCCAAACCTGGGCAAGGCACTCATTTTTGTCAGAACCCATCTTAGTTATCAAAATAATAGAGATTCTTGATTGATTGACATCAGTGTCTACATGTAGTTGAATGAGCTGAGCTAAAATTGACTTTTTTGAAAGAACTCAAGTTCTCAAGAGCAGGACTCACCAAAAATGTCAAAGACACAAATGGGTGATTAAGAAATCAATTCTTTTGTGAATATTTATAAGATGTTTAAAAACCTCAGTAACTGATGGTTCCACAGGTAAGTCATACCCCCAATTTTGAATACCAATTTTTTAACAAAAAGTTAATGGCTTAAGCACTTTGGTTTTCATAGAAGGTTGAGTGATTTTGATTCTATACCTTTCCTAATATTTGTTGTTTCAGGGATGATGTAGCTGATCATATTGGCACCAAAACTGGCAAAGGTTGGACATGAGTTTTAGTTAATTTAAATAATCAAAAGCTAAAGCTGTCGTAAGCTACCTGCACCTCAGAAATTTGGAAGAAGGTGATTACCTATAAGAATGAAATGTCATAAGCAGTCACCCACAGAAATCACAATCACTCTTATAGTGGCCAATAAGAGCTTTCAAAATATGAGGTGATTTCGGACACAGTGTTTTGGCACAATGTTGTTCATGTGCTCCCTATCAGAAACCTGCATTTATTAAAACCTGGATCATTGGATAATGCAATCTAAGAGATTTCAATGGCTTAGCCTTCCTGTTATTAGTATGTAAGTAATTATACCATGTTCTACAAAAATGGTAAGCATATGTGTAATTTTTGGGGCTTTTAACATCTCTTTTATTTTAGCTTTCTCTATTTTGGCTGGTGTTTTAATAAGTTAACAATTATTCCACTCATGCATGTTGGATATGAGGTGATTACTGTCAACTTGGCACCATGCACCTTGATGGCTGTCTATTATATTATATCCAATGCTCGCTTGTGGAATAAGCGTTATATTTAGGAGTGGTGCATTTTGATGCAATGCTGACTGATTGTTGTCAGTCTTTTAGGTGTTGGGCCTCTTCATGAAAGCTAAGTTAGGGTTGACCTGTTGATAGGAGATAATTCTGTCATCGTATCATAGGGGTCAGCGGTATTCCTCATGGGCCGTATTGTGTGTGTAAAATGAACATGGCTGCATGTCAGCTGAGAATAAAGTGCTGTGTTGTCGAAAGCTGTTGTTCCTTCGATGGAAGCTTTCCCAGCCGGTCAACAGACCGTGCAGTTGACACCCTGGCCAATCACAAGTCACACTCAGACATTCCACTAAAACAATCAAAACTCAAAGCATATAGGTGTCGCTGACAAAAAGTGTAGGGAGACATATGCAAATGAACTACAATCTGGTTACGTTGTGGTTTTACTTCTGATTGGATGTTAAAGTGATGCAAGTCAATTTATAATTTGGCTAGCTCTGTGAGTGGGCAAGATGAACCAAATCCTGTGCTGTGATTGGCTACCCGAGCAGGCAAGATGGCACTATGTTGCCTGCTTGGGAGTACCCACTGTGTTGACCAAGCTTGTTCAGTCAAGACAGCTGGATATTGGCCTCGTTCTCTTTTGTAAGACAGAGTCGACATCCATAAACATGCAAAAAAAGAACTTGGCCAATATCCAACAATCTTGATCTCACGCTTGATCAATAACCCATGTTGCTTAGTGTGGTAATGCCAAAACCAGTTAGAAAGCAAATGGGAACTACAACAGACACTCAAGAGAAAACTGCTTTACCAGCTGAGGATAATGTGCTTTTGGTTTGTATTATAACAAAGCCATCCCTCACTTCTGCTCAAATGCCTGGTCACTTAAAGTGTACAGAAAGCAGAAATTATTTTTCGTGTCATATACACTTTAAATATGGAACTGTAAAATGGGTTAGAACATAAATTTTGATAAATCTGCCCTTCATCAACAGAGACTAGTGAACACTATGCTGATCATTTCATCTCAGGAACTGTTGGGCAAGGTAATTTTTTATTCTAACCGCTAGTTCTCACTAAATTGTTTTAATTGATGTTACTGGTAGTGATAAAAATGAAGTGAAAAATCTGCACATCAGGCTACACAAAATACAACACTCCAATTAAATCTCTATCCAGTGGATAGCTTAGCATATTCAAATCATTTGTATAGGGCTGGTGCTTAGGTAATTTTGTTCTATTAAAAAGGCATGATCTATTGAGCTTTCTAAAAGATGGATTCAAGTGCTGCCTGCTATGCAATTCCTCTTTTTTTTGATCCTGCAAAATGCTTGTTAATAATTTGTTAATTAGTTCATGTACATAAGTCATCCCCTATTAGTTGATGGCTCCCCTTCTTAGGTACACTAAACACATTCATAAAGTTTGTTGGTTGGTTCATCCATTCATTCGTTTGTTTGTTCGTTGTTCTTTCGTTCATTTGTTTGCTCGTTCACTTGTTTGTGTAGTCCCATGTAAATTTTCATTATTACTTTTTCTAATTTTAGCAACAGTGGAACCATTTAAGAATAAGATAGTCGATCACACTTCAGCTGATCAAGGTAAGACCAAATGTTACCCCTGGTCATTTTGTCAGGTTGATAACTTTGAAGAGTTTGCTGGTACCTGTTAATTTACCCTCCTTAGTAAATTTCAATTCTGTCAAAGAATTTGATGGAAGGGTATAAAATGTTCAAGGTGGGAACTATCTTTGTTCTTTTCTTTATAGAAGTGTTATCTCCAACACTGTTGCACCCCCCTGAACCTGTAGAGATGGGCATCACTGAACAGCAAGAGCTGGGATATATGCCGCTCAGAGATGATTTTGAAAAGGTGACCTCATGTTAGTTCATTATAAGATAGATAGGAAGCCATGCCTGCAAAAAATAATTGTAGAGTTCAGTATTCATTTCGTAATAATTATAAGGACATAAACTTTATTTAATAATGATGGCTACACTGTATTGTACAATATTGATCCCTAGCCTGGATAAGGAGGAAGAAAAGGAACAATTATTCTCCCACTGGCAATTTAGTAGTAATTTAATTTGTCTCATTAGACGAGTTGGCAAGTAGGGTGCTAGTGGGGTTAAATTTTGTTTATCATTCAAGTTTTCATTTAAGTTATGGCAATCAACTGGGGTTTGCTGGCAGAAGTAAAAGAGTAAAAATTAGGGTTAGGGTTAGTTCCAGTCAGTTCCCAATCAGAATTCCTGCTTGGATTTTGCATGTTTTCCTGGTCTGTGATTGTGGCATTTTCTTGAACATTTCAGTCGTGTGTTAAATCTGTTATTAACCAAGCTTGCTCGGTATTGTACTGGGAAGATTTCAGCCCTAACTCTTTTTGTACAGACTTCGCTGTACTCAGTATACCCTATCAAAACCTTAAGCCAATATTCTCTCAGTGTGGCCCTTACACTCGGTTAATAATATACATGTACTGGCCATCACTTGATAAAGTAGTAAACATATCAAGTGTACAGAGTAGAATAATTCTGAATGCTTTCTTGTAGGAATATGATAATGAAGCTGAAACTCTTGTAAGTGGTTTGCAGTTCAGTTATGATGATGAAGATGTTGAAGTAGGTAAGACAAGGCAAAGCTATGTATTTTATGATAACTGCAGAAATTCTTGCACGCTCATTGGCTAATTTTTATTCTCAATAAGCGGACAGACACATGAATTAATCATTTATGCAATGCGTCAACGAGTGAGAGCAGACAATTTGACAATTTGTTATTGTCAAAAACAAATTGAAGTCAGTTTTTCATGTGTGTGCTGTTATTACCAATGATTTTCGTCATAACATTGTCAAAGCAGTCTGTGGATCCACAGCTACTTAAGTTGACAATGTTTTGGTAACATTCATGATCATTAACAGGACAGATGCATGAAAAACTGACGTAAATTTGTTTATTTGATGGTAAAATAAATTTGCAGTGCGACAACTGAAACCGGGCCACTTGGAAAAGAGTTAACCAATCAGAATGTTAGTTGAGAACAAAGGATAGTGATCTTTTTCTCAAATAAACCAATTATTATTACTTTTATTTTAAACTTTTTTTTATACAAAAGAGCTACCTACATCACTTACAGTACTGATACTTACACGACTAACATTACAATACATCTACATGTACTTACACAACTTAGAATACAACACAACTACTTTACACTACTTGCAATACTTAAAAAGCTACTTTACATTGTTGACAATACTAATACACCTTGCAGAAACCAAACAATGTGTTTGAAATTTAATTTATTTTTGATTAAAACAAGCAGCTGTAAATGTCTGAGGAAACTGGCAATTATGTCATTGAGCGTCTACCAACTGAAACAAACAACTGTTAAATTCTGGCATTAGACAAACAATTACCATTAATAATCTTGACCTGTTCTTTGCAGATTTGAAACTAGGAATTATAGACATGTATTTAAGAAGACTCAAGGAAAGGCAACACCGAAAGAAGTACGTATTTCATCAGATTGTCCAAAGATTTTTTTTAATGATCAATGTGTTAAAAAGTTTGGACACCATAACAATGTGGTATTGAGCACTACATGTAAGTTACTTTGAGTGCATTTTATACTAAACTGGACATAACTTGACTTGTCATGTAATTCTGGTTTAAGTGTTTCTAGCTTAACTTATACCCTTTACCTTCAGTTAAAAATATTTATAATAATATTTATATTCGAAAGCATAGTTACTGGTAAAACCAGTAGTTCATTATTGTGGTCGTTAACATCTATCAAACAACTACAATTACAGATTCAAATAGAAAAATACAAAGAAAAAATATAATTGAAAATTCATTAAAAATTTCTACTAGTAATAAAGTTGTCAATTCTAGAAATCTGATCTTTGTATTTCTTGTATATTAGATTTCTAAATTCACAAAGGAGAATGAGGTCCCTTGTGGCACTGTCTTGCTTTTTCCATAATCTAGTGCCACTTGTAAAAAATGAACGTTTACCGGTCTTGGTGTTAAAAAAGGACTGGTCAAGTCCATGTTAGTTGACGCCTGAGTTGTGTAATGATCTCTGTTAATATAATGAATATAATGATCAAAGTAATCAGGACACTTCCCATGGATAATATTATGCATAATACACAGTTTAGTTAAATGAAATGAAGTGGTTTGTTTATTTATTATTTTTTATTTATTAATTGCAGCAGTTCTATTATTGCCATTAATATGTACATTAATCTAAACAATCCTATTTTGTTAAATCTTACAGTATCGCAAGGCAGCATGGACTTATTGCTAGTAAACACAGAATAATAGGTGAGACAAGGGAAATAAGTCCTGGATCTTAAGAAAGTGGCATAAGCAGATATTGTCATTCTACAAATTATAACATGATGTACTTGAGTGGGCTATCTGTTAATGACGTTTTCTATTATCTGTTATATATTTTTCACTCTTTTAAAGGTGGGCAGATGCCACTGAAAAATTTAGTGAACAAAAAAAAGCCTACAGATCAGATATATTTAAGTCAAATAATCAATGTCTACCAACATTTGGCAACAATCAAAGTTTATATGTTATCTGTTAATGAGGTTATGTTTGAGGCCACATTTCAGAGCATTATTTCTATTGGTGCATAGATACTTTAATGATTGACTCAGGGGCGTAGCCAGGATTTTTCAAAGGGTGGGGGGGGGGGGGTGGGGACACACTCTGTCAAAGTGAGGGTACTCACCATATTGTCATGGCATTTTCACCAACTGTTGTAGGTTGTTTGCTTAAGCTTACAAAAGGGAAGTCATGAGCACCCGAGGACCCCCCTAGCTACGCCCTTGTTACTAACTGAGAAATGTTACCTCTACTTTTTAGCAAGGGAGTGGTTAGGGGAGAGGGGGGTGGACATTGTTACTCAGAGGGTTGTTTCGGTCACAACGTAAGGGTAGTCTTTTATGGAGAAGACTACTCTAAAGTGGGGTGAACTAGAATTCCATTGCATATTTTAACAATGTCCCCTCCTAATCCTGATCTTAATTGTCTGCGATTGATGGCAACATCAGTGATATTTTTCTAAAAAATAGATGTTGACCACTGCTTTGCTCTTTCAGCTCTTCGTAGAAAGTACAGCAAAGAAGACAGGTTAGCTGTTATTTAAAATGTTTTTGTATGCAGCAAATTGTCACAGACTCACAGTGCACATAACAGATAGCCAGGGCTATATTTAGTTTGTCGTATTTGGAAGTATGCTCAAGGTTCTTCCAACCTGTTACAGAGTGCTGAACAACTGTATTTTGAGTGGCTTGTTGACAATTTGTTGACAAATTATAAACTATTTTATTTTATGGTAATGTAGTCTTGGTGTAAATTTGAGCGTTCTGATTGGTTCTTTCTCGGTCAGGATAATTGGCATATGGACAGTTTTCAAGTGTATATTTTGTTTTTTTTAAGTGCCATATAATAAACTACTTACTAGCCTAGCCTGCTCGAGCCGTACTGGGCAATATCGGCACTTGGTCGTTTCTGCACGGAACTCGCTGAGCTCAGTCCGTACTGCTATGACTTTGGGCCAATATTCCACAGTGCGGCCCTCGCACTCGGTTAGTAAGAGGTTAATCCGACTATCTGGAGAAATATCGTCTGATTTTAGCTTACTCGAACTCTAGCCTCGCAGGGTAAGTGTCAGATGATACTCTGTGCGATTTCGAAGGATACTTGTTAAGTATCAAGACTTTATTATATATATCGCTCGTCGCTCACTCATAGAAACTCTCCAGAGTTTCATAGGAAAACCTTGCTGACCTGAGTGTTCATGAGCTCATCAAAGCCAACTTAAAGTCTTAGACCCTGGAAAATTAATTCTCTCCTGAGAATTACCTGGCAATCGTGGGTGTTTTTTTGTTTGTTATAGCTTGACAGACATTCAATATTCAAAGAGTTAGAACGAACGAATCGTTCTCTTTTTTTACAGGGAATTTCGGGACGCTACCAGAGTTTTTGCAAGGTTCAAGAGCCATAGTGAATGGGAAGAATTTTTGAATGGTCATTTAAGTAAGTAAATCTTTCAGTTCCGTTGTACAAATAAGGCTTTATTAATTAGTATAACTACGAAATCGAAGTTGTGACGACTGCTAGATTAGTAACATTACCAGTAGGTTAGATTATTGTAACAGCCTTCTGTACGGCATTCCCAAGGGGCAGTTCGCTATACTTCAACGAGTTCAAAATGCGGCAGCTAGGCTAATTCTTGATTTAAGCAGATACTCCCACATTACACCTGCATTGTACGAGTTACACTGGCTGCCTGTACACGCGCATTCATTTCAAGATTTCACTCTTGGTCTTGTGCCTCAGTTTGTCATGGGCTTAAGCTTGATATCAGTTAAAGCTAGGTCTTCATAAAACTTAAATTGAAAGTAGTGGCATTTTACCATGAGAAAAGTTTATATGGATACACTTGCAGGTTCAAACTTGGAGTCGGGGGTGTAGACTGTTCGGGCGGGGCTTTGCATTTTTCAAATTGTTAATTGAATGTGAGTGTTTATTTTTCATTTACTCGCAGGGGAAAGGGAACTTAGAGCGAGAATAAAAGATTTAATGAGATACAGGAAGAATGGAATCACAAAACTGGCAGGTAATTCAGTGTTACTCAAAGGTCACTTCAGCAATCCACGTTAAACCAGCGACTGTTGCCTCATTCATTGGCACTTTTTTTTTTTGAAATGTATGACCAATACTAGAGTTTCATGAGATGTGAAGTACGTGAATTATAATTTGTCTGACCTTTGTTGCTGTCAGTGCTGTGCAAGCTAAACGATTTTGCGTCATTTGTAGAGTGCCAAGAGTACGATGAACAAAGATTGCGACGAGAAAGACGAAAAGAAAACAAAAGGAAAATGGTGGTAGGCGATATTTAGTGGTGAAATAGGAGTTGTTATTTAGTAGTCATAAGTCCAACCAGTAAATTAACTACAAAAGCGAACGGAAGAATCAAAGTCCATGAGAACAAGTAACTTGTCGGAATGCCGAAATGTACTTGAGCCAGATCACACATTTTGTTTTGGTTTTTGCATCTGATTAGCTGTAAACACAGCTTCCAAATTCATCATATTTATACCTAGTCACACTTTTTTGGTACGCTTCGGCGGCATATCAGGCGAGTTCGTATTTCGGCGAGATGTAGTCGAGCCAAAATACGTGGCGAGACCAAACGAGTCTGATATGCCGCCGAAGCGTACCAAAAAGGTACGGTTAGGTGTTTACCGCACCCAAATTCGGCCAAGTGAGCATGATACCTAAGCCATAGCAGGTCAGTGACTTGATATCGCAGGATATCACGACAGTAGACACGGCTTCTGATTGGCTAATTGTGAATTTGGGTACGGTAATGATACAAATTGCTAAAAGATGATGATATTTTTGTGTCAGGGTGGTGCACAACCGAGAAGAACAAATGTATCGATGGGGAAAAAGAATGAGTGAGTGGTGTTGATATCGTGGAACTGTAATTATTTCACTTCTGATATTTGTCATTTTTTCTTCTGTTCGTACTAATTCATGGACATCTCGCTTACACAGGGCTGCATCGGAAGAAAAGGATGAAAAAGGTAACGACGTTAGTAAATTACATTTAAAAAATATCACTGTTTGTGTTTCTGTGGTGAATAGTTTGGGTTGCCTGAGCTGCGAGGAGAATGGGGAGAGGGGCCTCTGTCTTTATGCTGCTCAAATTCCCTCTCCCCACCCCTCTCCCCAACACAACTGGGGTAACTTTGTCTTATTCTGAAAGCCAGTCCACGCACGCTACAATTTAACTCTTTGTTTTGCCATTGTAGACGGTGCACTCTCGTCACCCAGTTTTGCAGATCAGATGAAGAATTGTGCCACGTACAAACTGTTATCGCCGGTCGAAAGACAGGTGAGTCGCTGCATTAGGAAGTCATACATTTTGTTGTAAGTAGTTTAGGTTCAACTGTGATGGCTAATTAACAGTTAGATTATGAGCTCGAGATTTCTATCGCGTGAGCGCAGCCCAAGTCAACTATCACGCGTAGAAATCGAGAACGAATAATCTAATTGTTTTAGTATAAATTTACTTGTCGTTCTAAACCTCACGGGCACTTCGAAAACGCAAAGAAGCGGCCGCCATTTTGTTAACGAGCGCACACTGCTAGGCTGCTCACTATTTAACAGAATAGATAGTGAAGCATTCGTGATAGAACGCTAGTCGATTTATTCTAAAGTGAATTTGTTTTTTCATCGGCAGCTCTGTGCGTCCATACACATGAAACCAGGATTTTACATCACAATAAAGACAATTATATTAAAGGTGAGTGAATTCAAACCTTGTTAATTGACGTGTCGAGGTGTTACATTCATCAATGTTTTTTTTCCTGATGCATTCTAGTATGCAGCCATTTTCTTATATGTTCTCTAATGATCTCAACAAAACTGAGACCTACCCTAGTTTTAAAAAGTCACCGTTTCAAGACCAACACGTTAATGGGGCTTGGAAACTAGGCTAAATTTAACAAATTGATGTCAGTTTTTCATGCGTCTGTCCTGTTCTTAGTCGTGAATTCTGTCATAACATCGTCAAAGTAGCTGTGGATCTACGAGGCGATATCCAATCCGCAGACTACAATGCTATGACGAAATTCATTGCCAGTAACAGTACAGACGCATGAAAAACTGACGTCAATTTTTTTTTTACAATAAAAAAGTAGAAGGGACAAAATTATGTATTCATGTGTCTGTTCGCTTATTTACGATGAAAATTAGCCAATGAACGCGCGAGGATTTCCACAGTTATTGTAAAGCATGTCTGTCTAAAAAATAAAAAAGAACTGGTTTTCTTTTTTCTTTCCACAGGACAATCTCCTCAGACGTCAAGGCGTGCAGGTTAAAACTCGTTACCCACCGAACCTCGACAAAACACACAGAAAACACATCATGAATTTTCTTAAAGAAAGCGGCTGGGTCGCCACTTCGTGACGTTTACTTTAAAGTGACGTCTCAATGTAGTTTAGGACAAATATAAATATTGACTTCGATATTGTAAATATCAGTGACTATGAAGGAGCTTAGTATGCAATGTCGTCAAAAAATGTACCGTGTACAATTAAGCCTGGTTTTCACTAGCGACGCAAGCACAAGCCCAAGCGCAAACACAATAATTGTTATTTCACCGTGAAAACGGCCTTGACGCAGACACAAGCGCAAGCACAAGTACAAGGATCAAAATTTTTCTTTCTTCTTGTGCTTGCGCTTATGCTTGCGTTTGCGTTGCAACAAGTGAAAACGGAACACCGCTCAGGCATAACACAAACACAAGGATATTTACCACACGTGGTTATGTTTGGCCAATGAAAATACTGGATCCAGATTAACTCGCACCTAAACAGTTTTCCAAAGTGGCGGAAGGTTCGGATGATTTTGCTTGTGCTTGTGTTTGTGTCGAATTTCGTTTTCACTTGGATCATCCCTATTGCTTGCGTTTGTTCTTGCACTTGTGCTTGCGTCGCTAGTGAAAACCAGGCTTTACCTAGAATTAATGTTTTACACTCCATTGTAAATAATGAATGCAGTCGCAAAGATGAATGTGACACGTCTCAACTGTAAGTCGTTAAAATTTTAAAAACTAAATCGAAAAGATATAACGACTTGGTGAGTTTATCTTCGATACGACTGTGATTATTCGCGAATTACCCATTTTGAGATCAACTTTCATATTTTTTTGGAAGCTTGTCCAGACTGTATACTTCAGTTTCCCATAGCACTGATTCGTTGCCTTGCCGTGACGCTTTACAAAATTCCATTGCATTTTGCCTGACCGTGTCCCTCTCCCTCCCCGACCTCAAGTGTGACATGAGGAGGCCTTCAGGACCTTTTGAAGAAATTGAAACCGCGCGCCACAACGGCCAAATGTGTTGAAAACGGCGTCCCATCCTGAAAACGCATTACATGTTTTCCGTCCACACTACGCAGAGAAATTTTAACACGTAACAAACATCGGTCATCGAGGAAAACTCGGGCGGGAAATCACATGATTACGTTTTCCGTGCACACTAAAACGTACAGACGGCGTTTTCAAATTCTGCCGGTTTGAACAGCATCCACTACAATAACTGGGGTCGCCCCAGGCCATTAACAAAACTACCCACTACAAGAACTGGGCTTGCCCCAGGCCCAGTAATAAGAAATCCTCGGTTCTCTTCAGTGTGATTCAGTGATTATTTTTTTTGTCCTTATTTTCCCGACAATGGGAGAGGCAAATTTGGCGAAACTTCAATTCGCGAAAAGTTTGCAAATTCCGACCACCAAACGGATAGTCTCCGAATCGGAGTACAAATTTAAGTTTTACGATGCCATATTTAACAATTGTGTTAGACAGAACGTAATGAAACAAAATCTAAAACAGGATTACATGTTCGTTGTGACAAATCATAACGTTATAGTACAAGGTCGGCATTTACGACATCTAATGTCTATATTGTATCAGTCGGAGGAAGAGAACGTCAAGACAGAAGCGCAAATGCTGACGAGAACAGTTGATACACAGTCATGAGAAATATAACAAATAAAAAGAAATAAAAAGACGGGGGGGAGGGGCTTGAAACAGAGGCACAAGGTAGCTCGTAAACAGCCTATTAAATTTTGCGCCATCGTGTTAAGCGGAAATTGTTATTTTCGAGGCTTTATTTTCGCGATTTTTTGGCTATCGTATAAATCATGAAAATTGAGTACCGCAAAATAAGTAACAATGTCACTAAGATTTGAAAATCATTGATTGATTGATAGTGAGAAAGTTTTCTTTTTATTATCTGAGATTAAGGCAAGGAGCTTGAGGCTGTAGAGCAATACGCTGTCGTATCTCTTCAGGCGTCATTAGTTTAGAGAAGAGGGAAGGATCCAGAGTTCTCGGAACTCCCAGCAAAACTTGCGTGCCGTTTTCGTTACCACAAATCTGGAAATAAAATGATTTTACAAAAGTCATTACAGAGCAGCACTGCTTCTTAGAGCTCCTTAGTGCTCCTTAGAGCTCCTCAGAGCTCCTTAGTGCTTCTTTTCCTTAGTGCTCCTTAGAGCTCCTTAGTGCTCCTTAGAGATCCTTGGCATGCATTTAGTTCATTTTACATCCACAGCGCGTGATCAACATGAATGTTAAAGTCTAACCTGTAACGCCATTAACAGATCAAATCTGTACTGAATGCTTGTTGGGCGTGGCACGCAGGTTATTTTACCAGCCAAGCAAAACTGTTCACCATGGTTCTGTTGAGAGAAGAAGGATCTTAGAACACGGTTGAGCAGTTCGGTTGCCAGCTGGTTCACAAGAAGCCGTAAAACAGCTAAACGTCGTATTTCAAACCTCGCTCGGCACAGTAGCAAGCTTATGTGTGTTTTGTTCTGGGGATGACTTGGAGAGGCCAGATTGTTCATAAGCCCCGGTGATTAACTACGGTTTCTGTAGCGTGGAGAGGCAAGCAGGTTATTCTCTTCCCGGTTCTAAATATGTAGCGCACGGCGATTTGCCAGTTTGCCAAACCAGTTCACCGATATCCATTTATACTCCAGAGTCGACGAAAGCGCTGTGAGAGCAAAGTATTGCGCGAGAGGTCTGGGTAAGACACCCATCAAGAGCGAGACAAGAAAATATG
Source organism: Orbicella franksi (assembly GCF_964199315.1). Lineage (NCBI taxonomy): Eukaryota > Metazoa > Cnidaria > Anthozoa > Scleractinia > Merulinidae > Orbicella > Orbicella franksi. The sequence continues at coordinate 2,441,491 of NC_138148.1, read as the reverse complement.
AGCAAGACACCTATCTGGAGTCCACCTTGTGTCGGTGGGCCTCGTGTAGGACCTCTCATGTTTGTGAACATTATCATGCCAAGAGCTATCAATTGTGAAGCTTGAAAATTAATATAAACTCGCGATCCTATCAATGAAGAATTCTTGTCCTTTTTAGATGAAGAGATCTTTTTCGGCGCACTCTTTTCTAGCTCTTCCAAACCCCATTTATCTTCGCAGAGAAAGCCGTTCTTTCTTGAAAAGAAATGGAGTTTGGTCATCAGTGAGCTACTTACATGTGTTGAAATACTCTACGAGAAGACCCAGATAAATTACTCAGTTGGTTAAAAAACGTTTACCTCAAGTTCATCCGCTACAGCGTCTGTACTGTAAAATTTGTGATAAATTAACGTGTTCGACTCAGTGAACGGTCTGATATCTTCTGGAACCTGAATCATCAAACAGTGGAATAACTTGTAGTGACAGATATAAAATGATAAAATAAACGCTTACGAGTTATGTTTGTCAGTCAGTAAGGAGAAATAATGGTTTACGCTTGGGACTGTGTATGTAAACAAAGGTTGAATTTACTTTGCACTTGTTTTAGTTCCTGTATTTTTTAAAAATTGTTACAAAAATATACTTACGAAAACATTTCCTTCCTGTGACGGTGAAGGTTCGGTGCTCTGATCCACGGTGATGTTTGTGTAGCTGTGTGAACTTGTTGTGACTTGCACCTTATCTTGGCCGCCGATGCCCCTGCTGCTAGTAGAGGGCTCCCCTGCTGTTTCTTCACTGCTGCGTCTGCTTCCTGGTGCGGCCATGCTCTGTTTGCTCCCGTGTGGGGTCCCGCTGCTCGCAGCATTATCTTCCTTGCCACTCGTCCCACTGTGTCTTCGTTTAATTCCTGGCATGATTTCTTTGCTACCTCGCTTAACATCCGGATGTTCAGAGCTGAGGTCGCTATCAGCGCGCAGTCGGCCATCTTTTAAAATGTCCCCATCCTTGAAGATCTCCACTTCTGGGCCTTTTTTGTCGTCATCTTCCTGGCTCTTGTCTTGCGTCTTTTTTTCCTCTTTGCTGTCATGGTACTTTTTACAGCATTGTGCAATCTTTTTGCCGAGTTTTAACAGTAGCAAGAATGGAAGAATGAGAAAGAAGACTAAATTGAACAGAAATTCCTTGGTCTTGTTTCGCGGTTTGGTCACGTCCTTGCTATGAAAATAAAAATTAAAAACTTTTATTAACGTTTAAAACACAACCTACTTTTCTAGAGCGTCAGTTAGTGAATAACAGGCGTCCTTCCTGCTTGGTCAACCAGGAACTGCCGCGCAAAGAGATACGACCGCCGTATGTTAATTTACGACGTTTCTCCTTTCAAAAGCAGGGAGCCGATAAGGTACAATTCCAAAACAAAGTATACCGTCACAAAATTAATAAAAACAAATAATTATTGGACGTGAGAACTCGAGTTAAAAAGTAAGTGAAGTTACCTAAATCAACATATTCTGACTATTCGGATGGAGCATAATCATACCTTTCCTTCCGAGAAAAAAAAGTTCCTCATAGGTTCTCGTGCGCACAGCCGGGAGACAAGACAATTTCCGCTCACGAGACATCGAGATTTCTGTTACCTGTAACTACCTACCACACTACGCCGGAGAAATTTGAAAACACAGATTTATGTCTACGGTTAGGCTTACCATCCACACTGATCCGTCACGAAAACGGAGCTCTTCAAACCGGAGAGTCACACCTCAAATGCAAACCAGTTTCAAACCCAAAATGACCGATGTCTGTTGCGTTTTCAACTTCTCTGGCATAATGTGAACCGAAAACATCTGATGCGTTTTCACAGTGAAAACGCCATTTTCAAATTTCCCCGCGTAGTGCGTGCGCAACTTTAATACTTAGGTTTCGATTCTTGTAAGAAAATTTCTTATTGATCAGCGATGTTACTTACGTGACAGGATCGATTTCCTCTCCTTGTTCATTGTACTCCACCACCACAATCTGACCTGCGTTGTCTTTCTTCTCCTGCTTGCCCTTTTTAACACCGCCCATTCCGAACCGTGCTACGGCAGCCCCCTTTCTTCTAAGGCCCAAAAAGGCCTTTAATGCGCCAAGGCCCACTAGTATTCCCACAATGCTGGCGATGCCACCAGGCGTTGTCAGAAATTTAAGAACGTTGCCAATCTTCTTGAAGAAGTTTTTGACTTTGGTCCAAATATCTACAGCGCCAGTAAAGTCCAGCCCACTCTCTGACGGCTTTTCCTCATCCCAGTCTTTCTCGTCTCGATCGACGCATTTAAACCCAGCGTCATAGCACTGAGGAAGGGGGAATTACGCTATTCAGCGTTTTAAGTTACACAGCTGTGCTTATAATGTACAGATAATACAGATAATGAAAAGCACGTTGTATTACGAGACTGTTCTTGTGCTCTTCAGGGTTAATTCTGTTGAAGTATTTTTAAGTAGTTTAGCGACAATGGTACTGTAATGTAAGACCAGCTTTTCCCGTGAAATTTCGTAGAAGTATACGAAAAGTTTTCGATTCTTACAAGCAATCGCCGGGTAAACCAAAGTAGATTGTACGTCATATAACGTCATACCATGACGTCATGTTGCTTAGCAACTAATGCTGGCTCCGACGCGGCTCTAAACAACAAAAACACTGCGTGCAGTGGGCGAGAATTGCCTGATTTCAAACCGAAAAGGACTAGGTACGAGCCTATAAAATATGGGATTAGCAACTATTAATCCACATAGTCAGAAAGAGCGCACCGAGATTCATAAAATCCGCAAGTTTAGTGTTAATCAGGCTAGTTTTGACTGAGATACAGCCAGTTAAAAACGCCAAAATTACACAGAAATATTTGGTCATCCACACACAGCGTGCGGATGGCCATACATATTATTGTAAATTTTGATGTTTTTAAATGGTTGTATCTTGCTTACTATTGGGTCTATATGCACCAAACTTGGGGATTTTGTAAAACTTGGTGTGCACTTTTTTTCTTTTTCTTTTTTTTTTTTTGTTTTCTTGTGTGCACTTTATGACTATGTGGCTCAATAGCTGCTAATCTCATAATTTGTAGACTCGTGCCTAGTCCTTTTCGGCTTGAAATCAGGTAGTGAATTTTCCTTTTTTATAACACGAAGGATACATACACTGCAGCCACATCCTGCAGCACACACACAAGGTGCTGTGGTTGTGAAGGTAACGTTAGCACTGTCAACCATCTTATGACGAGAATCAAACAGCTTCACTGGAAATCAAAGAACAAAATTTGTGAATGGATAATAGATACATGTCCTTGTTAGTTCCCTGAACCACTCCCTCGCTCAAAGGATGAGACTTGATTCTGGTTGATTCAGAGCTGGTTGAAGCTCCGCTTTGACTACTAACTGGAGTTGCGTTTCAATTCCTTGTACAAGCTTTCTCAGCTTTACATTTTGAGGCGATAGTTACAAATTATCACAGGTACTTTACGAATCCCGGCAGTGTTACATCATCGAGCGAAGAGAGAACTGCTCCGATCTTCCCAGAACGGCGCTGCAGCCTGAACCAGAGATGATTGCATGCTGTACGCCAGGAGGGCGACACTCTTGCGATAGGCTAAATGGAACAAATAGCTCTTGTTTACAGGAAATAAATGCTGTATTGACTGTACTCCTTACCAATACAGTAGTTATTGCCCCCTTCCTTGCGATACGCGTGGATCCCAAACTTGAACATGTGTGTTTTCTGAGGATTTATAGATAAAGACTTCTCACGGAACTTTCCTACTGCGCCGGAGCATTCTGATATGACCACCTGAACAAAGAACCACACATTGAGTAACAATCTGCATGAATCAAGTTGAAGAAAGGAAATGATGCTTTCTCCCCCGGGGGTGGGGGGGGGGGAGGGGGACTACAGGACGCCCACATAAAAAAGAAGTGGGTGCTCCTCAAAAATTTTGGCAGAATCCCCAAGTGGTACCAAGATCCCGTTTTGTGGGCGTGGCTTGAAATTTTTTCACCCCTAAGAGGTACCAATTCTAAAACAACACATTATCTCCTGTCATATTGTCCTCGTCTCAATACACTGAAAGGTACTGCGAAAGCTCCCGCTGTGGACCTGTTGAGGCTGAACACCCTAAGACTGCGAGGTACCAAAACCACTTTTTTAACCCCTAAAAGGTACGACGAATACCCCCATCTTTTTATATGGGAGCCCCCCCCCCTCCGGGCTCTTTACATCCAGCAAACATTCTGATCTCTCGCCTTTTTACCTTGCAGCCGTCATTAATTTCAAACATTGTTTGGCAAAGTTTAAAACGTACCTTAATCAACTCAAGCAAAAAAAATTTGTTCACAACTAAAGACAAGTTGAAAAGTTTACGCTAAAATGTAAATTAAAACCACGTACAGCGAAGTCGGCCGTGACATATCCAGTGTTCTGAACAATAACAAACATGTGGCCATCTTGAGAAAGAGCTTCGAAGTCCTGTGCGTACGCTTTCAGTATTTTACCGGTAGCCCTAGAAAAAAAAAACCGGTTTGTTAACTATAGTTGGCTCGGTCCTTCATCATACTGACATGCAGTCTGATAAAAATAGTCCAAACGAATCAAATAATACAAATTGAATCTGCACTATAGTGACTGGCTTCAGTCGGCAGTCGACTCCAGAGGTCGTCTCTTTCTCGAAGGCCTGACGCGAACAAGAGAAGCTGATCCCGCCAAAAAACGTACTATATGACGTCAGACGAGCCGTCAAGAGTTAGCTTAAGGCCTGAGTAACAGGCTGGATGAAGCATTCGGTCCCAATCCTACCTCTGAAAATCAACTGACCCGAGTCTTGCTTCACAAATGCAATTGTCTCGACTGATTTATTTATTGGAAGCTGCGTGCTTAGGGCGCCGGACTCAAAAACCGGAGGTCGCGGGTTCAAGTCCCGCTCTGACCACTAAGCTGGAGCTGTTTCTCGATAGACCCTAGTCTAACTCCGGGTCATGGTTGTAAATAGCCAACTGGTCTGCCTTCCGCCGGTTGGAATTTTTAAGCCTATGATACGTTTGTTTGAAATCTTTCCGCTTTCTTTCAGTTTAAATGGCTTGGCTGATGAGAACTAGCAATGTGTAGCTAAGTGCGCTGACCACTATAAACATTAAACATTTAACACTTTTTTTACATTTTATTTCTTGTACTGACGAACCTGTTATAAATCAGAATGATATCGTCAGCGCTGATTTGAAGGGTCACCATACTCGTCATAACTTCGTCGATTTCATAGGTCAGCATAAACTCCTGTTTGTCGGATATGGGCCGATTCTTGACGCCTACCAGCTTGCCAAACTTCTCAGGGAAGTAATATGGAGTCTGACCTGCATTACGACGACTCTTGAACAGAAATAAAAAGTTTCTACGTATGAGTAATAAAACAGACACAGTAAGGTTGTGTTTCATTGGAATCAACCGTTTCAACCGCAACTGGTTGGGGTTTGTACGTATGAAGTTTCTCAACAGACGTTTTTCCGTTTTTGGTTGAAACACGGTAACTCCTGGCAACAGTCTTCACGCGACATAATAATAGTTTTAATAATGCAAATGCTTTTTCAACCGTTTCAACCTGGTTTGAGGTCGGTTGAAAAAGTTGGTCAGTCAAACCAACCGAAAACGGGTTTTCCCGATAGAACACGAAAAACCCCAACAAACCAAAAACGATTGATCCCAAAAGAACATGTCTTAAGACAAGCTCAAATACGGATTTGCGTCACTAAGCGGCTGAATTACAACACCATCGGACATACCTGATCTTCTTCAAAATAATCTTTAGGCTGATTATTGAGACATCTAAGAGAGAAGAGAAGTGCTCTCTTTATAAACTGCCAAAAGTAAGCAAGCTGATAGGACTCCGCTATTTTAATACTAATTTCCAAATGCGTTACTGACGTACTAAAAACAACTATAATCGAAACGTTCTTTGGGGTTATCAAACACTATTAAAAACTGGATCATTGAATAATGCAATTCAATGAGTTTTTGTTGGCTTAGCCATTATGGTATTTAGCAATTAATACCAATGCTCTTAAATATGGAAAGCGAACGCATATATATTTTTTAATTTTAGTTTAGTTTTCTATGTCTTGCAGACGTTCTTAGTAAAACAATTATTCCACTTGCGCTTGTTGGATATGACATTGTTATAGCCAACTCGGCGCTATCTGTCTTTTCGTATCCAACATGCGCAAGAAGAAGAATTGCTAAATGACTATGTCAGCTGTGTTACTTACGCGCCCTTTTTTTGTTGGCACCCCGCAGGTTGTTGATTCCGAAATGCCGTGTAAGTAACGCCTATCTTGTCGCATTGATGAGGTCCGCTCGGTTTGTAATTTACTTCATGTTTGTCGATTATCATATAATCCATAGGTCCGTTCTGCAAGTCAAGTCAAAATAATGATAAATTCAGCCGGGGATTTAATTCTGCACGAAATGAAAATAGCCTGCGCGTGCGAGCATGTAGGCTCTAAAAATGACCCTGGAAAATTCTTCAAAGTGTATCTTATAGATCTGTAAAACATAAAATGGTTTCTTCAAAAAAAATACAATACAACTTCGCCCGAAAAAAAAAAAAATCAGTCATTTGAAATACCTTTTCCTTCACTTAATATACCCAGGATACTGGCTACTGCATTTTCAAGCCTCTAAATTTTAGACATCTCTCAGATATCGCCTTATGTTATCAGTATGTGTCGTCATCTGCAGTCATTCTATCTGTTAATCTTACCAGCAAGGTCCAGCAAGGAAATGTTCTTACCACTACCTGCGGGTGAGCCTTGGGATCAACTTTATCAGTGACGTACGGAATAAGTAGGAACTTCTCAGTCAGTGTGGGAAACTGCCTGTGGCTCTGAAACTCGCCAATATAACTTGCAAGGAGCTGTTAAATAACACGGTAGCAAAAAATGGCTAATCCAGAAACTCAAAGTTTATGAGCCATTTAAAGGGGGCTTTGTAAAGGAAGTACGAAAAATTAGCCGTCGTGGCTAACGCTCTCCAAAATACTCAGAACTTAGTCATTTCTTGTTGTTGTTTTTCAGAGGACAGCTACGAAATGCAAAAGATTTATAACGCACTTGCAAAGCCATTGTTCAGCTCATTAAACCTTTTGTTTGGTGACGTTCTCGTTGCCGTTGCCATCTGTGGTTTGCTGAAACTCCCCAATAATACACATACTTAGCTCTGTTTCGCCGCAAAGATTCTTTTCTCGAGATTGTGTCGCTAATCACATTTGTCAAATGAAACTATCGAGACCACTTTTTCATTGCTTCATACTCTCTCACTTCACTAAATCCTACTTAACTTCACAAAAACTTACAGTCCGTCCAATGTAAGCTAACGCGACAAAATTATGTCACGCAATGTACTCACCCTGCCGTATTTGCCTCTTCCCATCCGCACATGAGGCCCTATCACTATCTCTCCACCAGGGACCCACTTAGGTTTGGTTATATTCCCTACTTTCGTTGTCACTTGATCATAAGTTTTCACGTGAATACCGAATTCCATTTCCCATCTTCCGAGCTCATTGACTGTGTACCTGCAAGGAGATAAGGAGCTGTTACCGTGCTGAATTATGTCCTTGTCATAAGCCACACTTCCTGGGAAAGTGTTATCTTAATTAGTTCTCCACCGATCTGGTGCTAGAAAATCCTCTCTATTGACACAAAATAACGTCTCAGTAGCGAGTTGGAAAGCATGACGTTAAGAGTCAGAGTCTTTCAGACAATTAATATCAGCAAGAGCTAGTCGAATTACTAGTTCACGGGGACTTCCGACAATGTCTTTTAATTGGATCATAAAAGTCGTGCAGTATGCTCTAAGTAATCCCAGTGAAGCTTGGATTTTCCCGGGCTTACGAAAGCTTACACATTTCTTCTTTCGCTCCAGTTCTGATTGGTTCCTCACAATATTAGTGGCTTCCTGATTGGGTGTATTTGGCAATGCAGAAAGTGATTGACACGTACCACAAGTCGTCGTACTTCATGCAGTGAGCAGCGGCCTGCGCCTTGGTGAACACTTTGCACGAGAGTCCAGCTCGGCTGAATGGTGTCGTGTCCCCAAAAGAGCCGCGCCATTTGTCCTGTTCACTGCACCAACAGCAAAATCCCTTTAAAACAGACATAATAATAAAATAAAATAGAATCACAAATCTAACAACCAAGAAGATAACTCAGCGCATCTTATTTTGAGCGGTACGTCTCCGAATTTTAGACTTCCCCCGAGTGGGCAGGAGGTGCGATGGCCTCATGCTTAGTGTGCTTGCCTCCGGATCGAGCGTTCAGTCCGAGCCCTGGCCGGGGATATTGTGTTGTGTTCTTGGGCAAGACACTTTACTAGCACAGTGCCTCTCTCCACCTAGGTGTATAAATGAGCACTGGCAAATTCAATGTTGGCGCTAACCCTGCGATGGATTAGCATCCCATCCAGGGCCGGGGTAGTAGAAATATTCCTAGTCACTTCATGCTACGTAAACTTGGATAAGCTTCATCTTCTGCTTTATAGGATTCAAGTGACATATTTGTACCTGACTGTCCCAAATTTTGTTTCCATTCGCATCTCGGTCAAACCCACAAGTAGATTCGTCATTGGATGCATCCCACATGTCATCACAGAGATTGCGTGACCCAGTCGCCAGCGCACCGTTGTCACTCACTTTCACTTTCTCCTCTGGTTTATTATTTACCACCTAAAATACAACAACTACACTCAGTAAAATAAAGTAATATCCTCTTTCCTGCGCAGAGGTTCCCTATATATGGGAAATTGAATTGGGAGTGGGAAGGCGCGCGGGCCAGAGAGCGAGTTGGGAAGCTTTTCCTCGCGTGTATGAGGCCGCGTGCGTGTTCTCGCTCTCGCGCAGCTTTTCATCTACGCTCGAGGTTGGTTGATAATTGACGTCTGTTCTTCATGCGTCTGTCCTGTTACTGATCATGAATTTTGTCATAACATTGTGAAAGTAGCTGTGGATTTACGAGGGGATAAAGGCCGGTTCTTCAAAGTGAAAATCGCTCAACTGTTCAGGGGGGCTGAATTCAAGGTGAACAGTTCTCCGAGCAACTTGAAAAACCTCTGTGGCGAAAACTGCTCACCTAACTCCCTCCCCTCCCCTCCCCTCATTTGCTGGGAGCTTTATTCATTTGTGTGTTATTTTACTACTTACCCCTCTATAGTAATAGGGATAAACAAGTTGAACTGGTGTTTTTGCCAGAGTTATAATAAATGGATTGTACAGGCGAGCTTGTTCTTTCTCAACTTCGTCGTACACCTTGCTGACGTTCGACACTGTTTTCAACATCTCTGAACCATTCTGAAACCAAACGAAATGAAGAAATTTTAATAATCTTGGGGTCATCGTCGTCATATTATCTTTACAAACATCGATGCTTTGCCGGTTCCGTATAAACTCAAAAACAAAACTGCCGTAAAGCTCAGTTCTCGAGAAAAGAAATTTCGCACCATCTTGAAACGAACGTTCTCATAAATTGTTTGCATCTTTAATTAGGCTTTGGACGATATCTTTATAACACCGCCATTTTTTTTCAGGGTCCACGAAGGATTAAGCTTGTAAGAACAGACGGATGATAATCTGTTGTTGTCTTCACGAGATAAGTCTTCGTGATTACCAAAATTTTCATCACGAAAAATAGGAACCTTTTACAAGCCTCTGTCTATTTTACGGTAAACTTACAGACAGTACAAAGACACTAGAAATGTTGACGTTCTTACCTGGCCACTTCGGACTGACATGGTAACAATAAGCTTTTTCTCGCAGGCTTTTTCGTACACAACACTCATGGGATCATCTCCACCGCCGGTATTTTCACAAATGGTGATGCTACTTTTAGCGATCAAATCCTCGCTTGTTGGAGGCGAACAAGCTAAAAGAAGCAGAACTTTAAATATCTTCATTCTTCTACATGGCTAAGATGAGATTATAGCCTCCTGACATGCAAACAAAAGTGGACAAGACATATTTTGATAACTTCTTTGAGTTCGTTAAAATTCTATTTTCATTTTTCGTCATTTGAAAATCAGCGCGCACTTGCGCGTGCACTTTTAAACACGGCAGCTGTCATCTTTTATCGCGGGCGAATATGCCAGTGAATATGGCTGGTTTGTGATTTACTAAAGGCAGAAAATATGTCGATAATATAATCTGTGCAAGCAGGCAAAATGATATTGCAGATTACAGGTTGAAACATTTATTTAGAACTATTTCACATGCTTAGGCAGAAAGTTTGCTTTGGGTTTGACCAGCTGAGAACAGAGTCCGCTGTCAGAAAATTATTGTGTTTTACCTAATCGTACGGATAAATTCTGTCCTAAAGAGCAGCGTCAAACATTTTTTGCTGCCTTCATCCAAAGCCTAACAGAGCAGCAAACGCAAATGCCGTGAAGATATCTTCAAACATATGCCGGGCATTTTATTTTTGAAATTTTTACAGCTTTTAAATGCAAATGTGTGCAATCTAAAGTGTTCTGTAATTCGAAAATCTCACGTCAAATATGGTAATAACATTTGCCGTCTGAGCTACTCATAGAGTGTTCTATTATACCTGTGTATTATTACTGCAACGGATATATTTTGTAATGATGGCTCAGTTACTGACTGCATGTTGGAAATTGAGTGATCGCGTGTTTACACTAGTGTTTAGCCCCTCACTTTACACGACTCGGCGAACGCACGTAGGAACATTTGTAAAGGACACGGACAAATAAATTGAAAACTAAACCCTAGACTGAATGCCAATTCTCAACAAATTGCAACCTCAGTCACATTTGATCCGTAATCTCTTGCCTGGTGTTTTCTAATTAATTAGGCCTCGTCCCGCACCACCAGCTTTATTTCTACGGTTAGGCCTACCGTCCTCACTAATCCGTCATGAAAACGAAGCTTTTCGAAAGACGCTCTTCAAACCGGAGGAATTTGAAAACGGCGGCTTTTCGTTTTAATGTGGACGGAAAACATTTTGAAAACGAAGCTTTTATTTTCGTTAACGATGATGTCACGATATTCATGGGATTTCCCTGCCACAGTTTTCCTCAAACAGAAATTGTTGTGTTTTCAAATTTCTCTGGCGTAGTGTGGACGGAAAACATTTGATGCGTTTTCAGAGTGAAAACACCGTTTTCAAATTCTTCTGAGTAGTGTGGACGGGGCCATATAGTTGGCGGTGTGAAGAACGAAAACACGCTGTCACTGAGGCATCCATTACAGGTCATGTACCGACTGCTATCGCTTACCGGAGGTATTTGTTAGCAAAAGATCTCAGAGATTTGGCTTAATTGAACCGAAAGACCTTTTATTTCTTCCGGCCTTTTGAACACCGTGCGATACAGACAGCAATTCGTATCTTAAATCAATAAATTCAATCAGTAAATGACATAATGACAAGTTTATGACGCTGAAAACTGCTTGTAAAATACGACATGACCGAGAGGACCTGCGAAAACATGCCAAACCTTTTTGTAAAATATATATATATACTCGTTAAGAGACACAGTGCCATCCTCGTTAATGGAAAAAAACCGCAATTAACACTTTAAGAGCCCGATGGTTACCACTGAAATTCTGTTGTTAGTGTGAAATGCGACGACTGCCAACTAAATTATACCAGTTCAGATGTCATTTCCTCAAAATTCTAATTCAGAAACCACTCCAAAGTACATCTGTGATTTAATACTTAGGAAAAGAAATAAAATAAACTACGTTTTAATTTGTTTGTTCCTTTTCTTGCACTTCCTGAGATATTCAAAACCCGTGGCGCGATCGCAAAAGCCTCATCCGTCAGTCATCTTAGAAACTATTATGCAAATCAAGTTAAGCTGCGCCCCCCAAAAATCCGTATTACAGCTTGAGCTTTTTGTCAGAAGTAAATAAATGTATTCTCGTTTCGAGCCATTTGCCAGTTACGCGAGTTTCCTTTTGTTTTACATTAAAATGAATTGAGCGACATAACTTTGCAGTTTTTGTATTGTTCCATTTTATAACAGCAATAAACCATGGTGACAGTTAAATCAATAAGTCAGGGACTCCATGAATTTGTTGGTTTTTCGCCGTCTGTACAAACTGCTCGCGACGTAGCTAAAATGTTAGTTAAGATTTAGGAGACAATGCATGATTTAACCTTTCTTGCGGCGTAAGCAAAAAGCGGTTTTCCAATTTCCTTTCCCGCCACGACGGCGAAACTTGTTGTCACGTGTTACAGTTCGTTGTTTGATATCCACCTGCCAAAAGTCTCTTTCGTCAGTCTGGAAACCTGATCGCGGAAAGTACAACCGATTTCTCTACAAAACGAACAAGGACGACTGAGCTTCTCTGTCTCTTGCAGTCTTCAAATATCCAAACTCAAGCTGCAAAGAGAGGTCTTCGCACGAATTGACGCTAACTCCCGCTGTTTATAACCTCTTTGTAGCGTGAACTAACAACAGCCATGTGCTTGTATGCAAACAAGTGACTTGTTGAGGCGTGTTTCACCTAGAAAACGGTGTGAAATCTTACACTTTCAGGCCAGAAATTAACTTCCAGCTTAATGGTGAGCCAAGAAAAATCCGAAAAGACAATTCTCATTGTTGGTGTGTTTTTCGGGGTGCTGGCTTTGTGTGTTTTCACACTGATAATCTGTTGTCTTTACTGGCGACGACAACTTGAGAAAGAAAGAGCGAGAGGAAACGCCAAGGTTGGATGCAACAGCGACTTGGACAGAAATATGTCCACCGGAGCCACTTCCCAAATTGATATGTGAAAATGTTCCGCGTTCTCAAGGTGAATTCATTCGTAGAAGACAACAACATTTGCTGACTACTACTGCTGCCTTCGGAGAGAAAACATATCAGTTTATGCTGAGAAACAACAGAGTAACCTTAACGAAAGAAAAATATATTTAATCTACTCCGCAGTTACTGATGTTTTACAACCGATAGAAAAAAAAAAAACCTGAATAGATTTCGCCAGCTGTTGCCGCTTAGTTTTCTTTCGATGCTGGCGCGTAAAATCAACCTCTTGGATGAACAGTGCTTCCTAACTGCAAAAGTAGTTGTATCTACAAAGAGCATCTCTAAAACCCTTCAAATTAGCATATTTTTTCTACACTGAATACAGCCGGCCCTCTTATGTTGTTCATACAATAATTTAAACCCCAATTTACTAATCTTGACGCAAGGTCTGTGGAGATGTATAGAAAATTAAGGTTGTAACTACAAAATCGATTATTTATGTTCAGGTATATTTAACTCGGACAGTTTAATATAGCTTGTTCTCGCCCGCAGTCACGTTCGTTAAGCGAAGAAAATAATTAATCCTTGCTTTCCATGTCTGAAACAAAAGCGTTCATTCCTAGCTGTTTTCCATTTTATTACAGCTACTTGCTCTATATCTCCCGTACACAGTTTCTCATCTTGGTAAAATTCATTCACATTAGCGCAAAAAATACTGAAGTCGACTCGTTTACTCAATATTCAAATCTGTCAAATTGTGAAGTGGAAAACATCAACTTTTCAAACCAATTAGCGAAATGTTGTTAGTTCTCCAATGTCGCAGTTGGGAACAGAAAGCTCAATCGGATTCATACAATACAATTCAATTGCAATGCGCTTCCTCAAGGAATCGGATAACATTGTTTCAAATTAGGAAACCATTTCCAATCGTCAACGAACGGGAATTGGCCAACAGCAACGATAATCTGTAAAATTCAAAGACCATAACAGGGTTTTAATTCCTGTGTTTGAACCCAAAGTACATATATATTTTAAGGGTGGCAGTTTGGCGTCGTCGTCAACTTTATTTAACCTCGTAGGACAGAAAATAGGCAATGAAATAAACATTACATTTTTGTAAACCAGGCAGAAAACTTGCGCTGAGCGAAAATCTTGATTGACTCGACAAAAGCAAGGATGAATTGTCAAAATTTCGTGTCACAATACTGACAACTGTAATAATTGCGGCTTTCCTTCGCTGACACTTTTTGGTTTGTTATTTTTTTTCCCGTTTCTGCTTTGGGTATCACAGAAACAAATGATTTAGTTCATGTTTTGTTTTGTTTTGTTTTTTTTTTTAGTTTGAAGGAGCAACAGATCCTTGATTAGTTTTACACTTGTCAAAATCGCTAGCCGACGAGTGCATGTCAGAAACGACACCAGGCAGGTTCTTTATGTCATCTTAGTAAAAAAGTTGCGCAAGAGCATAAATGCAAATAAGTTTTAACAATATTCTTAAAGAATCTGGTCTGGATATAATTTAAGAGAATCTAAAATTCCTTTTATTTTTAATTTAATTCTGCTGCTAAGCTGTTATGTCCTGTTACGGAACACTCTAACAACACCGCAACTTGATCATTGAGTGTTGGACATTGCACTTCGGATTTGTGAATTTTTCGTCGGCCTGTGCACCAACTTAACAATATGAAGAAAAGTTTTAAAAAAATATATTTTAATAGCAACTATGATGACTAAACCAACTTCGTGTGAGAAATAAAAATAATTTACTGTGAGAATTAAGCGAAATGGGTCAATTTTAATCTCGGCGAGTGTAGCGATCGCGTGGGAAGTCGTAAGCTAAGGATCGCTCAACTTTCCTGTAGCAAGCGTACAATCATAAGAAAACCAGCCGTTACAGACAAATGGGCAAATGGAAAAGTGAAGTCCATAGCAGATCACATGAAGTTTATACATCGCTCAAATTTTGCCAGTAAAATCGTTTTGCCAAACTGGGAATGAAATTTAAAATAATTCTCATTGAAATTTCTTGCAGTAGCGTGTCACGTTTGATTGACACCTGCTAAAAATCCGCGAATAAACTGCGACACGATAATCTGCAAAGAAAACAATATCCAAGCTAAGTTGTTTTCAGTGTTCGACCTATTTTCGTGAAATAAAGTTGACAGAATACAATTTAATACACAATAACCTGCCATAAGATTATTGCAAAAATTAAAAGGTGCAATAAGCTGTAGACTTAAATTAAACCCTGAGAACCAAATATTATAAAATATTTAACACGGTGTGACTGAACTGAACAGTTTATTGATATTACTTCTTTGATAAAAATACTTCCCCAAGTGTCTTGCTATTTTATAAATACTGATTACTTTCGCTTCTTTTTCTGAAGGTTCGGTGCTGAAACTTTAACCTTTCCAGGAATGTATCGCGAAAGGTCATTATCCTGCAAATAAAAAAAATATCAATGAATAAAAAAATGATAACTTGAAAATCAGCGTTTCCCATCTGAACAACTAAGCATTTCCCTGAACAAGTATTAGATCTGTCTTGAAACGAAAGGCAGGATCCTAAAAATCGATTCAGCTGTGAGTGGAAGTTAAAGAAAGAAATTTCCCTCTTAGCCCTGCCTTAGGGAAAATAACTTGGCCTAATTTTAAGCTAAACGTTAATTTCAAAGCTAATTTCAAGCGGCCTTTTACATTAGCAATATACTGTCAACTGAATGACAGTATGAATTTAGAGTAAGTCACGGTTCAATTACAAAACATTTCATAGTGAACAGCTGATGGTTATTGCCCAAAAACCATTAAAACGTGGTGGCGCCAGATAGAAAGAATGACTCCAAGAGCTAATTGAAATGAAACCAAAACAATTTAACTGCTAATACTAGGAAGAAAATTAAAAATATAGTATTTGACACGAGCCCTCCAGATGCTAAAACATTCACGCTTACTGTTGCCAATATTTTCATTGCAGTGGATTTCTCAAACTCTCGAATAACTCACGACGGTGCTTGGATATCTGATCTTAATTAGGCCCCGTTCACAATACGCCGGAGGTTTCACTCTGAACACATCAAATATTTTCCTTCTGCACTACGCGGGAGAAATTTGAAAACGCAACAATTAACGGTTATTTTAAATTTGTGATTGAGGAAAACTCGTGCAGGGGAATATCATAACCTCATCGTTTTTAGACTGTTCACAGCCCTCCATTTTATGGTATTTTCATTCGATCGTTGAACGCGCCTCATCGTTTTTAGACTGTGATTTTGGGGTTTTGAACGCCAATGTAGGAAGGGTAAAATATGGCGGGAAGTAACAACGTTTGTACGCATGACATGCGACTACGAACGCTGGTGGAATGCCGAAATCTTTATGTGTTCGCAGGCTTGCACGGACATAGCCTCCCACGCAGACGCTCTTAGGGCTCGTCAGGCGTTCGTTCCCCACAAACGTCTGCTCAACGGATCGGTCACTTCCGTTCGCTGGCGGTTAGCCTTTGTTTTGAAAGAACCAATCCGCTGTTATCTGCATGTTGACACCTCTGTCGTTTGCCATGTGCTTATGAATTGTTTAGGCTCATTTCTAAACAAGATATTTGCTTTCAAGGGCGAAGTATGGAAAATATGAAATTTTCCGTGACATGTTGCTTACTTGCATTCTTTATTGTGGCGCCGGGCCCGGCTGTTTGATTAGAACCATTTGCAAGTATAGTATGTTGCTTCTGTTGCTTCACAGATATCATATTTATCTTCGTCCTGTTTTTCTTCGGAGACGCCGTAGCTATACTTCGAGAAAGCTATACGTTTGTCTAGAGACGTTCTTATGTTTCTTCCATCAATTTCTTATTTGATCGAGCTTATGTCTCTCGAGCTCGATGTATAGGTTTATTCCTCCTTTGTCCGTTCTGGCACCACATGATTCTAATTTAGTAGCCTGCGAAC
>NC_138148.1:2397300-2419800 GCF_964199315.1 Orbicella franksi | reverse complement strand
GCACTTGTGAAAGTGGAGAGAAAAGCCAAGTACGGGAGCAAGGATGGCGCTGCAACACCTCCAGCAGATGCTGCTGGCGAATTTCATTTATCATTCCTTCCTTCCTTCCTCCACATTTCCTAAAAAATTTATCATGGCGCGTTTTACTGCCTTTAAGCGAAACAAACTTCACCAGGTTTTAAAGATTGCTTCCAATTTACCTAAGCGCTTGACTTACGCTTTTTTGAGTTTTTCTTTATATCTTTGCCTGTTTTTTTCACTGATTTTAGGTTTCGTTGGCTGTTCCGATATTTCAAAAGGAACGTTCCTTTAGTATCGACTGTTCCTCGTCTTTGTGTTCCTATTGACTATAAGAGGACCAGCTATTTTACAAGGTAGGAACAAAATGTTCACTCTCCTGTAAAAGAGGAACATTTCGTTACGAGTTCCCAACTTTAGATGGTACATATTGTTCTCAAATTGATAAATTAGGACTGTTTTGTTCCGAGTTCCTCTCTGTGCATGGAACACATTGTTCCCAAATTGATAAATTAGGACTGATTTGTTTCGAGGTCCTATCTGTAAATGGATCTCCTTGTTCCCAAATTGGTTATTTAGGACTGTTTTGTTCCGAATTCCCATCTGTAACTGGAACAGTTTGTTCCACAACTGGACATTTAAGATCGTGTTGTTCAACGATCGAGGAGAAATAGTAAGTAAGCTTGTGCACTCGACTAGCTTTCCTCGCAACCAAAAACAACAATGTAGAAACTGCGTACATTAGCTATAAAAATTTAAGATATACCTGCGATAAATTCGCCGAGAAAATTGACGGAAGAGTATAGCTTCCTAGCTCTGCTCCCATGTTACCGCTTTCGATTTCCTCGGCTTCGTTGAATCTTTTTTTCTGAAACTCTCCACGAGAATCTTCCCGTTGTACAGGTCAAGCAGGTCGATCGATGAAGAAAACCACTTCGTGTAAGAAGGCGACAAAGTTACCCGGCTGGGCCTCCTCGCTGATTGGCCAGAAAAATATTTTTCTGGCCAATCAGCGGGACGGAGTTTCACCACTTCTAGAACTTAACTGGTTCGGTAAGAGTAAGTTCGCATGGGCTCTTCAGCTCTTGAAGTAAACTTTCGTCCGAAAATGTCGCTCGCCCGAAAATACCGCTTCGTTCCGGTTAGTAGCCCCTGGGTCTCTGAGGATGGGTAGACAATAGCCTGTGAGGAGGCTCACCTTTGAGTCACGCGCACGAGCGGCGAAGAGCAAAGCGATCCGGCGGGATGGATTCTGGTGAAGAGGCGCTAAGAAAGTGAGCCTGCTTTGATGTCTACAATTTTTTTATTTCTGCTTTGTCTGAGCGAAGTGAAATACCACTGGTCGAGAAGCAAGAAAGGCGAGAAAACTTTCTGTCTATTATGTTTGATGAGGAGCGATTAGATCCCCATGGAGTCGGTAATTTACCGCACGTTCTCACAATAAAAAAATTTGGAATCAGAGGAAGAGTTGAGTGCGTGTACTACTGATGTTTTAACAAAGTTCCAGTCTATTTCTGGTTAAATTTCAAACTAAAGAGGGAGCGGGAAATAGCAGTTGAAAGCATGTTAATGAATCAAGACGTACTTGCCGTGTTGCCGACTGCATATGGGAAGAGCTAGATATTACAAACGTATGTGATTGCAAGCGGGGAACGAAAGAACACGAAGGCGTTTGCGCCGAAACGGGGGTGGGGGCACTCCTTTATATGGGCTATATAGGTATGCGTGGCCCCAAAGGGTATGGTTTTTCAGCCGTTTTGGTCATAAATAGGGTATGGTTTTTGCACTCTAGCCTAGATATGGGTATGTTTTTAAGAAGAAGCCACTTCTTTCGAAAATAAAATCAACAAAAGCCCTTCACAAATTATGTTTACGGTAATTTAACAATTGCCCGAACTAGGGAACTAGTTGTAACGCAGGTCTGAAACAGGGTTTTAATTTAAGGGTCAGGTCATAAATAGGATTTCGAATTTATGGTCAGGTCATAAATAGGGTAGGGAATATTGCAGATTTTGGTCATAAATGGGGTAACGGTTTTGGAAAGCGGGCCGCACAGCCCCGCCCAGTTTTTCTGCGAGCACCTTCCCCACGGGGATTTTCTGAAAGTACCTCAACATGGTGCATTTTTGTTGGGTTTCCATTTTGTTGGGTTACCAATTTGTTGCAGAACTTTGCTTGTATTCTCAACGTTATCGGTTGCTTTTACGAAAAAGGTCGCGTCAAGTCGTCCGGATCAAGTAGTCGCACTGTCATAATTTCTTTTAGCTTTAGATTCCAATGAGTCGAAAATGGGTTGGAAAATGTCCTTTGAATTCGGTTATACCTTATATCCGGCTCCGGTGGAGGTTACTCCCTTATATGGGCTATATGGGTATGTGCGGCCCCAAAGGGTCGGGTTTTTTAGCCGTTTTGGTCATAAATAGGGTATTGATTTTGGCCATGTTGGTCTTAAATAGGGTACGGTTTTAGCACTCTAGTCTTGAATTGGGTATGTTTCTTAGAAAAAGCTACTTTTTCATCATTATCAATAAGACCGTCAACAAAAGCTCTTCATAACTTATGTTTAGGGCAACTGTGCCAGCTATAAAGGTCATATCGCAGATTTTGATCATAAATAAGGTAAGGGAGTTCAAGAAGTGGGCCGCACACCCCACACACGTTCCTGGGAATATCCCCCGGGGCGTTTGCCCGTTTACCAGCATCATCAAAGACCAGACAGCCAAGGCAAAATTACTTGGAATCAAGCATGTGTCCTTGCTAGACATAAACTCTGACGGTTTTTTTTCGGCAAAACTTTATCAACAAGGGATATCGAGCCTGCATGTTGTTATGAAAAAGATTTACAATTTTCCCGAGAAATCTGAGCTGTCAAAGTTCATACTTTCACAATTTGCTTATTTTTTCTGCGGTTTCCGGGGTGTAAATGAAAAATTTGCAGAGATCAGAGCAGGCTCACTTTCTCGCCTCGCGGCTTCGCCGATTTCGCGCTCGCGGCTACGCCGCGCACGCTTGTGAATAAGCAAACGAGTAGTCTTAATTAGAGCGATTTTCAATTGAGTGTCGTTAAACGAAAACCAAAGTAATAACTCTGACCAATCAGAACAGATGCAAGCAATCCAACGAACCAATCATAATGCTTAGCAATTACATGTGATTTGCGCAAATTGCAGAATAATATTAAAACGCGCGAGCTAATTGTGCGTGGTATTCGTATTGCTTTTCACTGGTTAAAAAGTGGCGCAACGTTTTTGGCCAATCACAGAACCAACGCGAAACCAAAGCAAACGCAATTTATTTTCGATACTCAATTGTGAAACCGCTCTAAAAACGAGTACGAAACGAACTGCAAATCACTTTGAAATGAGTATCAGTGTTTATGTCTACTATGTAAGCCAATTATTTGGTTAAAAACAAACAAACAAACAAACAAAAAAACAAACACTAAGGCAACAAAAGCGGAAAAAAGGATAAATACTGAGTATAGATAAAAACTAAAAATTAATGTCTTTTCCCTACACAGTCCAAAGGCAACCCTAACGAATTATAAAAATTAACCACGGCGCAACGTAACGTGAAACTGCCAAAAATGTCCCTTATCAAAGGAAGTACAATATTCGACGTCAAACGATTACGGGATGGTGTAGACCACCTTCCCCTACCCCATTACATTCCTATTAGTACGTGTTTCTGAATTCATTTCCTAAAGCTGACTGGTGGTCAGGGGTACTTGCAACTATGCGCAGCAGCCGTTGCTTTCGTGTCTTATTCTCATGCAAGATATTTAGGGAAAGTGTGATTGGCTATTATATGACAGTCTGTGTAAACCTCGCGTTCTAATTGGTCTAGCCGAGTTTGCGATTAAAGTATAGACACACAAATAACGTCATGAGTAAAAAAAGCGAGACAAATGTATAAAAACAAATAGATTCCATTTGTCAGTGTGTACCCCGATAACTCACGGGCGACGTCAAAACATGGTGAGAACGAGTCTTATCAGAGTACACTCGCACTGCCAAATGGAATCTATTTGTTAACAACGTCGGGATTCCTGGAATGACCGACTATCCACACTTTAAAAGAGACACATCCATTAAAATATGGTATATACAGAATGCAAAAAAATAACAACTTTGCTATGATTGCGAAAGGTAAGTGTCGCTCTAAATGTAACATCTAGGAGTTCAAGGTTTAAGATTAGAAACGGTTTATTACAAAAGTGGTGGGGGGAGGGAGAGGGGGAGGGGGAGGGGGAGAGGGCGGGGGAGGATTTTCACGTCGCCTGACTTTTTTTCCCCATTGCCTGTGCGGGATTTCACCCCACCCCCACCTCTACCACCCCCTCCCCCCCCCCGTTCCACACACACACACACACACACACACACACACACACACCACCACCACCGCCACCACCATCACTTTTCTAATGGGCCGTTTCTAATAAGGCTCATCAAATCGCCCTATAAAGCGATGGGAAAAACACACGTGGAAAAAACAGACATCAGCAAATAATCAGTACCTCAAACCCGACCTGAAAACACTTTTCCACGCCGTGTTCGTGCCACTACAATCTTGTTACTACATGTATTACACTGGGACTGTACACGATGCTTGTTATGTCTTTCTTTGTGTACAGGGAGCAGCGACCACTGGCGACTGAGGTCAGATTGAAAGTATAAGCATCGCAAAAGCGGCTGCTGGCCTCTTTGTGGAAACAATTGTCGTCACAATCTTCTAAGGTGTTTGCGTCATCTACTAGAAAGGGTTTTCCTATTAGGGCAGCTTGCAAGTAAAACCCTTTTTGCGCGCTCTCTGGGATAATTAAGACTGACCGTCTGGGTGGGTTAAAGGTCGCTGGATCCACAAGGGTGAGATTAGCAGTGTTGTTGAAAAATCTGCAGTTTGAATTCTTGAACGGGGGATGAAGTTGACTGTACACAACAGATGCGCAATTTTCATCTTGACGACAAAACGAGAGACAAGTGGAGTTGTCAACGTTTTTAAGGGACTTGTAGCCTGTCAAGACAACCAAAATGTCGGTAAATAAAGGGTCTGACTACCTTTTATGTATCCCTTACTACAGCAGCTATATTCCTCCAAGAGGGCGAAAAAAATTAAGCGAGCGTATGACGGAGGCAGAAAGTGAGTGAGTAAATAGAATTGAGCGTAACAGTTTTCTTTTTATGAAACTTTTCTTTAAAATTTTAGTTCATAACTGTTTTGTACATAATCAAATTATATCGGGTCTCAAAGATATCAATAAAACCCTATAGACCCTTTTCATAAATGACCGCCAATTTATAATTCTTTCGTATACATTTAAATTAGTTTTACTAACCTCGTTTCAGAGTAAAAAATTCTTTTGAATTACCAACTTCAAAATGAGGTTAGTAAGGCTAATTTTAATACTTGCAAAAGAATTTATAATTGGCCGCCAGTTATTAAAGTGGTCTATGGTATGGCTTTCTTACAAAGTGCCCTTTTCACGGGAAATTAATTTCAGGTCTTGGCAAACCCTCCATAGCGGCTGATGAGCGAAACTTAAACTAAACAAAGAATTAAACTTGACCCTCTTGAGAAATATTATCCTCGTTTTCAGTGAAATAAACAGTCTTTTTTTTTTCATGCAAACATTACCACAGGTAGCCCAAGTTTACGTTGCGACGGGGCAAGTCGAGACTTTGAAGTACAAGCGGTAAAAATTACAGGTTGCCGATGAGAATTTGGTAGTCTTCGTATGAGGAATGAACTATCTTAGGTTACGAACACTAAATAGACCTAATTTAGACTTATTTTGATTTTAAAAAAAAAAAAAACTTTAAAATCAGCTCTCACATCATCGCAATCTTGAACTTGGTCTACCTGTGACATTACTTGCAACAAAAGCATGACTACCTTTTTCAAAGATGTCCACACCTTCGGACCGAAGATGAAAGCGAAGATCAGAAGAGTGGACCAATCCTGCTTTTGCTAGAGCGTGAAAGTAGACTTGTGAGACATTTCTCAGGTTTTCTCTTATTGCAGTATAGTTCACGTCACGCGGCAGACTCTTGGTAAACGGCTCAGTGAACAGAACATCGATGGGCGAAAGTGAATAGAGCATAGGGACTGGGTTCTGGTCTACGGACGCTGCCCAAGTCAAAGCATCTCCGTTACTTGGTGGCGTGGATCCCACAGTATATGTGATCGTCTCAACGGACTTTGAAAAGTTTGATGCGGCCTCACTTTGCTTTTTGTCCAAAGAAAATCCACCCCCAATACTGAAGAGTCCTGAGTAGCTTGCTTGCGCTTCAACGCTGATTTCACTTGTCTTTAAGGATTCATAGGTCTTCTGACTGAGTTTGTGGTGTTGGACAAATTTTGCCCCGAACGTCACGTCACTGAAAAAATGAGTGCCGTAATATTGAACAAATTCCATGATAGCTTCGTCACTGGTCTTCGGCACGGCGAGTTTTTTTGCCCAGGAAAGGAATCCAGGGTCAAATGGTGGTGGATTCGTGAAATCAATTATACTGTAGTAATTTTGACATTCAGCGTGTGACAAGACGATCAGGAATTCCCCCGATGACATCTCAGCTGTATCTTTCTTATATTCGGTGCTGGCAGAAAACTCAAACCCCCATCCGCTTCCTGAATAAAGAGAGTACATCATGCCATAACAGTAATGAAGGTGTGTGCGGAGAGGGGAGGGGAAGGGGGGTGGAGTGCAGATTTTGGGCTAATCAGTAACTGGGACGTTTGGTTCAGGGCACTGAAGGGAATGGTTCAGTTTAATATTTTGCTTTGTCGTCAGAGAGATCGAACCCCTCTGACTCTTGCGTATTCAAGTTAAAAGTAGCGACCACTCTTTGGCTTCCATAAGCACCAGATGGGTAGAGTATACTACTAGAAGGGAGGGATGTGGGATGTTGGATGCAACGGAAGCAGGAAGCATAAAGATAGAGATTGCCTTCTCCCTCTACCCCCGCCCTCCTCTTGTGCAAATCCATTGTTCAGACCCCGTTTGGTTTTGCTAGCTCCTACCATAGCAAACCAAAACGGTGTTTGTGGCGTTCACCAAACAAAGTGTATAGGTTTTACAATTATCCCGGCGACAAAATCACTAAAACGGTAAGCTGGAAGAGTCTAATTCAGTTTTAAAGATATACCTGAAGCATCCCGGCAGCTGCTCTGTGTTGTCACACAACGCCCCTACGTTGCGTGACGACACAGAGAACGGCCTGTGTTACAATTGATGTACCTTCAACACTAGCTTGAAATCTCAGGTGCTCGGACATCTGTTGTCTATTACGAATCAATTTTGACTGAAACGACACCACACAAGATTCACTTGGGACTACCATAAAGCCTTCGGGATATGTATAGCGACAATCTGAACTTTGTTTCGCTTTGGAGAAGTCAGCCCTGAAAATGGAGTGTCTGAACCCTGGATCGCGTCCGTTAGCCAAGGGATACCCATAGAGAATATCATAACCAAGCAAGCTGTAGTCTAGGTCTGGAAAAGTCATCTTCCAATGCCCTTCATTACTGCAATCTCGGATCTGTGGATCCATTCGTATCCCTGGAATTTCGAAAGGACAAAAGTGCCATGTAATGCTATGTTGAATCTAGAAACAGATCGAGGTTATCAGTAGATTGCTCTTGACTGAGTAAACATTACATATTTGCGAAAGATCAAAGAGGCACACGGCTCGAGTGGTTTGCGAAGTAGGGCCAAATTTCGAGTTGCTTTGAGCCTCTTTATCAAAGCAAGGCTTCATTTACATTCTTTCTTATGAAAATGAATTCTCAGTTATATTCAAATTAAACTAATAACCATGTGAAAAACTTTGCAATAAATCATAAGGAGCTATAGGTTTGCAGCGACTTTTTGGTTTTCTGATTGTATCTTTCCAAATTAGAAGTTCGCATGAGGATCACCATCCTCTTAAAATGTGGCCAAATCCAGCTTTCGTTGTTTTCAATGGTTAAAAACTCGTGAAGTTTAAGGACTGGGCTTTTGTTACTGTAAATACATTCTGCACCTTTCGAAATTAACTTAAATCACAAAGACAGCAGTCTCTTGGAAGAGAAAACAGTGCTTCTCGAAACAAAGTAATATTTGCACGGTTTGTAAATTAATATGCAAATTAGCCATGTATTTTGGTTGTCTTCAATTTTGAGATATTTATGCCTGACATTTGTTTAAATGAAGCCCAGATAAGTTAATAGAAAACTTGTCCTACCATAGTCGGATTGCTCAGTTCCTTGGAGCAAGGTTGTTGTGAAGGAGGGCAAGTGAGACGAAGCCACTTGTGGCGGATTGGATCTAAAAGAGAAATAACTGGTTAACGTCACTGAGGCCAGTCCAAATAAGACAGTTACGTGATCAACACGACATGCAGTAGTCAGTGATTCCAGCAAATGAAAGCCCACCTGGACTACAATCGCCTTTGACGAATCCTTCATCGAATAGTGATTAAAACCCCGGGATTAAACCGTTTGCAATAAATTGGTCCTCATGAAATATCTTCTGATTTAAATACACATTGTTTCCAATGCCACTGGCACAGCAATAGCAACACAGCCTAAACTGTACATCTGCAAACCTAAACTACGTCACTTTTTTTGCTTTTCAAGTACGTTTAGTTGCATGCTAATCGGCAATCACCAAATAAATAAACAAATTTGCGCCTCAGTGGATACAACGACAAAGTGTGATTGTGCGTGCTTATTAGTGTGTGTGTGTGTGGTTAGTTTATTTAACCTGCTAAACACAATTTTTTGCTTTATTGGCATATTGTTTCGAGTGCAATATTGATCTCCTTCAAACTCACCCGGATTGCGATGAATGATAGGTGACCAGAGAGCTCACAGTTGCCACTAATACAGACACGATAACGGCTGCCTTCCAGTTATTTTTCACGTACGTCTGCATGTAGAAAAACAATGTTTGTTACTACAACAGAACTACCATTACTGAAAAAAGAAAGTGAAGCCTTGGAGCCGACTGGCCCATAGCTGCCGGAGCTTATCCCGATTTCTGTAGCATGAAGCAGCTAGGAGTATTTTTACTCCCCCTGGATGGGATGCTAGCCCATCGCAGGTCACTCCCCTGCAATTTGTTAGGTTTCCCCAACAATTCACCGGTACCCATTTATACTCCTGGGTGGAGAGAGGCACTGTGAGAGTAAAGTGTCTTGCCCAAGAACACAACGCAATGTCCCCGGCCAGGGTTCGAACCCGGACCGTTCGATCCGGGGACGAGCGCACTAACCACGAGGCCACCGCGCCTCCTCTACTGAACCGTAAGTTTATATTCTCAGTTCATTTCTATGATTGAACAAAGACACTAATGCAATCTTTTCTCGGCTGCTCCTCTTCAAAAAAGGGAGGTCTATAGTCATATTATTTTTTATTTCATTTTATTCCCCCCCTCCTTTTAATTATGTTTGGTCTAATTAATTCTGCAACAGCAACCCAAACCGTAAGCTTGAATTTGTGCATAGTTTTTGTTTTTGACAGGCCGCTACAATTCGAAGTGACTAAAAATTGGGCAAATAACTTTCATGATCTTTTATCTGTTTTCTAGCTTAGTCGAACAGCATCCATTCTGACACATTTGACTGTGAAAGCTAGTATTGCCATGAATTGATATTCATTTTTGAACTGGTATTAAAATTGAGATTTAGGCCAGGTTGCAAAACTTGCAAAAAAAAAAAAAAAAACCGCGAAAAATGGGGGGCTGTTGTTTCTACACTGTGCGCCACTCGGGGCGGAGGTTACTGACAATATTGACGATGATGACAATAACGACTATGATGATGATAATAACGACATTGTTACCTCAGCCCGCTCTTTTGGACTTCGCCACCCTTGGCTAACTGAACCAACATGTGGTTCCATCAAGGGGTGCTGAAAAACATTGAACGTAATTAATCCCTGACAAACTACTTGACCTTTAGGACGTACACACAGCCAACAAACCAAACTGACGGTTCATGTATGCATGGAATTATGACAACAAGGTAGGTAGGGGAAGAGCATTAAGGATGGATAGACAAACGGACGGCATGCTGGCTGGCGGGCGGGGTGGAAGGAACGATGGGAGAGTGGAAGGCAGGAAGGCAGGCACCCGAGGCACACAGGCAAGGCGGAGAGGCAGGAAGGCCTGATGGTAAGCAAGCAGGCAGGAAGGAAGGAAGGAAGGAAGGTAGTAGGGAAGGATGGATGGATGGATGGAAGGAAGGAAGGAAGGAAGGAGAGCGGACAATTCCATTGACAATTCAACCCACCTCTTCGCTTGAGTTAAGGTCGGTATTGTTTTCTTCGATCGTGCCTTCCATGCCGGGTGTTACGTACCAGCAAAGCTGCGTAAAAAATAAGATATGAATGCTAAAATATCATACGTAAAATGGAAATAAAATTAAAACTTCTAATACTTTAAAGCGTTTTTCAAAATTCTTACGATCGTGATTCTAAGGCATTAGTTTAACAAATGCACATGTGCTGTTGTCTTTTTGCCACAAATGTTTGAAGACTATGGACTAAAATGGGGAACTTATAAAGTGATGAGTCATCGCGGAAGACATAACAGGAAATGTTATTTCTGACGAATGAGCTCGCGAAGAAGGCCGAAATAACTATTTTGGCGGCGCGGGACATAACGCGGCCTGGGCTCCAGGCCGGTGCATCATGGGTAAAACGAAAGGGGTATATGAGGGGGAGTGTAGCACGTGATAGTCATCTAGGCCTCTGAATCAACTCTGTTCAGAGCTCCGTTTAAAGTTTCATTTTAGTTTTTCAGGTATTTTTACTACACTATCGACAGTTTTAACTTTGTAAAGCCTCCATAGGAAAGGCTACCAATCGCAGGAGCTTGTGCCATGGTTCCTTCCCAGATTTCCTGCTTTCTTTTCGCAATGGGTTTTTTACGGCAGGTTTTTTCTGGTCTCCGTTCTAATCGCACTTCGATGGTTAGTGGTTGCTCAGCTCCGTTATTATTATCCTCTTCTGTATTAGCGTTCTTTACTTGTAATTTTTCTAGTTTACTAGCCCAAATGGTACGATATAGTTGTAATTTGCCGTGGTTTTTTGGTCCAAAGTAGTGGACAACCCGGCCCAACTGACATAATATGACTCTCTATGGGGTTTTTGTCCAACGGAGCGAACACCCCAGCCTAACTGGCATGATATGTTTGTATATGGGGTTTTCGGTCCAAAGTGTGGACCCCTGCTTAAATAGTATGATATGTTTGTACATGGGGTTTTTTGGTCCAAAGTAGTGGACACCCCAGCCTAAACTTATTTGCCTGTTAGCTGTGTGTTCATTCGTTGTGAAGTGGAGACAAAATATAAAATGCGTCTGTTCCAAGACATGTAAAGGTTCTCTCTATTATCGTACGTTTTCCCGCACAAAGTAAGCAATATGACGAGCTTTTGGAAACTGATTTCATAAGGTGTATTCTCTATATGTTAATCTAACGTTATCGGATACAATGTGATTGTGATTAATGTGCATGCGCCGAGCGGAACCTGTCGCTTGAAATCTTTGAAAACGAAACGATTTTATTTAACCCACCAGACATGATTAGACGGAACATCCGTCATCGTCAGTGACCAAACAGTTCTCAAACGAACATATGTAATCATTACCGTTTGATTAAAGAACGACATTTTGCTTTAAAAGTTCAGAGTTCAGTTTAGAAAGTTATCACAACCATCCAAAAACTACTCTGGTGCAGTTGCAAATTCGCCAAGGAAGGAAAGTCCATTCACCAGGGGCGGTCAATCACCATTTCGGGGGTTTGGTGATTGACCGCTGAAAAAAGAGGGTGACCGCTTAATACAGGTCCGCTTAAAACAGGTTTGACTGTATACGATATTTAAGTCCACTGCTTTTTAAGTCTCTCGATTAAGCAACCTTAAATATTATTACCATACGTCAGAAAAGTCTTGATTTCTACACAAGACGTCGTCCTCCTAACAGGATCACTGTCTTTGGCATCGTCGAACTTACAAACCATGATCTGTTTACAACTAAAACTAGTACTCTTACATTATTGGACTGCGTTCGACTAAGATGACATCAGATCAAGATTAATGGGCGTGCGAGAATTCACGCGAGGGTGCCCCTGCAAAAGAATCTTCGGGCGGGACGGCTATTTCGGTGTCTCTTACAGAGAAAACACTCGATTCACTTTGCCAAGACTACACACACCCAATCTGAACAAAATTTGGACGCGATCTCCTTCGTCGAACGCAATTAATGGATTAATATTCACGATAAACAAATTGGCAGAAAAATCAGGATCGGTTCTGATCTGCTCAAAACTAAAAAAAAGATTGAAAAAAGGGTCTTTTACCTTTTGGGAAAGCCTGATTCGTTGCGATGCGTAAAGAAAAGTTTGGAACAAAATGCGACCGTTCTAGATGGTAAGTGAAACGCTGTACTCGCTAATATATGTATCAGTCTTAATTGACTTGTTTTTTCTCATTATTCAGAGTAGTTATGAAAACACTTATCACAGCGAACAAAAGATCAACAGAAGACCAATATATCAAAGTCAGTCAAAACAACTGCTCACACTTCAAGCCACTACATAGCGTTCTGCGACTGTTTGGAAGTCCGAGTTCTTGCCGACGTCAATCCACGGTGGCGGGTTTGAGCAAAGCGCTTCTGTTGTGTACGTAAAGTAAGTAACGATATTAAGCAGTTTTAACTGAACCAAAGCTCTTTCTGACTTTTACACTCACTAGCCGCATTACACACTGTATCAAAATGTCGGCAGTGCGCTGACGATTATCATTCGCATAACGACTCAATTCTTACGGACCAGTCGAAAAATCGTCTTCAAGTTGGAATTCTCTCTAATTGTTAGTGCAATTCTGGAATAATAAATATAGTCCATCACCAAAGGACATAGCGTAAACTGGTAAGACTGGTCACAATCAATGGTTCAACGTTACTCAAGCAAAAAACGGTTTACAATACCTTCCTTAGAGCATTTAAGCCAATTTGAGTCATAGAAATAATATACCAATGTAAAGTTCGGCGTTAGAAGATATCAGAATTTGGCACCTGGTATATTAAAAGGGGCCTTGCCCTGCTCTTTCTAGTGATTGAAAAAATTTAACAAATTTCTATTTGAAAATATAGGTAATGACTTCCTTGACAGAACGGATGATTTTTATTTGTTTTCTTGTGTCACCTCATTAATTACAAAAGTTCAAGCGTGTGGCGGAACTGGCTTGGTTAAAGTTGTTTATTCCGTCTTCAAGTCTTATATCAACAGGTAGCTTTGAATGGGGTTTGAACCTCAAACTAACGAGATATTCTAACTTAAATAAAATCTTTTGGCCTCCAACTGGTATTCATGCAAAGGTAAACACTTCAGTCACCTTTGTTAGGAAAGGAATACGTTATAAATCATTCTCTGCAATGGAGAAGACTTCCGCACCCGATTCCTAAAGGAACAAACGTAAACGTAAGAGATAAACTATACTTTCTTAAGGTATGCTCTTGTATTCCTCAACGTACGTGTCGGAAGGAATGTCGAATTTTCGACTCAAACGTCGACCGCAGACCGCAGCTAGATCTCCACATTATTTACGCCTGTTAAACAGATAAGGGTTTTGTTTTCGAGTTCAAGGGACTTATGTCTCAATGACTCCTAACCAAGTCAATAAATAACTTGATTACAATTCTACTTGAACTTTGCAAAAGTAGCACAAATGAGGGAGCAGCTTTGTTTAAAGTCGTCGTCAAGTTTCGGTATTACTGAAATCCTCGAGATGGTTCATCTAGCAATTCAAAGATCGTGGTTAACGTTCTCTTAACAAATATTTCTAGATTAATAGTACGTTTCCTTGACCTAATAAAGTTTGTTATTTCGAAGGATAACATAGGAACAACATCGTCCGATTGGTTTAGAAAACAAAACAAGAACAGAGAAATAAAACTGAAATATATTTTCTTAAGGTATGCTCTCGTATTCCTCATCGTACGTGCTGCACTATGCAAATGGTTCGATTCAAACAATGAAGCACTCACATTATTTACTCAAGCAGCCTCTTACAGACCGCTGCTAGGTGTCATTATTTACGCCTGTTGAAAAGTTAAGAGTTTTATTTTTGAGTTCAAACTACTTACGCTTCAGTAGCCTTAAACCAACGCAACAGAATAGCTTGACTATATTCCTTCTTGAACCTTGCAAAAGTAGCGCAAATGGTCTGGCTTTGTTTAAAGTCGTCTTGCAAGTATCGGTATCATAACGAAATCCCTGAGATGGTTCTTCTAGCAATTATAGAAGGTCGTTTTTGACGTTTTCTTAACAAATATTGCTGGATTAATAGTGTTTTTCCTTGGCCTAATAAAGTCTATTATTTCCGTTGATAACATAGGAACAACATCTTCCAACTGATTTAGTTACACCTGTTGAACAGATAAGTGTTTTGTTTTCGAGTTCAAAGGACTTAAGTCTCGGTGACTCCTAAAACAAAGCAACAGAATAGCTTGACTATATTCCTTCTTGAACTTTGCAAAAGTAGCGCAAATGGCGTGGCTTTGCTTAAAGTCGTCTGCAAGTATCAGTATCATAACGAAATCCCTGAGATGGTTCGTCTAGCAATTATGGCAAGTCCTTGTTGACATTTTCTCAACAACTGTTCCTGGATTAATAGTGCTTTTCCTTGGCCTAATGAAGTCTATTATTTCCGTTGATAACATATGAACAACATCTTCCAACTGATTTACATTACAAAACAAGGGCAAGGGTGAAAAATTGAAATCTACACATTCTCTACCGCAGAGTAGTTCCCTTTTGCACATGTCTGCCGGCGTGAAGAGGTCTGGATAATTCTTAAAATTAGCTGATTGGGTCTCACAACACATGCCTGAGTTACGTTCCAAGCCAAAATGGCTTTGCTTTTGTGAAGAATTGCAGGAACAGCACAAAGTGCAATGGGCTTTACAGAGTTTTTTTTTTTTTTTTGGGGGGGGGGGTTAACTCATGCTTGCTTTGTAATTTCTTTTCCAAGCAAGTTTTCTTTACAAGAGGAACCCACGCGCTGTAAGTTCATGCAACTTTTTGCGCGTACCTAGTTTGCCAAGTAGACGATATTTCATTCTTTCAAATGATAACCAGTCAGATGTGGAGGCTTGCGCAGAGTTGCCCAGCTCAGAGCTCTTATAGCCGTCAAAGAGAAGAGCTCCAGGTTAGAGAATTCACCACTTCCACATTCACATGATACACTTTGTTTGCCCCCGCAAAAATTTTGCATAAGCATTTTTTCAATCGTCTCGAGAAAAATTGAAAACAAAGCTCGAGCAAAATTTGGTCACGGAAAACAAAGTGTATTATGGGAAATGTGGAAGTGGCGGATGGCACTTGCGGGGTGGTGGCAGCGCGCATTCGTGAACAAAATCATGAGCACACAACGCAGCCCAAACACATTAGGGATATGTGGGCTCCGCCATTCCGGCCATGCATCAATATTGATGCCTATGCACCAACTACATTCTAGCACCTCATGGCAGCCAAAGATATTGACGATTTCAATGAGAAAATTTTATAATCGTTTACATTCCTTTTTTTCTCCCTGATTAATCCATAAAACAGCACGATAAGTATCTGAAGATTGTGCAAAGTGGACAACGTCTGATTAATGGAAGCCAGAACTTCAAAACATATTCATAGGCGCCTGTTAATTTATGTCCATCGTAAGCCGAAAACTCCTAGCGCCGCAACTGACTCGAAAACGCTGCAGTAAAGCTGACACGGTTAAACACTTCCTAAAGTTAGGAGCTATATTTGTGTTGGTTCACATGTCGTTGTTGTGCAGCACGTGCTTCCCCCAACCTTGTTCCTTGGTATACTTTGGCTTGAATTTATTTCTCCTTTGTCACGTGACCTTGTTTTGGGAAACCATATTTCAACAGGTATCTCAACCAAAATTTAACTGTTTTCATCTTCAAAATTCAGTTTTTTAGCCTCTTTGGGATCTTATTTGTTGTTATTTAAACAACCCTCTAGTGACTTCACGAGCGATAGAGGGATTGAAAAGCGTTAAAGCTCCCTTGAAATGTTGATAACGAAAGAGTGATGTGGTATGATCACAAGGGCTTCAATTACATTGATCAGCAGTATACCTTCCTCTTTTTATTATTATCTCCCATATCTTGATTTGTTTTTAGTGATAAATCAGTGACGGCCAAGTCGCACGTTTGAACGCTTAACAGAGGAGACCAAATCTGGAGCCCCATCGATAAACTATTTGGTAAGATGTCGAAATACTTCTATATACGAAGCCAACTCAACAATCTCGTTGTCACAGTTGACGGCTTTCAATGTGGTGGTTACCTCAGATTGTACCCAGCGTACAGAGGTGCCAATCAGCTGTGGAAGTGGGGAGCCAATAACAGCCTTGTCAGCAAAATGGGTCTGGTTGCAGATCTCGATGGTAGCTATTGCGTTGCTAACCCTCCCACTGGTATTGACCGGCAATCATGGCAATATACAAATGATCTGATGAAAAACAAAGATGACAGTGTTATGACTGTGGACAAAACAGAAATGGCATCATATCCGTATCTGGCCAAAGTAAAGGGAGAACTGAATCAAAAGTGGATATTGGTGCCCGAAGAGAAACTGGCACATTTGTAAAGCTAAATGAACTTATTTAAGAAAGCTGCTTTTTACTGTTATACACAGATTCAAGTATCGTTTTTTCGTAGAGTGTGGATATAAGGTTGAACAATTTTTATTTTAATTACGCCAACATGGGAGTAGTCGATTCTTGAGAATTTAAAACAGGTACTGTGTTAGACTATTTGCCTTGGTAAAGAGGAACTCGTGTGATTAAGACCAAAAGTACGGAGACTTGTGTGGCTTAAAGACTACCCAAAGATACCATGAATTGTATAATATTGTCACGTATTCTAAATAGCAAAGCTGTACTTGTTTTGAAGCACAGTTGTGTACAGTGCTCAATTTATTTTAGGCAAACAAACAAAAGGGTAAATAAAACATATTCAATTGTCCGTCTGTTGTCTTTGTACAAAGGTAAGTCAGACAAGTAACTACCATAGGCGAAGCTTAATCGTCCGGGTGAGCGTCGTCGTAAGAATAACTGTTTGCTATGACCTTGACTGACGTTTTCAAAAATCCCGAGCAAACCTTGACTACAATTCTACTTGAACTTTGCAAATGTTGCGCAAATGAGGCAGCAGCTTTGTTTAAAGTCGTCGTCAAGTTTCGGTATCATTACTGAAATCCTCGAGATGCTGCATCTAGCAATTCAAACATCGCGGTTAACGTTCTCTTAACAAATATTTCTGGATTAATAGTATTTTTCCTTTACCTAATAAAGTTTTTTTATTTTCACGGATAACATAGGAACAACATCGTCCGATTGGTTTAGAAAACAAAACAAGAACAAAGATATAAACTGAAGTACATTTTCTCAAGGTATGCCTTCGCATTCCTGATCGTACGTGCTGCACTATGCAAATGGTTCGACTCAAACAATGGAGCACTCACATGACTTCTAGCAGCCTCTTACAGACCGCTGCTAGGTGTCATTATTTACGCCTGTTGAACAGTTAAGAGTTTTATTTTTGAGTTCAAACGACTTACGCTTCAGTAGCTTTAAACCAACGCAACAAAATAACTTGACTATATTCCTTCTTGAACCTTGCAAAAGTATACGTAGCGCAAATGGTGTAGCTTTGTTTAAAGTCGTCTTGCAAGTATCGGTATCATAACGAAATCCCTGAGATGGTTCTTCTAGCAATTATAGAAGGTCGTTGTTGACGTTTTCTTAGCAAATATTGCTGGATTAAGAGTGCTCTTTCTTGGCCTAATATAAATGAAAGTCTATTATTTCCGTTGATAACATAGGAACAACATCTTCAAACTGATTTACGTTACGCCTGTTGAACAGATAACTAGGGGTTTTGTTTTCGAGTTCAAGGGACTTAAGTCTCAGTGACTCCTAATCAAGTCAGTAAATAACTTGACTACAATTCTACTTGAACTTTCCAAAAGTAGCGCAAATGACCATGAGGCAGCAGCTTAGTTTAAAGTCGCCATCAGGGTTCGGTATCATT
Organism: Orbicella franksi; assembly: GCF_964199315.1. Taxonomy (NCBI): domain Eukaryota; kingdom Metazoa; phylum Cnidaria; class Anthozoa; order Scleractinia; family Merulinidae; genus Orbicella; species Orbicella franksi. The sequence continues at coordinate 2,401,697 of NC_138148.1, read as the reverse complement.
ACTGAAATCCTCGAGATGGTTAATTTAGCAATTCAAAGATCGCGGTTAACGTTCTCTTAACAAATATTTCTGGATTAATAGTACTTTTCCTGACGCTCTGAAAACCCGAGCAAAAGATATGATCCGAGTAAAGCGATTTGTGTAACGTCAGTGGCTGATATAAATACTCTGACGACTGCCCTGATTGGTCGACAAAGTCGTGATGCTCTTGGCCGTTTGTCAGTTACGCTGCGTTGTTATCGGCTGTGACAAACTGCAGAGAGTGATTTACTCGTTTCGGTCCGTGTTTGTTAGTCTTTTCGTGTGAAGTCACTGTTCTCTAGCTAGTATCCGACTTCAACTGGCTGTAAAATGCATGAGATCTCCATTAAGAACTCCACTTTACAACCGCCACCTACTACAGGAGCAGCAGATGTGGGTGTGGGTGTGTGCTTGAAGCGTGAGAAATGAAGAATTAACCAGTGAAATTGGAGTTCGTCCTTTACCGGAAAAAATTATAATTACTTCCATCAAAACCTGCAAAAATACAAAGGCGCACACTGATAACTGCACGATTTGAAAGATTGGTTTCATTTTCGACCGTGGCCGCGATTTTTGCGTTTTGCCCGATTTTTCTGTGCATTTGCCCTTAAGGCGGGGGTTAACATAAAGGAAGCATTTTTGCTGGGTATTATGGTTTGAATGCAAATATCTCGTTCACGTTTCAAGTAGTCAAAAATCTCTCAGCTCATTTCACGTAGCTACGTTTTGGGCTGTTTTGTAAATTTTTTGGCGATTTTTTGGTATATTTGGGAATAAATAGTTTTTGTCACAGGATTAGTAAAATTTATGAAAATAGGAAATTTTGAACATTTGATATTGTTTTAGAATTAGAATTTGAAGTTAAAAATTGGTAGACGTACAGCAAACAGTTGCCTACCAACCCGGGGTGCCCTTTTGGGGGTAGTCAACTGTCTGGTGGTGTTCCAAAACCTTTTTTTTTCCCTTTTAATCCCTTTTTAAACTTCCTTAAATTTCACTTAAATTCATGTGTACCCCCGCCTTAAGTCCACGGCTTTTTAGTCTTTCGACTAAGCAACCTTAAATATTATTATCATATGTCAGAAAAATCCTGGTTTGTACACAACACGTCTTCCAAACAGGATCACTGTCTTTGGCATCGTCGAACTTACAAACCATGATCTGTTTACAACTAAAACTAGTACTCTTACATTATTGAAGTGCGTTCGACTAAGATGAATATCAATATTCACGATACACAAATTAGCAGAAAAATCAGGATCGGTTCTGATCTGCTCAAAACTAAAAAAAAGATTGAAAAAGGAGTGTTTTACCTTTTGGGAAAGCCTGATTCGTTGCGATGCGTAAAGAAAAGTTTGGAACAAAATGCGACCGTTCTAGATGGTAAGTGAAACGCTGTACTCGCTAATATATGTATCAGTCTTAATTGACTTGTTTTTTCTCATTATTCAGAGTAGTTATGAAAACACTTATCACAGCGAACAAAAGATCAACAGAAGACCAATATATCAAAGTCAGTCAAAACAACTGCTCACACTTCAAGCCACTGCATAGCGTTCTGCGACTGTTTGGAAGTCCGAGTTCTTGCCGACGTCAGTCCACGGTGGCGGGTTTGAGCAAAGCACTTCTGTTGTGTACGTAAAGTAAGTAACGATATTAAGCAGTTTTAACTGAACCAAAGCTCTTTCTGACTTTTGCACTCACCAGCCGCATTACACACTGTATCAAAATGTCGGCAGTGCGCTGACGATTATCATTCGCATAACGACTCAATTCTTACGGACCAGTCGAAAAATCGTCTTCAAGTTGGAATTCTCTCTAATTGTTAGTGCAATTCTGGAATAATAAATATAGTCCATCACCAAAGGACATAGCGTAAACTGGTAAGACTGGTCACAATCAATGGTTGAACGTTACTCAAGCAAAAAACGGTTTACAATACCTTCCTTAAAGCATTTAAGCCAATTTGAGTCATAGAAATAATATGCCAATGTAAAGTTCGGCGTTAGAAGATATCAGAATTTGGCACCTTGTATATTAAAAGGGGCCTTGCCCTGCTCTTTCTAGTGATTGAAAAAATTTAACAAATTTCTATTTGAAAATATAGGTAATGACTTCCTTGCCAGAACGGATGATTTTTATTTGTTTTCTTGTGTCACTTCATTAATTACAAAAGTTCAAGCGTGTGGCGGAACTGGCTTGGTTAAAGTTGTTTATTCCGTCTTCAAGTCTTTTATCAACAGGTAGCTTTGAATGGGGTTTGAACCTCAAACTAACGAGATATTCTAACTTAAATAAAATCTTTTGGCCTCCAACTGGTATGCATGCAAAGGTAAGCACTTCAGTCACCGTTGTCAGGAATGGAATGTCAATCTCTCGACTCAAACGATGGAATACTTACATTATTCACCTCAAGCAGCCTCTTACAGACCGCAGCTACATGTCCGCATTATTTCGAAGGATAACATAGGAACAACATCGTCCGATTGGTTTAGAAAACAAAACAAGAACAAAGAAATAAACTGAAATATATTTTCTTAAGGTATGCTCTCGTATTCCTCATCGTATGTTCTGGACTATGCAAATGGTTCGACTTAAACAATGAAGCACTCACATTATTTACTCAAGCAGCCTCTTACAGACCGCTGCTAGGTGTCATTATTTACGCCAGTTGAACAGTTAAGAGTTTTATTTTTGTGTTTAAAGGACTTACATTTCAGTAGCCTTGGGTGTGTGCTTGAAGCGTACGAAATGAAGAATTAACCAGTGAAATTGGAGTTCATCCTTTACCGGAAAGAGTTATAGTTACTTCCATCGAAACCTGCAAAAACACAAAAGATTTGATAACTGCAAGATTTGAAAGGTTTGCTTCAAGTTTAGATTTTATTCGTGGCGGCAATTTGCACAAGAACGTGCAATATACCGCACTGAGAAGATCGGTAAGTAATTCAATGATTCTTTTGTTCAGTTTTCTTTTAGAAATACGCAAAGACGATAACACCATGGCCAACGTCTTGGGACGGGTTCTTTTCTTCGCAATGATGCGTTTTTTACTGGAGGACGCAAGAGGGTATATATGCCCTATCGGTAATTTTGCGGGGTGTGAGTGCAATATCATGGGAACCTGTAACGCACAAAGAGACCCTGTTCCTCGCTTAGACTACAAGTTGACTGGATACTCTCCAACTGGTGTTGAACAGTTTGGCAGATTTATCGCAAGAGACAAACAAAACTTGGCGTATCTGTGTAACGATGGTGTGGTGGCTATTCTGTACGACTGTGAAAACAGAATACCACTGTACTCGGCTACTATGATGGATAAGCAACAGTTGAAAGCTTCATACCAGCGCCCCAATGTAGAATTTAAACAGAGTTCGTTTCCTGCTCCCCATTTTCAAGCAAAGAATTCTGACTATGAAGGTTCTTCCAATGTTCAGATATGTTATCAGCACTTTCCAAACACAGGTCCTGCTTTGATTGATTCTGATTGGTACAAGGCGTTGAATCCTGGTAAAGCTGTGAAACCATACCAGTTATGCCCCAGTGTCTTAACAGTTAAAGGTCCTATGGACAAGAAAGCAGCGGCCAAGAAAGCAGATGCCAAGAAAGCAGATGCCAAGAAAGAGGTAGTCAAAAGTGCAGAAAAACCACTGGAAACTTCTATACATAGAGGTCACTTGATAGCAGCACAATACGGCAGAGGGGACAAGGCCAGGATATTAGCCACCTTCACATATACAAACACTATACCCCAGTTTGGGGGAGTTAACAGTGGTCCATGGCGCGTTAAAGAAAATGCTCTTGTTAGGTGGGGAAGAAAAAATTGCGCAGAACACAACGGAAAGGAGACTGAAAATGTCAGAATGTTTATCATTGCTGGCGCAATTCCATCGACTCTTCCTAGTACCTCCCAAGAACGCAGATTTTTCGGAAATAAGAGGTTTTCTGATTACCAATCAAATGAATTCCGTATAAACGTTCCTATAACGACGTGGACAGCAGCTTGTTGTACTTTTCATTTTAAAGATGGTAGTGGAAATGATAAACAGGGTACATTTCATACGTTCTTTGCTCTAGGAAACTACCATAAAGCTAACAACTTAGTTAACCACCCAAGAAATTTTTTTGAAAAGTATACAGACACTCCTATTGTTTTGTTTCCGAATAACAGTGACTGCAGTGAAGAGGCCAACTACATTAAGCTTTAATTTTTAGGTTATTGAGAAATTAAAGTAGGAAAACAAAGCCAAGTAATTTGTTTACCAACCAACTTCTCAAGCCGACATTCCAAATTAACCCGGCAAACTCATTTGTTTCGCTCTTCAGCTAATCGAAAATGGCGTTAGTATTGCTTTATTTTGTTGAGCCGTTTCAAT
>NC_138148.1:2312300-2392300 GCF_964199315.1 Orbicella franksi | reverse complement strand
TTCGTAGTTAACGCATTTACTTTAGCGTCCACGTTTTTGACATAGCTTCCAAGGTTGTCGAGTTTTGTTTCCATCGCCTCCAGTTTTTTAAGGACAATGTCAAGTTTAGGCAACACGTCTTCCGCCATTTCTAGTACTGAATGCACTTCGTCTATTCCGCAATCCTCTTCTGACAGGTCAAGTTTCGATCTTTTATCTTCAGATGGTCGGTTATCCTCTTCGCTAGAGGTAGAGCTACTCTTTCTGCTTTTTCTTTTAAGTTTTTGAAATAAATCTTCCATTAAAAACTTTAAAAAACTCCCATAGATTCACATTAAGCCGGAGCACACAAAAGCGCGTCTACTCTCGCTCCATGCCCGACCCAGTCTCCTTTCCTGGGAAGGTCAGTTGTCAGTGAAAAGTTAGGGAGTGTCAGGGAATTTCCGCAAAAACGAATTATCGTGCCCATTTCACCTGGAACACCAACTATTCCGAGTTTCAATTCGATCTGGATTATTATCAACCACTTTATCATAGGCCTCTGGAGTGGGAGGATGAGGTCCAAAAAATACCTAGTTCAACCCCTTTTATCCCCATTAACAGTACACACCAACTTTAATTTTGCCCAAAAGCCAGCCTTGATCTATCTAATCAGAAAAATTTACACACTCCTCATATTCCTTGATACCAATGCCACCCTTTTGTTTTCGGCGGAGGGAGGGGGGGGGGGGGTTGGGGCTGGGGGGCAAGCGTAATATAATCTTGGCATTGTAATGCATCCCCCTCCCTCCTCCCCGTATTGGTAAAGTTGCATTACCAGCCTGAGTGGCCTACACCGTGCAGCCAGAGCTTAACCCGGGTTCCGTAGCATGAAGCAACTAAGGGTCTAATGCGACTGGGGAGGATGCTAGTCCATTATTTTATACAGCTGGTACCCATTTATACTCCTAGTCTGTGGCAACCAACATCGTTAGTAGCATCTTACATGGGTGGTATTTTAAATTTTGCTGCCTTAGCTTTCGCACACTACAAGGGAACGCCCACCATATGTAGTATACCGTACACGTAACTTGGGAACTCCTAATCCGGGGCAGAATCGAGCACCAAGTACGAAAACCCTGAGAGAAACTACATAGGGTTGCAACAGAAATTAAACGCTCAAAATATTAACTCTTTCTCCGGCCTCATTACCTACTGAGATCTGCTCATGCAATACTGGCAGTACAAAACCCTTACTAAGTACAATTACAACAGCTTTATCGTATTTTACATGAAGTACATTTAATGCAGGTTGCAATTCCGAGTACACATTGAAAAGGCGGTTAACTTTGAGTTCAAACTAGGCCTTTCGATCCCTCTTTGATCGTCTCATGCCTCGATGAAATTGAAAGTTTAAAGAACTAGGTCTCTGTTTAAAGCTATCCATGCAGTGAATGTAAACACCTGTTACTAACCGAGTTCAAGGGCCGTACTGTAAGTTATGGATCCTTGTTTTTCCCCCCTTCGATTAATGGCCCAAGCGCGAAGCGCGCGGGCCATCAATCGACGGGGAAAAAACGAGGATTCGTAACTTACAGTACGGACCGAGAAAACGAAGTTAGTAAGATATTTATTGTATCTTTACTGTGTGTCTGACTGGTTAGGGAACGATTTCTATTCACGCGGAACGGCTTCAAATTTCTGACGCACCTCGAAAACAAAACGAGTCAATTTGAAATCGTTTTTAAGTCATTTGCACGCTTAAATACCAATTTAGAGTAAAAGAAAGTTTTAAACTTTTACTTGGTATAAAAGTTAAGAACACTTGGCGATAATCACCAGACAGTTTGGCAACAAACCAACTTTAAATTCTAGCGGGCCGTACAGGAGAGTGCGGCCCGCTAAATTGGTCAATCACAACGCGCGTACTAATTAAGAAATATAATAAATTAGAAGTAATTTTCATTTATGTATTTGGTTATTCAGAAACAACGGAAAATAACCTACCAATTAAATCTAGGGATATCCAAGAAGCCTATTTTATAGGTTGCCTAAAAGCAGCACAGGTATGATAAGCATTTGGGTCTAATTGTCTAGTCTAATTTAAATTGGAAAATCAGTTTGCAGTTTTGGTTTATCTAAAGACAGCGATATCCTCTCTAAAGTAAGAAATTTAGGTTAAAATTAAAATCGCTCTTTAATTTACCCACTCCTAACGTTTGGACTGCTACTCTGGTGTAACACTTACCACACGACCTTAAAACCTATTATAGCCCTCCAAATATGGCCATACGCATTTTCACTTTTTTTAAACCAGATGCACACCCAGATCCTCTTCCCCTGATGTCCTTCAAACAAAAACTGAAACTAAATCTCATACAGTCGCATTTACAAATAAAACAAAAGCGTTATTTCGTTACTGAATATCCATTAAGTTTCAACTGGTACCCATTAAGTTCCTAACCCTGTAGTTATATTTATTTATTGCGACACAACTGCTTTTTTTCTTCCTTTTCTCATTTTAACCTTTACTGCCAACAACCTTAAATTCTAAATATTGAATTTTGTTACTCGGTTAGGTAAAGCAGCCTTTACTTCATCACGTTTGTAAATGTTTGGTTTAAAATAGGTAATTGTTGCTGTTGTTGTTTTTGTTACATTATCCTTGAATGGTTTTCAATCCTGAGAAAAAAGATTTATTTTAACCTCACTTCATTACTACAATGGATTGTAGTCTACGGACCACCCTACAAAATAGAATAAAAATAAGAAATAAATACTTCACTTATGGGTTATCTAATAGATTGCTCGTGTCGGCGAAATTTTGAGCATTACACCGTGCAAATGTAAGTAACACCCCCCCCCCCCCTCCGCTAAAAAAAAAAGCGTAAAAGCTTTTCTCAGCGTAAGGAGATGCCAATGGCAAAAAGAAGGTAAAATTGTTACCTTCCTTATGAGTCGTGGCTCAATCTGGCCATAGAAGATGTGTTTTAGGTCGTTCAAGCTTATTTGTATCTGTAATTATGAAGCCTGGAACGAGTTCACGAATCCACGAGAGAATGGCTGAACAAAATGGTGGACGGGAAAGAGCACAAATTTCGAGGCTTCCCGGAGGCTTCCTGGAGGCTTTCACCGTCTTTCATATCCAGTATGGCCACAGCAAAGGAAATGGCGATGTGTAATGATATAACTCGCGCCCGAGCCTGAACCCAAGAATGTTACATGTGCAAAATGTAACGTTCGAGCTTTCGCCGAAACAATCCATAACTGAAATATTTCCTTCTTATATTTATTCTATTTTGGGGGTTGGTCCGTTGAGGGGGTCCGTAGGGGTATTCCGTGGACCGGTCCATAGATAATCCGCGGACCCGGTCCGTAGTGGGCCTCCAGACTGGGAATGAAATTTAAAATGACTCTCATTGAAATTTCCTGCAGTAGCGTGTCATGTTTGATTGACAACTGCTAAAAATCGGCGAATAAACTGCGACACGATAATCTGCAAAGAAAACAATATCCAAGCTAAGTTGTTTTCAGTGTTCGACCTATTTTCGTGAAATAAAGCTGACAGAATACAATTTTAATACACAATAACCTGTCGTAAGATTATTGCAAAAATTAAAAGGTGCAATAAGCTGTAGACTTAAATTAAACCCTGAGAACCAAATACTATAAAATATTTAACACGGTGTGACTGAACGGAACAGTTTATTGATATTATTTCTTTGATAAAAACACTTTCCCGGGTGTCTTGCTATTTTATAAATACTGATCACTTTCGCTTCTTTTTCTGAAGGTTCGGTGCTGAAACTTTAACCTTTCCAGGAATGTATCGCGAAAGGTCATTATCCTGCAAATAAAAAAAATATCAATCGTTTCCCATCTGAACAAATTAAGCATTTCCCTGAACAAATATTACATCTGCCTTGAAACGAAAGGCAGGATCCTAAAAATCGATTCAACTGTGAGTGGAAGTTAAAGAAAGCAATTTCCCTCTTAGTCTTGCCTTGGAAAATAACTTGGCCTAATTGTAAGCTAAACGTTAATTTCAAAGCTAATTTCAAGCGGCCTTTTACATTAGCAATATACTGTCAACTGATTGAAAGTATGAATTTAAAGTAAGTTCAATTACAAAACATTTCATAGCCAACAGCTGATGGTTATTGCCTGAAACCGTTAAAACGTAGTGGCGCCAGAAAGACAGAATGACTCCAAGAGCTAATTGAAATGAAACCAAAACAATTTAGCTGCTAATACTAGAAGAAAATTAAAAATACGGTATTTGACACGAGCCCTCCAGATGCTAAAACATTCACGCTTACAGTGCATTTCTCAAACTCTCGAATAACTCACGACGGTGTTTGGATATCTGATCTTCATTAGGCCCCGTTCACAATACGCCGGAGGAATTTGAAAACGGAGGTTTCACTCTGAACGCATCAAATGTTTTTCTTCTGCACTACGCCGGAGAAATTTGAAAACGCAACAATTAACAGTTATTTTGAATTTGTGTTTGAGGAACTCGGGAAGGGGAATATCATAACCTCATCGTTTTTAGACTGTTCACAGTCCTCCATTTTCTCGTATTTTCATTCGATCGTTAAACGCGCCTCATCGTTTTTAGACTGTTCACAGTCCTCCATTTTCTCGTATTTTCATTCGATCGTTGAACGCGCCTCATCGTTTTTAGACTGATCACAGCCCTCCATTTTCTCGTATTTTCATTCGATCGTTGAACGCGTCTCATCGTTTTTAGACTGTTCACAGTCCTCTATTTTCTCGTATTTTTATTCGATCGTTGAACGCGCCTCATCGTTTTTAGACTGTTCACAGCCCTCCATTTTCTCGTATTTTCATTCGATCGTTGAACGCGCCTCATCGTTTTTAGACTGTTCACAGCCCTCCATTTTCTCGTATTTTCATTCGATCGTTGAACGCGCGGATAGAATCGAGAGAAAACTGGACGCCAGCGCAAAATGACTGGGTAGGGGAAGGGTTAGGCTTCGAGCTCGCTCGCTTTTTCTTTCGCGTGCTTCAACTAAATAAGAGAGGCTGCGAACAGTCCACATCGTTTTCGTAAAGCTTCGTTTTCAAAAATGTTTTCCGTTCACACAAAGAAAAAGCTGGTGTCTTCATATTCCTCCGGTTTGAAGAACGTTTTCGGAAAGCTCTGTTTTCGAGACGTATTAGTATGGACAGAAGGCTTAACTGCAGGAAAAAATTCCGTTTTCAAATTCCTTCGGCCTAGTGTGCACGGGGCCTTAATTAGTATAGATTTTTACGATTTTTATCTCTCCATTTTCTCCTTAGTTTTAGTTTTGGATTGAGAAAATATATCAAACACTCAAAACAGTATTAGACCACATTTCCAAACACCGGCGAATCTCGTCACAAATGCTCCGCTACGCGTCGCGTCGTATTTTTAACTCTCTTCTCGGTGTTTAAAAATGTGGTAAGACAAGGTCTCTTGTGTTTGATACATTACTTCATCTCCACCTATGGTTAGATCTCTCTTCAATACAGAATGACATTATTGAGAATCACTCTCTCAACAGACGCAGTGCAAGCGGATAAGAATGCATTGAGTCTATCGATTTATTATACGAGATCATTTTAATTTACCTTTAAACTTTTAATTAAGTCTTTCTCTCGTTGGGAAGCTTCTTTAGAAAACAGAAATGCATTTAACGCCGTCTTGGCCGCTGGAAAAAAGGATTTAAATTACTAATTGCATGCTGCACTTCTCTGCAAAACGATAAATATTAGAAAGCACAAAAGTGTTGTTAAAACTGTGTAAGAAGCAAGAAGCCTGTATACTACGTACTCAGTAATACTATTCTACTCAAACTTGGCGAGGAAAATCTCGTTTTCCCAAGTACATATTATTCAGAAGAACCGTACACTTATCGTTTTTCGCCATACATATTTCAGAATGTAAAACTAGAATAAAAAGAAAGTTAATTGTAGAATGTGACAGTGAAGTTAGTCCCCAGTCTCTCGGTATAAACAGCGGATGTGTTGCCCTTGAACCCAGCTAAGTCTAAGATTGGTTTCTTACCTTTCCCTCTGCGGGCAGTTCCTGGGGTGAGTTTCACTTTATACCTGGCAGGGAAAAATGTTTGACACCAAAATGTTTAAAAAGTCAACCATGTTATAAAAACGATCATAGCTCTGTGTCAAGGTCTACTGAAGAAGAAAGCCATTGCTTAGAAGTTAAAAGCTTCTCCCACCACTTCCCTGACTAGGTTTTAGAGACGTACCGAGGGCAACATGGGTCTGCAGATTAAACGAAGACTTGCGCAGCTTTCTCATTTTGTGTAACAAAATCACGAACTAGAACCTCATTGAATGAAAGTTCCTTTCGAAAAATCAACACCTAACTTCCTAATCTTTGACTTGAATTTAAAGAAGATCAGTCACAGCATTTTGAGTTATTTTGGCCTTGGACGAAAACCTGAAAATAGTAGTTTACTAAGATAGAAAAACACCAAAGAGATAATAATAAACCATAAAGGAACAAGGATGGTTAAGGATGGAGAAGATTAACACAGATTACAAACGACGAACTTGAAATTTCCAAGATGAACAAACCGACGTAATTCATATAATCGCTGACGATTGCTATAGTTCCTATATGTTGTCGTTTAGTGCGCAAATCTTAAATATACTTCGAATAACATCAATATATATGTCATGTAATTCCAATTCCATATTCAGTAACAATCCATTATTATTGGTGACAAATGTGAAGCATCTTACTTGTAATTTTGAACAGCCGTGTATGGAGCGCAAACAGGAATTGCAAACAGCAATAAATCTTCAGAAAAAGGACAACCCGTCAGAGAATCAAGCAACGACACGCCTTCCTGTAAACAAACAAAACACTTGCGGCTCATTCTTAGGCCCTGTCCACACTACGCCGGAGGAATTTGACAAGGAGGCTTCACTCTAAAAACGCATCAAACGTTTTCTGTCCACAATACGCCGGAGAAATTTGAAAACGCAACAATAACCGGTCAGTTTGGATTTGAGGTTGACGGAGACTCGGGCTAGGAAATCACATGATTATCGTGAAGTCAGTTTTCGAAAAGCTCCTTTTTCAAAACGTTTTCCGTCCACACCAAAACGCAAAAGCGGGCGATTTCAAATTCCTCCGGTTTGAAGAGCGTTTTCGAAAAGCTTAGTGTGGACACTACCCTAACTTCTCCTTGTCAGATCAATAAAACGTTTTCACATAACGTCAAGGCGGCCATGTTGGTATTCCCAAACGATAAAACTTCTCTCCTTTGGGAAATTATAATGCAAGCATTTCCCATTGTTTGGGAGCACTAACATGGCCCCATCAAAACACCCTACACACTGGAGGCACTTAGATGACGAAAAGAAATAACATTATCATTACCACCAAATTCTCATAACAACAGTGAAAGACATGTATGGGGATCACTAAGAGAATTGATATCTTGATCTTTCGACAGGAAGGGTTGAATAAACCAAAGTTTTAAACAAAGGAAATATCGTTACTACGTACTTTTTGTGGAAGATCTTCTGTCTCATCATCTGACGCAACCTGAATAAAAACAAGGTCAACATTTTGTGAATAAAGGAGGAAATATGCGGTAATCACTCAATCAGTCAGTAATAAAACTTTCTTACAAATCTCCGAAGTGTTGTTTACTTCCAGCCGATGAGCTGTGATTAGATCATAAAACTGGAGCTCCAACCAATCAGAGAGAAGAGTTTGTCTTACCAACCGCGGCTTCCACAGATTTTAGCACGCTTGACATCAGCCGCATGTTCTTAGCTCCTAGTTAAGGCCTTAGTGACTGAGGCATGACTTATTTCTCTATACAATTTGCAACAATCACTAGAAATCTACCCCTCTAGCTTATATCTTGCGATATGACTGACCATCACGCGAAAAAATCTTTACAAGCTGTAGTCTCGATATACTCACGGTATCTTTTTCCATTTCTTTCTCATCTGTCAACGACTTCTGACCTGAAAGCAACGATGTTCAGTCAAAACTATCCCTTGATTCACATGCAGGAGCAGCTTATGACAGGCACAAACAGCAGCAATAATAACAAGAACTGCGTTTTCTCGCGGAACGAGGATGTTTACCAAATAGAAATCTGGCGAAACAACTTTGCACCCAAATGGAGAAATTGATATGAAATGAAATGAGATGTAGTGAGAACTTTCATACAATTACGTTAGCTAGAAGTATGCCGAGTTGAAGTCGTTAGCTTTTCATAAAATCACTAGAATACGCCTCGGGTAAGACTTTTCTTTCCCTCGATTTCTCTCAACCAGCTTCCGCGTTTATCCTTAACTCGAAAATCGCGCGTCATTAAAAGAGTTCAGTCACGGGATTTTGAGTTATTTTGGCCACGTACAAAATTACCTTTAAACTTAAGGAAACCTGAAAATAATAGTTTACTAAGATAGAGAAATACCACAGGGATGATAATAAACTATAAAGGAACAAGGATTTTAAAGAATGGAGAAGATTAACACGGATTACAAACGAAGAACTTGAAAAATTTAGGCCAAGCTTTTCAAGAAGCGAAAACTGTGACGTAGCACCTTTAAGCAGCGACCGTACCTTCATTATAAACAGCTCCCACTGAGTTTTCCTCTACATTAACTTGACTTGACATACTTAATTCTTCAGTAGATTTATCCAACAAGTTCGCTTTTTCTTTATTCGTTGTCTCGTTATCAACAACCAGGTTTTCTTTATTGTTTTCATCAACTCCTGTTTCTCCACAACTGCTTGAATTTTGGCCAGTAAAGTTCCCTTCATTGCCTTCACTTTTATCGATACCCTCAGTAGATTGGACGTTATTTTCTTGATTTAATTGCATTCTTCCTTGTTCCGCAGATAAATTATTTTGTTTTGACATCTCGACTTGGTCTTTGTTTGTCTGCACATCCTTCTTTCCGAGTTTACCGCTGACCGGCCTGTTGGCTCCACCTCCTCCTCCCCATCCTTTCGCGCCTTTTTTTTCTTTCTTTCTTTTCTCTGCTTTGCTCTCCTTTGCAGGTCCAGCAGACTTAATAACAATACGAAGAAAGGGCAGCATTAGATAATCATAAAAGATATTGGACATTTACCCGCTCGAGAAATACACAGGTACTTGGGACAGGAATAATAAGCGACGTTGTCGAAGCTGACGCCGTTGTTATTTTCTCAACCTATTCAATGTTTGAGTTAATTCTTCTTGTGAAATCAAAAGTAACATTCAAAAACAAACCCTACCGCCAGTATTTCCATCTTCATCTGTCGTTCCTCTTCGTCCTGTTCACCATATTTCTCTTTGATCTTCTTAAGTTTTGCCTTGAAGAAAAAACAAGTTTAACCGAACTGTTTTTTTAACTTTTGAGTCTGTAGATGGAACTCCAGTATGTGACAATTCAAATGAAAGCTATTGAACAGTACTTTCATGTGGTACTGTTTATTATGCTGTACAAAGTGGTTCTAATTTTTGAGTCTGTGGATAACACCCTAGTGTGTGCCATTCAAATGAAAGCTACTGGAACAGTACTTTTACTTGTTACTGTTTCTTACCCTATGCACCGTGGTTGTTGTCACTTTTTTTTGGATGAAACGCGTGTAAGCTTGTCAAAATTTGGAAAGCGTATTTACCTTCTTTCCTCTCTTGGGTGCCGGTTGCTGTTGTTGTTGTTGTTGTTGTTGTTGTTGTTGTTGTTGTTGTTGCTGCTGCTGCTGTTGCTGTTGGTCACAGCTATTACTAGATTTCTGTAGACAAAATGAATTCAGTAAATTTAACTAGCTTTAACAATCATCAGAACCTAATTTCCTCTCCAAACTTTATTAAAGAAACATGCATGCAGACGAAAGGGGTTAAAAAATTGATACTCAACTGAAGAGAAAACCGTTTGATGTTTTAACAATTCTCCTAATCAGCGCCATAAGAAGTTTAAAGCGAGTAACAAGGAGAATTTGCATGTTGAAATCAGAACGTTACGGGCCAGCGAGTTAACACACGTGGAACATGAAGACGGCGGTTTTGGGCCACCTTATTTGCCTGCTCGTTTTCTTCTTCAATTTCGTCATCTTCTTCTCTCTCCTGAGTAAGATCGTCCTCAGCTTGTTTGCCCTTCTTTTTTCGGTTTTCCCTGAGGTCAAATCAAATTTAAATTTAAAATAGGAATACGGTGCTGTAAATTGTCAAATAAAGGTATCTTATTAACCAAGCGCGAGGGACGTGTGCGGACTGAGTGCAGCGATGTCCGTACAAAAAAGACCGAGGACCAATGTTCGCCCAGCACGGTCCTGAGCAAGAGTGATCTATTGGACCGGCATGGCAATGGAGCAATCTGATTGGTTGATTTTAGTTATTGGCCCTCTGAACTAACTTAGTCGTGTAATAAATATAATATCTCGAATAGAACGTTACATACATCACGATTACCGCAAAACAACTCTACACTCGTATTCTTACTTGGGTGTCGAAATGTAATTGGTTTTGCATTACCGCGCAACAAAACCAACCGCACGCTCGCACACGTTTTCCCGCGCCGGCTACACATGTCGGCTACATGTACTTACTATGAGTTTTGATTGTTTCATTGGACTGTCTATGTCCTTTGTGATTGGGCAGAGTGATAACTTTAGTTTTGGTTTTACGACACTCAATTGAAAACCGCTCTAATAGCACGTAAAGTAATGTTTGTATCAGGTAATCAACCTCGTCCCAGGGTCTCCCATCTTCCCGTCCCATCCAGCGAGCGTAAAGAAGAGAACCTGGGAACGAGGTTGGCAGTGACTTGGGTTTGAATTTTTGCGCCAAGTAACAACCAATCAGAGAGGCGGATGTCGGTAGAGTTACGTTACGAGTATGGAAATAGAGACGTTTGCTTTCTCGGAGTATAACTGCAA
Source organism: Orbicella franksi (assembly GCF_964199315.1). Taxonomy (NCBI): domain Eukaryota; kingdom Metazoa; phylum Cnidaria; class Anthozoa; order Scleractinia; family Merulinidae; genus Orbicella; species Orbicella franksi. The sequence continues at coordinate 2,381,436 of NC_138148.1, read as the reverse complement.
CTTAAATAAGTTACCTTCTCTGTTTCTTTGTAAGCCACTGTTTGTTCGCAGGCTGAAAAAGAAATCAGTTAAAAATCAGGTAACTTAAACATGAAGATTTAAAAGTCACTCAAATTCCGACGTTTCTTCGTTCGTTCGTATTTTTTGTCGAAATAGAGAGCAATGTCAAGCGAAAAAGCAGTGAAAAAGTAGGCCTCAATCTTAAACAAAAAAACAAGGGCCGGGGGTTCAATGGTGATTTAAATTCCGTTTTGTTTTAGTCCAAGATCCTACCTAATGAAGGAAGTTACTGGCTTGAGATCCAGGAGACAACTTTCGCGAAGCCATACCTGTTTGGTTTGCTCAAAAGAATTGATTTCCCCTTCCTCGCTGTCTTGACGGCTGCTACTTCTACTTGTACCACGCTGAAGTTGTACTCTAACGAACAAAACAGAACAACAACGCTGCAAAATCTACGATTACCCAGAAAAAACTGGAGTAGGAGAGCCGTATTTATACACAAACTTCTAGACTATAAGCAATCCCTCTTTCGCTTGGTCCATCGAACCAAAAGTGGGACTACGCGCATGTTTCATTATGCCCACAATGTTCTCTTTGGCGCTCGTTTAGTTTAAAGAAAGAAAAATTAACACACCCTTCTTTAAAATTTTTTTTTTCGGGCGAAGGGACCGGACTTTCAGTCCGGGCAAACTGACATCGGGCGAACTGGCTATCGGGCGAAACGACCCGCTACCCCACTCGAATTCTTTAAGGAAGGAATAGTGGGGAGGCTGGACGAAACATCTTTCTCTCTGGGAGTTTATACTACATCCGATATAAGACGTTATCATCACTGAAACAAACGTGAAGCAAGTGAACTATTTACTTTCCCTCCTTGGTGAGTTGTATGTCAATGCTAGTGTCAGGGAACAAACTGTTTTGCTCCTCCTCGTCCTCTTGATCATTTGTGTCTTGTACAGCAGAACTTGGTTGATTTTCATCGTCGCCTTCATCACTGGGAACAGACAGCTCTTCTTCTCCTTCGACACCCTACAAAAAGTCATGTTAAACAAGAAAAAAGTACGTACAAGAGGCGATGAGTATTTAGTGCGAAGGACAACCAGGATGACCCGGGTTTGAGCCCTGGACAGCATCACTAACATCTAACTCTCCAGTGCCTCTCTTTACTCGGGTGTCGAGAGTACACATGAGTACCGGTGAAGTGTTAGTGTAAAATGCTAGCGTGACCTTCCATGGATTAGTACTACGGCCATGGTCTACTTTACGCGTTGGTCTTTTTAAGCAAAACACCATTTAGACTCGATTTTTTTAGTCTCTAGCGTGCTATAAAAAGCAAAGAAAGCAAAAACGTGCAGGATCTTACCTCGACTGTTTCAGTATCCTCTACAGTTCGGACTCTCCTCTCGTTTAAGTGATTCTCGATGCACGTTTCATCAAGTTTAAACATAAAACCAAAGCCCATCATCAGGTAACAAGGTGGCAGGAAGTTCTTTTTGCCCCTTATCATGAAGCTCCCTGTGGTGAGGTACTCTCCCGTAGGTGCTGTCTTGGACACCTGTGAATGATGCACCCACCACGCTGAGGTCACGATTCGTGCCTCCCATGCTGCACTATATGATACCGCCATGCACCCGGCTTCATTCAGGGTCTTTGGCGGGACTGGCTGGCCCGTGGGGTTCTTTATTATAACACTTGTGGCACCGTGAAGATCTGCGTGCACGTACTGATCGCCTGTGGAAGAAAAAAAAATCATCAACTAAAAACTAACAATCAGAACTCGCACAGGAAAAAAGTAGTCAAGTGTCACCATGCACCGACAAACATGTAACTCAGATGTAAAGGGCGGGAAAACATGCAAGCGTCGCCAAAGGCGGGAAAACATGCAAGCGTAAATGCAAACATCACCAAGGGCGGGAAAACATTTAACCGTCACCAACAGTGGGAAAACATCTAAGGTTACCAAGGGCGCGAAAACATGAAAGCGTCGCCGAGAGTGGACAAGTATGCAAGTGTCGTAGAGGGCACGAAAACATTCCAGCGTCTCCAAAGGCGGAAAAACATGCAAGCGTTACCACCAGTAGAGAACAACAGACTTCGGCTTGACCGCTGACCTGGTTCTAAGTGTCTTTTGACCACAAGTTCGTTTTGTTGTTGATCACGTCCGCCGATGACCAGATAATTCTCAGAACTAATAAACCAAAGAAACTTCTCAAACCTTGAAAGTAAAAAAAAAAGATTTAGTACATCAACTGCTGCCAAGATTTAAATATTAAACTATCCTAATAGGATCTCATTACCTCATATTTTAGTGTTACATTTAGATCTGAGAATTTAATAACACATCAAGACAATCCCTTTTTGATGGTTGTCTTTACCCTCATCACCTGCTTGAAGATAATGTAGTGACATTGTAAAGAGATATTAAATGTTGACCAGAAATTCTTACCAGTACGTCTTCCGAGCTTTCTTTATTCTTGTTGTTGTTTCAACTTCCTTGAGAGTTTCCTTTGTTTTTCGTTCTGCTGATTTCAGGGCCTAAAATTGAAAACGATTCTTAATCGTCTCAGAATCAGCCTTAAGCCAAAAAGTTGCAAATATTAAATGGATTGGTAAGACTTCAGGAACTCACCTTCTCGGAGGCATCTATTGTTTTCTGTTCCTTTTTAGAAGAGAATTTCTTTTTATCATAAAAGCTGAAAAATACAAAATGGGACAGATTTACAAGAAGTACGCAAACTGGCAACGTTCTTCACAGTGAATAATAATAAACAAACCACGCCTCACACTTTTGTGACGTTTGTAAAACTTGAATGAAAACGTTTGTAAAACTTGAATGATGGCCAACATTGCAGGGATAATCACGGAGACCTCAATCGTCACTAGATCAGGAAAAGTTTGTAGCTGGGACTCTTTTATTCACTTTATGTTAAAAAGTGATTTTTCTGAATACAGTCCCACTTGACGCAGAGATTATCGGACCTAATTTACAGGCTGTTAAGTAAAGATATTTTTTAATAGTCACTCAGAGGAGGGGAACTTCTAACTATTTTGGTTGGATTCCTACATCTGAAAATAAAGTGTGTGAGAGCTGCTAGGTCACTTGAGGAGAATGACCAAGTAAGTTTCACACCATACAGCTGACAAAAACGTTTCTAAATTATTCAGATATGGGAGATTCCGATTAAAAATAACGTGTACTATAGTTTGCTCTACCTTCGTGCGTTTGCATATGCAGATAAGGCCAGGTTGATATCAACTTTTGTAAACTTTGGTCCCTATAACAACAACAATAAAGTAATATATAACTTTAAAAAACATCAACTACAGACATTCTCAAATGTCAATGAAAATGATGCACATATATCAATATCAAGTGTAGCCAAAAGAATTGTCTGATAATTGAACAGAAAGACATGGCTGTAGTATTAAATCAATTTTTAAGCCAAACAAGAGGCATTACTTGCATGCTAAATTCAGATTATAATTCAATAATTACCCTTTTCTTCTTCTTCTTCTTTTTAGTCTTTTCATCTTCTTCCTCATCATCAGAGTCAGAATCAGAAAAATCATAAGGGTTTCTATTCAATGAAAACAGTTAATGATGAATATGATATTATATTGCTCCAGACCTGGAATTTTGTCCAGAATAACATTATTATAACCTAACCTGTTACTCTCACAGTACCTCTCTCCACCCAGGTGTATAAGTGGGTACCGGCAAACTTAATGCCTTTACGTACCTTACTTTACCTAACCTGATATATTTCATTATAAGAGCAGAAATACGCGAAATACGACGTCAACAGTAAAAGTAGTGGAGAGTGACACAGAGACCAAATTAAGAAAAGTTCACCAGAAAAATGGCCATGTAATCAACTGCGGGCAGCCATTTGTCCCTGCTCACATTTTCACTTTGTAGTTAACAAATTTAGAGGCTTTAGAAGGTAAAACAGCCAAGCAGAAGAAGTCAACACCTTAAGAATTATTGTATAAGGCAATAGTTATATACCGGACCTGAGGTTCATAGTGATATGGTTAGTTTCCAGTTTAAGTGCAGCAATAGCACATGCTACTTGGTCCCCCTGTGACTGGGCTTCCTTCACTATGCTGTTAATTTCAGACCAGTCAATCTGATTGGCGATGGCACTGTTGACAATCAGAATGGCCTTATCCACCTGGAAATAAGAGCTAATTGTCACTATAAGCACATATTAAGCAATGTTCCTTACAACATGGAAGAATCAACAACAGCTCTGATAGGTTTACATCTATAAGAAAAATAAATGAATTTCAGGTTCAATATTTTCAGTTATATGGAGCAAAGCCTCTTAGAGAGAGCAAATGCTAGTTGTGCTAAGTGGCTGGGCCATGCTGATAAATATATTGAAAAGGGGAAGAAATAAGACACTCAGTTGTGTGTGTACAAACACACACAATCAAAAAACGAAGAAACCTTAGGTATGGGCCATGCACTCATTAACAATACTAAAATGTCAAGTACACATACATCAATGAACCAGTAAACAGTTGGAAATTATCATTCTTTTAAGAGATTTTTGAAGCAAGTATGACCCCTGGATTTGAGATTTTCTTCATCAGGCTTTCATTGTTTTGCACTGTTAAAACACACCTCTCTGAAAGAACACCATTTGTTATAATGGTTGCCCATCCTCCATGTCATGTAACAATGCATAATGCATATGTTGTATAACAACCAACTAGCTAGTACATACTTTGTACACGCAGATCAACCAGCAGACACACTAATGGGTTAATTTTGATCTATCAACCTATCTATCAACCATCATGAGAAAAATTAATTCAATGATTTGTTAAATTAATGCCAACCCACCAGTGGTAAATTAAGCTCCACAAGTTCTGCTTTAAGCATGTCCAGATCCTGAGAACAATCAAGTCACACCAAGTTCTGTTAGTAAATGTGACAGCAAATGCATGCATGTTAGCTGTAACTTACTGCATGCCAAATTACTCGGTGCAAAAGTGTACCTCATGTTACAGTCAGGCCACAGGGCTTGAGAAAAACTTGAATTCCAGCTTCCCCTTTAGGGAAGTAACCCTCAAAAATTATTTTACTTGCCCTGGGCAAGTCCTAGTTTACTTTTTTTATTTAGTAGACAGATGGCCTGCCTGGGCTCTTTCCCATTGGGCAATTGAGAATAAAAAGTTACCTGCAAGCACAGCAGGAAAATCTACTTCCCTTGGGCGACCAGATGGCACTTTTTGTGAGCCCTGTGGCTAGTACAGTATGGTACACTGTATATGTGAGCTACTATCAAATTTACAGCCCACTTTAAGATGAGTAGACCTACTATCTACATGTAGAGTCTACCTACCTGAGACTTTTGCAGTAACTCAATTCTCCTTTCATGATCTTTTCTAACATTTTCTAGCTTCTTCATTGCAGTTTTTTCTTGAGACAGAGCCTTCATATCAATTTTTTGACTTTCCATCTTTGAGAAGAACTCGTCCACTGCCTGAAAGTGCATTCAGAGATTAAATATTTGTTAAGCAGTCATGAACACAGGCACCACAGAGGCACTGCTTATGGTTACTCCAGACAGCCAGTACTCTAATTTTTAAATTAATATCATATCTTCTGTAATTAGTTACAAGGCAAGAGAGAGTACAAAATATAGATTGCTGTTGTTGTTGTTCTTGTTGTATTCACTGGAAAAATGCATTAAACCCATTAAATTGCACAAAGAGAAATTTGACTGAACTACTTTTCACCTTTATCAGTCCTTAATGTGCCAAGGGACACACCTGCGAGATACTTTTAGCATATGATTTATACATAGAACTGTGCAAATGGAGGAATTAAGGACTTTTTGGGAGAGAGGTTGAAGAATGAAGTAATGGAACAAAAACAACTGTGAAATGTATTACCTTGTCAAATGATGGAAACTCCAGATATGGTCCTTTCTTGTGTTGATTTAGTAAGAATGGGTAGAATTCTTGATACCTAAAACATCATGTACAGAATGAAAGAAGAAAAAGCTAGTTTATCAAATATAATATCAAATGAATATTTGTTATGAAAATAAGTCACCTGAACATGAGCCCCAAATTCCTGGTAAAAAAACTCTGTTCATCACTAAATAGTCCTTCTGGTAATCCCCCTTCCTCCCAGCCCTCAAGTGCTGTCATTGTTTGCACCTCAAATTGAAAAATTCACCCGATTCACCCAGCTCAGATGAATTTAACTTACGTGAGGAGCTCATCTTGAACTTCACCATTGCTGGATGGCTTTTGTTCTCTTTTTTGAACAATAACTCCCTAAAAAGGAAAGAAATTGTTGTTAAAAGTTTAAAAAAAGTTAATGGAGGGAAATGGTTAGAAAACCTGGCAAAGTTCTTTATTGTACATGTATGTTTTTGTTGGCTATTTTGGAGGTTGACCTTGCACAAACCCTGACAAAACACAAAAGTTGGTTATGTGTGCTCATACAACTAACCAATAGAAGCACTGCGAAATCTAAAGTAATTCATGCATGGTCTATGAGCATAAAACAAAAGATGTGCAGGGTCAAGGACCTTCCAACATAAATCTTAGCCTGTTTGTCTGCTTCTTTTAATGTTTACCAGCCTTCCTAACCATTTCTCTCTATTAACAATGAAACAACTGACAACAGAAAGAACAGAGAACAAACTTTTTTTAACCATTCAAGATAATATTGTTATCAATTAACAATTCACATTCAAAATTATTTTTATTTTTTTACACCTCACTGAAATATCTAAGATCCACAAGTACAGCATGTAATAAATCAAAATGACAATTCTGACCTTGCATTTTGCGGTTAGTGTCAATTCAAGCAAACTTTCTGCTTTCTTCAGTGATTCCATAACCTTCGGAAGGTCTAAACAGAGAGGACATGATGCAAATCAACTGTTATGTATTTCTAAAAATTACTCATAAATGTCTGTGATTGGTGAACATCAGATTAGTCATTTTGGGAAAAAAATCTTATCTCATCTACATTAGTACTCTGAAATAAACAACAACAACAACATACTTTCTCTATCTGAAAACTCTTTTGTTATGTTTTGCTGTAATTCAAAATGTCTGCAAAAGTAATATAATTAATATTCTTGATAGGATCAATGCACAACGGCATGCATGTTCATACAAAAATTATTCATTTAATAACAAATTAGGATTTGTGTACTTATACATAGAGGAGGGCTTATAACTCGTTGCTAAATATGTACACATACACAAGTCAAGCTGTACAACATCTTGTATACAGGTACTCAACCACTGCTTCACTGGAGAATCACACAGTACTGATAGCACATCATAATTGTACATTTTGGCTTTAAAGGCTTACTAACCTTCTTCAAAATTAAATCCTTTTCCAATCTTGACATTTTCAGGGAATCCTTCTTCCATGAGGCAATGCTCCAATACAGCTGCACCATAAACTGTCAGTGAAATAGATCACTAGGATGTATAGTCACAATCATAAACAGAAAGAAATGTTAAAAATAATAACAATAAAAGGTTTGAAATATATATGGTACACCTGTACATGTACCTTCAGTATGACCACAGTATCAAGAGCTAGTTTGGCCACATACAAAATTACCTTTAAAATTGAAGGAAACCAGAAAAAGTAGTTTACTAAGATAGAAAAACAACAAAGAGATAAAAACCATTAAGGAGCAAGGATGGTTAAGGATGGCAAAGATTAACATTGATAACAAACAACGCACTTTAAAAATTTAGGCTTTAAACTTTTCAAGATACACAAACTGTGACGTAGTTCCAGTAAGTATCTTACCAAAATGTGGGTTTAACACCTTCTTTAACTCCATTCCCTCCTTGCTTTCTGTTAAAATGTCGTGTAGTCTAAAAGTTGATTAAAAAGGAGTAATAATTTACTCAGTATGTTAGTGAAAAAGTTTCAGGTATTATTAATAGCAAAGCCTCCTTACTTAAGGTGGTTCCCTATAGTTTTAGGATTGCATGTGCACATAGGACGAAAGCTCATTCACAAGTAATCTGCATGTGCTCAAAGGAAAACATCAGTGTTTTTGCCGACTGTCACCTGACAGTCAGTTGGCCGACAGTTGGCCGACAGTTGGCCGACAGTTGGCCGACAGTCAGCCAACAATTGGCCAACAGTCGGATGACAGACGGCCAACAGTCAGCCGACTATTGGCATGCAACTACATGTACTGTACTTAGAGAGGAAATCACATCAACCATAGTTGGTTTTCATGCAGGTCCTCTATCCTGGTTGAATTGGAATTTGGAGATGTTGGTTTTTGTAGAGGGAGGAAAACCAGAGAGCCCAGAGAAAGACCCCTGAAGCAAGGCAAGAACCAACAACAAACTCAGCCCAGATATATTGTATAGCACTGGGCCGGAATTGAACCTGGGCCACGTTGGTGGGAAGCGAGCACACTCAGCACTGCACCATCTCTATCTAGCTCATTAAATCACACAATACACAATCTACCTTTCTAGGCTCATCAATGGCTCTCTTTGCCTTGCAGAATTCACAGGGTATTTTTCTCGTACAGCAAATCTGACATCTTCAGTGTCTGTTCTTGTTCTTAGAAGACTCAAGATTGTGTATTCAAAATCAGTCAGCACAATGTTACCCTGAAATACATGCAAGTGCAAATGCAATGAATACGTTATAAATCAACTAGTTATAGACTGATACAGTAAATCTTTACTGGCAAGTTTATACAACAAAATCATTACTGTTGCTAATTTCTTGTTTAAGTTTAAAATTTGCCCAAAACACAACAATGGAAAAATTGTTGGAGATAGATATCACAGTTAATTTTTTGATCTCAGTTAACTTTTGATTTCAACTATAATGTGGTTCATTTTCTCCTACCTAGTTTTCAATTTATCCCTAGTCAAGGACAGTTTGTCTGAGAGCATGTCTCAAACCATTCTCAAGAGATAATAAGAAACATTTCACCATGACAATAAGTTTCATGTAGAAATATTTAATTCACCCACATTCTAAGTTTATGTAAACAGAGTAAAAATGTTTTACCCTGTCATAAAGCTCGACAATCAAGTGATAGGCTGCTTCATCTGAACCAAACTGCAAGTCCACAATACGATCAATACCCAACTGACTGATGTTCACAAGCCTTCGAGATCGGATATGCTTACGGCACTGAAAACAATTAAGATAATTTCATAATAAATTTCACTGAATAATGATTATGAAAGCTACCAACAACCCTGCCACTATGATAAAAACTTTTCAAGGAGACATGAGCATCAACCAAATCTCCTCCTGCAGTAGGTTATAAGACATGACTGTCAAAAAATAATTTCCATTTACCTTCATTGAAAATCCAGATGGCATCAAATTTTTGGGCCACTCAAATTCTGTTGTGTTTATTCTGTTACCAGACTCAACCAACAACATGACTTTTACATCTGTCCTTTAAAATTCAGTAGGAAAAAATTGTACCAAGTTAGCAAGAACTTGTACAAAATTAATTGAATCCAAATGATTTCTATTTTTCAAAATACGCTTTATCATGATATGATATTTTATCATCTGGTTATCATGATATTTTGAGTTTAGCAGCTTCATTGTTTGAGAAGACGGCTAATTTTGCCATCTTTTGTAAAGAATGTACTAAAGGCATCCATGGTTGAGTGTCGATCGATACCCTTGATCAACCCTCGAGCAACCCTCAATCGACATGCAATCAATACTGGATCAACACATTGGTTGACACTCGATTGATACTTAATCAACATTCTGGTCAAACATCGGTTGAGAGTCAACTAATTTTCGCAGACACGCAATCAAGTGTCGATCGATACATAAGGGTCAATCAACACTCCACTGTATATCGACCAACACTCGATTGAGTGTCAATCAGGTGTTGATCACATTGATCAAGTGTCAACCTGGTTTCAACCGAGTAGCGATTGACATGTTGATCAAGTGGTGATCAAGATTGCCCGAGTGTTGATCACAGGTCGATCGAGAGTATTGATTGACACTCAACTATGGATGCCTTTAGTACACATGATCCACAAATTAGACAAATAGCCCAGTAGGGTAGCTGGTCAAGATCCTAAAGTAAATTGTATATGGTGATTTTTGCTAGCTACATTTGACAATCCTGTTTACACAAAACAGTTCTACAAAAAAGTGTTCCAAAAGAACCTTCCTCTTTTGCAAGACAACTTGCATATTAAAAAATCGCAGGGTTCCTATATGACAAGATCAGATACTGGTAAAATCTGTTTCAGGGCAGGAATTTTAATGATCCATCTCAACAGATTTTCGTACTTAAGCAATCAATGCAACAACTATTCAATTAATTGTGACAGTAAGGACTTAAACACATACATGTGGACATCAGCTAAATTAAATGTTTCCCTACACCTCCACCATTCCCTTCCCTTACCTACTTAAAAAATTAAAAACAGTGAGAAACATAGCCTGCTAAGCTTTAGCCCAGGGGGGAAAGGTACTCCCAGAAAAGTTGGGTGGGGGTGTGCGGCCCACTTCCCAAAACCCTTATCCTATTTATGACCAAAATCTGTGATTTTTCCTACCCTATTTATGACCTGGCCAAAAATTCAATACCCTATTTATAACCGTTGCGGCTGGCGCAGTTGCCTTAAACTTAAGTTATGAAGGGCTTTTCTTGACGTTCTTGTTGAAAACAAAGAAAAGGTAGCTTCTTCTAAGAAATGTACCCAATTAAACACTAGAGTGCTAAAACCATACCCTATTTATGACCAAAATGGCCAAAATCGATACCCTATTTATGACTAAAATGACTGAAAAACCCTACTCTTTGGGGCCGCACATACCTATATAGCCCATATGAGGGAGTATCCCCCCAGGAGCTTTTGCTGTTGTAATCTCAAGCTACTTACTTTCCCAGTCTAATCAGGTAGGTCTTGCTATCAATGTCATAAACATTAGCCACTCTCATACCTAGAAGACTGCCACAAAAGGAAAATAACAGATATGCTTAAGTATAAATTCACCAAGGTTAGTAAGGTAGTGAAATAACTTGGTGAATGTTACTATAATTTAAGCTATATATTATCATAATTTGCAATTGGCAAAGCTCTGTGGAAGAGCACTGAACTTTGATATGGATATTGTGGAATATATAGAATTTATTATTTCTTTTAATATTTAAGCTTACGATAGTTTAATATATTTATAGGGGCCTTTAGCAGGGGTTTCAATAAAAGCTGGTTAGAGGAGGTCTACCACCGCCTGTAGGACCCCTTACCACTGTCTGTTTGGATTTCATTAATGAAAATAAAAATGATATCAATAAAAAAAAGCAAATACAACAACAATGATGACCACTGAAATTTTTAAATGCTACAAAAAAGCGGGCAAAACAGACCCAAGGCCAAAAAACTGAAGCGCACAAGATAATTTCAACGTCCTGCGATACACTATAAACCTGAAGCCTCGACATCATGACAAAGCAGACTCTGGGACAAACTCTAACAGGAACCAGTCGTCATCAACCGGTAGGAATGATGTTATCATTTCTTTGGATTGATTACCTTTATGCAAAGAATAATCCAATAATTGCTGAATATTATTGTAGTTTCATTCGAATCCGTAGAATAAACAGCTTTTGACACATTGTTTTAAGTTAGTTTTTACAATAACTTTCAGTGGATATCAAGAGTCACTAAGAGATATCTGCCTAGAAAGGTATTCAAAATGCACCTCTTTGCATCAAAAAATTAATAGTTAGTAAGAAAAAATCCTGCTTTGTGGTCAATAAAAATACCCATCAACAGCATGCTTTCTGATGCCCAGAACGCTGGAAATCGCATTTCCGAGCTTCTAGATTTCAAATTTTTCTTGCGGGCGGGGATGCCCCCAGAGCCCCCTAGGGGAAAGGGGCCTTATGGCCCCTTTAGTGGTCACACCCGCCTATTACACCTTCAGTAGCCGCTTTTAACTAATGTTATTGAAACTCCTGCTTTAGTCACAAAAGTCCTCAGTTATTATCATGAAAGCGTCTCTACTTCTCACCTTTCTCTTAGTTGCGTTATTACTGCACAGAGATCTACTGTCGTGAATCTATTCTTCATCTTGGCGACACAAATTCGGGAAAAGAACAAGAAAAACTACGTGAAAATACACGAACAAGATAGATTTTTACTTTCTCGCCGATTCATCCGCCATGTCCGCCATATTGGATATTAGTTGCACATGGCTTTCAACAGTAAACCGCTGGTGAAGAGAGTCCCTTGGCATTCTCGTCCCCAGAGGCCGCGCCCCTTTTTCGGTGCTGAACTGGTCCCCCAAGTCAAGTTAGCTCCCAACCAGAAGTCGATTAGCCCCCATATTCACGCCTAAAGAACGAGAAATAGACAGTGTTTTCGACTTCTGGTAGGGGGCTAATGGACGTCAAGATGGGGGCTAAACGGTTAGGGCCTAATCGACTTGGGGGCTAACGGCCGGTTACCCTTCGTGCGAGAAGCCCCCACAGCCCCCCAGCCCCAGTCCTTTACCACAAATACCCCTATAGAGACGTTCAGCGCCTAGAATTTTCACCATCTGCAACCTATCTGTACCCCTCTGATCTGATTTAAGTCTTCTTTTTTATAGAGCAAAGAATGCCCGAGTTTCTTTTGAAGCTGTGTGATATTCAGGGTAAGACTTACTCGAAATATTGACCAAAGACAAGAGAGGTTGATTCGATCATCCTCTCTTGCCAAAGAATTTTTTATTCTCTTGGAATGAGAAAATTCTTCCAGCTTACAGCAGAGCGACACGAGAGACTACATCACGAAGCACGAGTCAAGTTCTTTTCCTGCGCGGTCAACAGGCAGTATCGCGCCGGTAAAGAAATATGCCAAAAATATGCGCGCCCAAAGAGTAAACCTGGATCAAGCCTAGAGAATGGTGGACGCGGGAGGCAGGAGGTGACTCTCATATGAATAAAACGGGGATGCTCGTCGGAGCTAAATAAACCCCTAAAAGAGACCAATATGGGCGTGGTTGGAGCTTTATTTGACCCCTAAAAGCTCCCTCTTTAAACGGAATAGGTTCGATTACCAACCGCTGTTTAGGAAAGGAGTCCTCGGTAGTTGACCAGTCTCGAGAGACCAGCGGAAATCGAGCCTAAAAACAGAAATAAAAGTGTTTTTTAATTATTATTTCTTTGAGTGCACCCTAAAAGATACCGTAATTGACAGCAAAAAGTAGTAGCGTTTGGTCATGAACACCCAAGTGAGACCAGAATCCTTGATTATACCCCGAACATCCTCGATCTTTTCATATGGGAGTCGTCCCCCCAGGGGGTGACTGAGGGGTTCTGGATCACGTTTTACGGAGAAAAAAAAGAAGGCCAATTCGCAATTCACGGAAAGTAAAATAGGCCTTTCACGTTTCATAAAAGAAATGGAGACATTTTCCGCATGAACCTAGAAAGCTTATGAAGTTTTGGAACTTCATGTCCAAGGAAAAATTAAGGCTTTTGACAATATCATTTACCACCCTCCGTCTATGCAAGAAGCCACATGACCGAAACAGGCGGTAAAAATGGATCATTTTTAAGGACACGAACATGCACGGGCGGAACAAATACCCATCCATGTGAAGTACATCACACCTCCTTTTTTCGGCCAAACCGGATACGATGCGCAGAGCCAAACTACACGTGCGATGGACAGCTAACTTCGGTCTGGGTGAGATTCATCAGCTTGGCATAGCCAGACAGGATATGTCATTATTCAAGACTGAAAGAATCAACCCGGAATCACTCAAGACATGCTAGAGGCCCACTGAAGGATGTCTCTTTGTCACCTTTAGCTTCACTGAAGGTTAAGTTTATACTGTTAATGGGCCCCAGTGACTACCAACCCTTGATCGAACGTACACGTGAAACAAGATGAAAAAGCGAAACAGGATTTGAGATCGGAGGTGGGAGGAGTTGAGCCGATCGCGAGTGACAGTATCCCTTTGACAAAAATGCACCAATCCTCTCTTGTTTTCCTATCTTAAGGTTAAAGTTAAATTAAACGGTATAACTCTTACGTGCGACCAGGTTATGGAAAGTCTTAAACACTAACTTGCTCGTGAGCCTGTGAACAGGCGCCCTAATGGTGTCAGCGGCAAAATAATAAAAATATGGAGAGCTGTGGAAAGCCACCCATAGGCGACCTGGGAACTTTCTATTTTGTCGTACTACCCTCCATTAAAGAGTACTGCTCACTGAAGGCCAGCTTAAAACTGTATTTCAACGTACAACCCAGAAACTTAAGCAAGTTTTAAACCTCTACGAGAATCAAAGCTGCTAGCTGTAGCGTCCAGATCAGCTAGATGGGACATCGCGACCTTCCGCAGTGATTTTCGACTTGAAGGAAGATATATCATCACGCATACACAGCCGAATTGACATTTTTGTACAATACACCAAGCAGCAACAAGAATATGTTTGCCATCCTTTATTACTAAATAATTACTACGGTTAATTTATTACAAAAGCTGTTTACCATTCAAATGTATTCACTCAAATGTAGCTCATTGGCTACTTTGGTCACTGTACACAATTAAATATTGTTTCTTCTAGTTAATTTCTATCTGTATTTATTTTTCCTATATCATTGTAAACCATCTTACGTTAAGTTGTTTTTCTGTAAATAGTGTGCGATAAAAAAAACTGAAACTGAAACACTCTGCTTTAGCTGTATACATGTATTAGAAAATCTGTTTATTGTAGCAACTTTTATTCTTTAAAATATATCTAATTTCTTCTTTTGTACAATCATAAAGTTTACGTGGAGTTTCCTCACATAATCAATCAATTAATCATTTATTAAGACGCGTAACGTCTGGCTTTGAGCTAAAAGTAAGTACAAACTACATACGTGTTAACAAAACGTAGTAATAATCTCTTGGGGATACATTTATAACAGGGAAATCACAGCAGATCCTTTGTAGCTCTTAGAGCTGGAAAATCTGTACAGCATACTTAACCAATCAGATACAAAACGGTTCGCGCCTCTTTTCACGCGCTTGCTACAGGCCAGGTTGATAAGTATCACAGTGAATACCTCGAGCTCATTCGCTGATATATAGGACTAAATAAGCTCCCATTAGAAGCGCGAAGGAAGACAATATGTGCCATAGGTCATGGTAATCAAAGAAACCCACTACCGCGCAGGCTTGGTTCAGATCACGAGAGATTTCGGGAGGTTTCACTTTATCTGTCGTTGCCTTCAGGGAAAAAATCCAGACCGCAGTACCCATAACCCCTAGCGTGGCCAAAACATACGAGCCTTGGAAGATGCGGAATGCAACTTTTTTAATCGTCCAATGAGAGCGCTCGCTTCGCCAGAACTTAATCACAACTTTGCCAATAATGGCAAGAAGGCAAGCTAATATGCAACTGAACAAAAACATGTTCGGAAAATTTGTTTTAAACAACACGGGGAGAACAATGCTCGCAAGCGCCACGATTACAATGAATATCACAGCCTTCGTTAGCGCATCGCACCTTTTAAAATCGCCCCAACTTGATATGTTGTAAAATAGCTTTACACCCGCCCATGAAAAAATGATGATATAATATACTACCAGACAAAGTACAAAAAAAATTTGCATTCCTAAACTCAAGCTCCGAGTATTGGAATAGTACAAAGAACCGAAGTAATTGAACACATACAGCGGAACTATGAAGTAAAGGAAAAAATTGCTGGCATCCACAGGCTGTTGGATTTCCTGACCATTAGCGCACTCTTTGAAACTGATGCCATTGTACAATGAAAGAACAATCAAACCTGAAATGACGAACATGAACGCAGTATCGAACTGGAAAGTTAATTTGGTGGGGCAAAAATGATATAACATGGAAAAGCAACCCTCAAAAATTAACCCCCAGGCAAAGGCGTAGCCGATGGAAAAGGTATATTTTCTCTTATGCGCTTCAGCATGCAATAAAATGGCTTCCTCTGGGTTGGTTAGTAGAGGTGGAACAGACATTGTAGCAAAATGCGCATTAATGTTGGGGCATTTCAGGACATGCTTAGGCAGTTCAACTTGATTAACGGGCAGACGGGGGGTTTTGAGTCTGTTCCTGCGTTCCATTCTATGACACCAGGCCAGCAGCTCAGCTTCCATGATCCACACGGACCAACAGAGAATCAAGCCGTGAATCATGTACGCTAAATTGCTTATCATCAAGTTGAACGGGATGTCATATCCACTCACTCTATAGCACAGGTCATTGTAATAACACCTGTCCCTGTCGCCATCCTGAATCATCAGATGCCAATCTTCAAAGACAAACTGAAACGCGCCCACCAAAAGGACAAAGCCAACAATGCACGTGGTGTAAGAGAACGTCTTGGGTCCTTTAGTGAACCAGTGGTGAAACAAAACGTTTTTCATGGCACGAGCCACTTCCTTCCAGGTCAATGGTTTCCGGTCTCTTGATCCGCGCAACAGTGGGCGTAGCTCGTCACTTTCTCCTCCGTTTTGTCCCCAGCAAGACGAAAACAGGCTTTTTAGATTGGCTTTAAAGCCAGTGCCAGAAATAGAGAAACTGGCATTAGTACCGTCATCAAGGTGACTGTCCTCGTGCGCTAGGATATACGGTTCTCTGAAACATAACAACGCCCACAACGCCACCACGATACCTCCAAAGAAAGACGTACCGATTAAAAAATAGAACGGTTTACCGTAGTCGTAGTCAAACGAGCTTGTCAGAGTTAATCGTACAGTTTTTGTGACATTTCCACCATCAGGTTTGTCCTTCAGTGCTATGCCGATGAACCAGGCGGCGCCCGAATCGTTCAGAGGAGGTACAGAAGCTTTAGACAGAGTAATCCGCCCCTTTTTATCAAAGCTTAGCCTCAAAGATCCGCCATTGTAATCAAGATACTTAATGTCGTTAGCTGCGACCTTTTTGCAAGTGTGGGACACTTTTAAGTAAGCTGAAATCGTTGAATTTGACTCCACGGTGATATCGAGTTGTTTCTTGGAGATTCCCTTCATTGGCTTGAACTGAAATATCTGCGATGGGGACTGTGTTGAGATGTCAAAGCTCACTTCTTTACCTAATGTCACATTCGGCACGTCATCATAAATTTCAGCGGTGTAACTTACGTTTGGGGTTCCTGTAAATTGCACCAGATAACCCTGGCCAGATTTCTGTGGGCACGTGCTCATCTTTCTCCAGGAGCCAGTAACAGGAATATCTAGCTGACCTAGCGAAGCCTCATCAGCATCATAGACTGCCACATGAAGTGCTCCTAGCAGAACAAAGAGATTAGCGGCAAATTAATTAGTTTCTAGAGAAACCTCTGTGCTGGTTTGCGTGCGAGTGAACAAATGCGTTGAGTCTTTGTTTGGGCATGACTCATTCAGACTCATTCAGCTTCATTCACAAGGCCCCGTCTACACTACGTGGGAGAAGTTTGAAAACGACGTCGTCACTCTGAAAACGCAGACGCCTAGTTTTCACGACAGCGCATCAAATGTTTTCCGTCCACACTACGCCGGAGAAATTTGAAACCGCAATAATCAGCGGTCTTTTTAGATTTGAGCAAACCTCAGGCAGGCAGGGAAATCACATTATGATGTCATTATTATGTCATCGTTTTCGTCCAGATGAAAACGAAAAGCTGGGGTTTTCAAATTTCTCCGGTTTGAAGAGCAAAGAGCGTTTTTGAAAAAGGTCCGTTTTGGTAACGGATCACTGTAGAAGGTAGACCTAATCGTAAAAGTAAAGCTGCATTTTCAAATTTCTCCTGCGTAGTATGGACGGAGCCTTAATTATCGAAGCCTGTTCCAGGCTCTCGGTCAGTGTGGACGATCGAAAAAGCGGGAGGGCGACGAGCGGGATCAGCGACGAGCGGGATCAGGTACGAGCGGGTATCCTTTTTTGTCCCAGACCCTGCTCGTCGACCGCTTGCTTGTTCCAGTCGAGCGATTTTATATCGATTCTAAGAATTGTAACGCAATACCGCTCACGCAACTCATTCCTACTGTCCGAAGAAATTGAAACTGGAAGCTTTCCGTGAATAGATGCCACTCGCGTCAGAAATTTGAAATTTTACAACATCGCTAAGTAAAAATTCGAAGGATTTTATAGTGATTACTGACTGTTGTGACGTATTTCAGAGACAAATCACATTTAAGTGTTGCTATATTAAATAGTCCGCGGAACTGGTTCCCTACCGATGGAAATTAAAATGAACCCCGTAAGAAAACGTAGAGAACAGTAGCCTAACAGAAGCACTTTATATGCACTCCTCCCCAAGCAATAACAAGAGGAGAAACCCTTAGCCAACAATGAGGCACTTCAGTTTCGGTTTGAGTAACATAATTTTTGTGTTCGATCGGTATATAAACTACAAGTGCATAAGCAACATTCTCCGAACGGTGTGAAATGAAATACAAACTAACTTACCGCGAGTTGCTCCATAAGTTTTGGCTTTAACATGTAAGAAACTTTCCTTTGAGTCCGTCCTTACGATACACGAGTGAGACAGTGTTCTGGAAAGCGGAAGCTGCCTGGAAAACGTGAGAGGAGTAATCGATGGCGACAAATTTTGCTCTGGTCCTTCTTTCAGTTTCGTGCCATCAAAATTGCATTCATAAACAAGGCCTGCACATAATACAGACCAAATCAAGCAGAGCAGCTGAGTAAAAGCCAACCGGAGCATGGTCGATGTTTTGAACGACCAAAGAGTGATGCCACAATGTATTTATAACTATACCTGTAACTTTGCTTTTAGAGCGGAACTTGATGCCGGAAACTACGAGTCACGTGAATATGAGAGACCAATAGGAAACCCGTCATTTTTCCGGGAAAACCATGCGTCTAAAATTGTTTCACGTCTCCCAATTTGTAATGCATACCTATATGGATCTTCTTTTAATTATGGACCACCTGGTTTAATTGATATTCAAAATGCTTTGTTTACTATGGTTTTGTATCGGCGTGCATCAGTGGACTTGTCACGCAATCAAGCTCCTGAGTTCATTTGTTCAGTAAGATAACTTTTCATAGGTCTAGAATTACACTAAATAAATCAGTGGCGGATCCAGTCTAGACCTTGAGCTAAGGAGGGAGGGGGTTGGGGGGGGGGGGTGTTTTGTTTACCCTATCGGCTTTTCTTCTTTCTGTGATTTCTTCTTTTTTTACCCAAAATAAAAGGGGGAGGGGTGAGCGGGCCGCCCGGGCCCCTCCCCTAGATCCGCCACTGTAAATAAAGTGGTAACTGACTGGTATGTACTTACCAGGGGTATCTAATCGATGATCAATGACATCAATGAATAATCAATGAGTAATCGATGGGTAATCAACTGATTATTCATTGATAATTGGCGATGATCAATGAGATGAGGTGAAACGAGGTTGCACAGTGTAATACTGAAAAGAATTCATTGCAATCGAGTGCTGAAAGGAAAACATAAATCGTGGGGTTTTCAGACTGAGTGGTCATTTAAGGGGGCAGCCTACCTTCATTTTCATACATTTTATGAACACAGTGCTCTCGCAAGCTTTAAAAGATATACCAATCATCTATACATCAAATTAAACTGCAAAAAATACTCTATCACACTGGAAATTGAAAAATGGCAATTGTTAAATCCAGAAAGCACACTGGCCACCATACACCCAGGTCCCTAATTGTGCAATCACTCATCTTCTGGCAACAGTGCCAAATTTACTTTATTATATTGAGGGCCAATTAAATCTTTTCAAGCAAGAGTAACAGTAACTCTGTGCAACAAACCTGGAAACTGCATTGCTACCCTAATTTACAGTTATGAAATGACGGGATGAATTATAAACCCCAAAAATAGCCTACCGGTAACAATACAACATTGAAAAAGCTAGCAACATTTCTGGTTATCAAAAATAAAGACTGTTAAAGGTTCATTGCACAGAAAATTTATCACAGATTCTAAAAATGTATGGTTTATGGGTACTTTTCTTTAAACCTTTGCATCTACATTTGCCAAACGGTGTCTAATTTGGCCCGAAAAGTGTTTTTGAGAAAATCAAGGAAAACTTTCACTTGCGACAATGTCTCTCAAAATCCTCCAGGAACATAAGTGTCTCCCTCTCTTTCAATGTTATGTTCCTCCTCATGCCTTCTGTCACTCCTCCTTTGCTGTCTTGCTTCCAAGGCACCGACTCGTGACTTTTTTCTTGCATGGTATGTGCGTTTACTGTCTTCCTTGTCAGCAGCTTCAGAAACATACTGTCCTGGATTGAGGTCACACTTCCTCATGATGTTTGCAGTAGTGTGTGCACCATCATTAAAACGTGCCACAGCCAAGGCACATGCTGTCTCCACAGAACTCAGGCCAACGAATGAATCTTTTGGGCATAAGCCCCAAACAACAGAGTTCAGGGACTCATTTTGGCTTTGATTAGCCCCTTCAAGGCAGTGATTCAGCAAGTCATCTGCAGATAAGGCTTCAAAAGTTGGCTTGATCACTTCCACTACAGCTGGGGCCAAGGGAGACTTGTGTTGGTAACTATCAGTTCCTTTTGCCTGATCCTGCTGCCACCCACACCATGAAGTTTCACCCTCTGGGCAGTAATCATGTTGAGGGTTTTCATCTGAGGAAGCAGAGTGGTACAATATGGCCCAGATTGCTCTTCTCATTCCGTCTTTGTTTTGCTTGTGGCTCCGTATGGCCTTGCCATAGTATTTCTGAAACAAGTCAATTTTAGTGTCAGTCAAACGGTCTCTCCCTCCAATAGTCTTTCCGTCTTCAAGCTTCCTCCCCTTGTACATATTCTTGAGATCACGAAGCCTTCGCCCCATTCTCTTCTGTACATGACCAACACAGTCTTCCTTCGCAATATCAGTGTCACCATAAGGTTTCAGTTCCACAACACTGCCATGGTTTTTGCAATCTCCATCTGAAATCATAGTGACATATCTCAGCTTGTTTTGCTCAATAGATCGAGAATAAATGTCAACAGTGCATTGCATTTCCATTGAATTTGCTGATCCTTCATGGGTAATGTCGCAGACATGAGATGCTTTCCAACAAAGGTAATCCTGCAAGGGTCTCTCGTCCTGCTTGTCCCAGTAGTTACACTCATAACAACATTTTGACTTTATTTCATAATCAATGACTTTGCCAGTTTGCCAGGAAAGGGCAAACACAGCTCCATAAAGGGAACTATGTCCCCTTTTCATCCATGTACCATCAATGGTGATGGCAATGTCAGCCAGATCATCTTCTCCACAATTGTTTATCTCCCTTATCTCCTTGACAGCTGCACTCATGCTCTCCTTAGCTTCCAAAATAGCCGCATCCTTGATATGTTTTGAATGCTTCTCGTAACTTCTTTTGGCCATGGGCCCAGGGATGTCCAAAGTACTGCATATCTTTGACAATGCTACATAACCTCGTCCAATTAACTTGGAAGCAAAAACAGCACCCCTATTTACTGGGAAAAACCGTCCTGTCTTGCAATCAGTATTAAAGGAGGTTTCTTCGCCACATTCAACGCATTTGAAGGTCATCTGGAATGCCAATCCCATTCTTCCATCCTCGCGAAGAAGCAGAGAGCCTTCTTTGCAGTTTTTGCAAACCGCAACTTGCTCAATCGCCGAAACAAGGCTTTCGACATCAAAAATTCGCCGTCCTGAACAATCTTCTTCAAGATCAAAAATTTCTTCTTCCGATTCATCTTCCTTGAGATCAGACAGCCGTCGCTTTCCACTAACAATCTTCTCCTCTGAGGCAGTTTCCGTTGACAACTTCTTGCCGCCATCTTAGTTTTGACTTGTTTCGCCAAGCAATTCGTTCTGGGGCAGTAAACTGGTTGCCAGCAAACTTCCTCTTCTTTCTTTTCTGAGAACGGAACTTCCGAGACATTTTTTAAAAGCTAAACAATAGAAAAATTCCCTAGAATTGAACCCAAGCAACGAAAACAAATCGAGTGGCTTGATACTCTGTGTAACACACACAAACTGTATTCACTTGGGCCCAGTCCTTCTAGGAAGCAAACGCTTTGTTTTTCCTTCCAGTTCTGATCCATTTCGCACAATATAGAGCGCCTTATTTACTGATAAACAACATTCGTTGCCATGGCAACGAGATACCGCGAATTTCAAACTCCTCGGAAAAATGATAAAAACCTGGAAAATTGAAAAAATTCTTCGCGCATTAGTTTCTTTAATACCTGAAACACACTAACAGCCCTCAATAAAATTTTTCAAAATTTTAAACTTTTTTGACAAAATGAAGGTAGGCTGGCCCCTTAAAGGAAGCCCGTTTCGATTGTTCACCGTTTTGGCAGCCATTTTAGCGAACACTAATGTCCCGGGGGGGGGGGCACGGCCATATATGGGCTTCATAGGTATGTGCCACTGTGAAGGGTATGGTTTTCAAGCAGTTTACTCTAGGATAGGGTATATAAATCAGAGCGTTTGGGTCTAGAATAGGGTATAATTTTTCACAAAACTGACTAGTTGGTCGAAGATTTTATCTAGACTAAGGAAACCAGGAATTGCCACTCAAAAATATAAAAAAATCAAATCGGCAAGTTTAAATTTATGCAAATCAGCCTCAACAGTGTCGATAGATTGGGGGATTTGGGGAAATTACTCTAGTATAGGGTAACAAAATTCAGCTGAACTAGCTCTGGTATAGGCTAAGGGTTCCAGGGTCCCAGCGGCACATCCCCACCCAGAAATTCCCAAAGTACCCCCCTGGGACTAATGGTCATTCCAAATACGCTAGAAAATTACGCAGAATAGTGCACTAAGTTACTCAGGTTTATGTACATCACTGAGTTTCAATGAAATTGGTTGCAAACAGTGTAACGAAAACGACCTACCGTATTTTCTTTACAATAAGTACGGTAATACAATTGAGAGTCTGACCTCTATACAGACAACTCTGTACGTAACTCTACTCCTCTATAGATAGCACTGCAGTATGAATCATACCTGAGTACCCGCTCTTTCAGTTGTAATCGGAGTTGACAAATTAAAAAAATATATATACTGTAAACAACGAAATTACCACATGGCTTCCGTTTTTGTTACTTTCAAGTACCGTACATAAAATCCGCGAAAAATTATTCCCAAATGAGTAAAGTGTCGCGAAAATTTGTTCCGGCGAAACTCGAAAAATCCAAAATCCGCGAAATTAAACTCCCGCGAAAATTTGATGCCCTGATGCCCTGAGCTATGATTCCGGACAGATTCTTTTATTTTTAAGACCAACGCAGAGGATAAAATGTAACTAAAGACAGTTAATGAATATCTCAATTTTTCCTTCGTTACTTTACACTTGAATGGCCCATTGTTCGGTTTGTTTCACTACAACTGTTGATAGTTTGAAATAAAATCAGTCCCACGGCTAACAGATATAGGGTCATATAGCGAGAGGGTGCTTGGATTGCATTGATTTTCAAAAAGAATTTCACCTCACTTAGTTTGGTAATTGGCCCTCAATTCTCCTAATCAGCATATATAACAAAGGGTGAACGTTGTAAGGAGAATTATTTGTAAGATTGCAATCGAAGTTGACTGATCAGCGCTGTGTTCAATCATGCCAATGTCGTGATTCTGTGCCAAAAAATAGTAACAAACACTGTAGGCGTGGTTTAAATTTCCTTCCGGTTTATCGAAAGTTACAACTGATCGGCTCTCTCGCGTAGACAAGGAGAGTGATGCGTGGAGCAAAGATATCTACAAGCGCGCAAGATAGAGAGAATTCTCGATTAACTGGTCGCGATACAAACGTAGAAAATAAGCGATGTATGCCATTTTGAATGTTCCCTGTCTGTTGTACGTCTGGGTGTCTTTCATGCTTAATCGGACTTCTGCAGAGACGCTTACAAATGCCTGCACTTCATTCCTTCAAGTGAAAAGATGGAATGTCTCAGAAACCAAGGGGCTTGGATTTCGCTTCAAAACTATCCTATACTCTATCACACTGGAAATTGAAAAATGGCAATTGTTAAATCCAGAAAGCACACTGGCCACCATACACCCAGGTCCCTAATTGTGCAATCACTCATCTTCTGGCAACAGTGCCAAATTTACTTTATTATATTGAGGGCCAATTAAATCTTTTCAAGCAAGAGTAACAGTAACTCTGTGCAACAAACCTGGAAACTGCATTGCTACCCTAATTTACAGTTATGAAATGACGGGATGAATTATAAACCCCAAAAATAGCCTACCGGTAACAATACAACATTGAAAAAGCTAGCAACATTTCTGGTTATCAAAAATAAAGACTGTTAAAGGTTCATTGCACAGAAAATTTATCACAGATTCTAAAAATGTATGGTTTATGGGTACTTTTCTTTAAACCTTTGCATCTACATTTGCCAAACGGTGTCTAATTTGGCCCGAAAAGTGTTTTTGAGAAAATCAAGGAAAACTTTCACTTGCGACAATGTCTCTCAAAATCCTCCAGGAACATAAGTGTCTCCCTCTCTTTCAATGTTATGTTCCTCCTCATGCCTTCTGTCACTCCTCCTTTGCTGTCTTGCTTCCAAGGCACCGACTCGTGACTTTTTTCTTGCATGGTATGTGCGTTTACTGTCTTCCTTGTCAGCAGCTTCAGAAACATACTGTCCTGGATTGAGGTCACACTTCCTCATGATGTTTGCAGTAGTGTGTGCACCATCATTAAAACGTGCCACAGCCAAGGCACATGCTGTCTCCACAGAACTCAGGCCAACGAATGAATCTTTTGGGCATAAGCCCCAAACAACAGAGTTCAGGGACTCATTTTGGCTTTGATTAGCCCCTTCAAGGCAGTGATTCAGCAAGTCATCTGCAGATAAGGCTTCAAAAGTTGGCTTGATCACTTCCACTACAGCTGGGGCCAAGGGAGACTTGTGTTGGTAACTATCAGTTCCTTTTGCCTGATCCTGCTGCCACCCACACCATGAAGTTTCACCCTCTGGGCAGTAATCATGTTGAGGGTTTTCATCTGAGGAAGCAGAGTGGTACAATATGGCCCAGATTGCTCTTCTCATTCCGTCTTTGTTTTGCTTGTGGCTCCGTATGGCCTTGCCATAGTATTTCTGAAACAAGTCAATTTTAGTGTCAGTCAAACGGTCTCTCCCTCCAATAGTCTTTCCGTCTTCAAGCTTCCTCCCCTTGTACATATTCTTGAGATCACGAAGCCTTCGCCCCATTCTCTTCTGTACATGACCAACACAGTCTTCCTTCGCAATATCAGTGTCACCATAAGGTTTCAGTTCCACAACACTGCCATGGTTTTTGCAATCTCCATCTGAAATCATAGTGACATATCTCAGCTTGTTTTGCTCAATAGATCGAGAATAAATGTCAACAGTGCATTGCATTTCCATTGAATTTGCTGATCCTTCATGGGTAATGTCGCAGACATGAGATGCTTTCCAACAAAGGTAATCCTGCAAGGGTCTCTCGTCCTGCTTGTCCCAGTAGTTACACTCATAACAACATTTTGACTTTATTTCATAATCAATGACTTTGCCAGTTTGCCAGGAAAGGGCAAACACAGCTCCATAAAGGGAACTATGTCCCCTTTTCATCCATGTACCATCAATGGTGATGGCAATGTCAGCCAGATCATCTTCTCCACAATTGTTTATCTCCCTTATCTCCTTGACAGCTGCACTCATGCTCTCCTTAGCTTCCAAAATAGCCGCATCCTTGATATGTTTTGAATGCTTCTCGTAACTTCTTTTGGCCATGGGCCCAGGGATGTCCAAAGTACTGCATATCTTTGACAATGCTACATAACCTCGTCCAATTAACTTGGAAGCAAAAACAGCACCCCTATTTACTGGGAAAAACCGTCCTGTCTTGCAATCAGTATTAAAGGAGGTTTCTTCGCCACATTCAACGCATTTGAAGGTCATCTGGAATGCCAATCCCATTCTTCCATCCTCGCGAAGAAGCAGAGAGCCTTCTTTGCAGTTTTTGCAAACCGCAACTTGCTCAATCGCCGAAACAAGGCTTTCGACATCAAAAATTCGCCGTCCTGAACAATCTTCTTCAAGATCAAAAATTTCTTCTTCCGATTCATCTTCCTTGAGATCAGACAGCCGTCGCTTTCCACTAACAATCTTCTCCTCTGAGGCAGTTTCCGTTGACAACTTCTTGCCGCCATCTTAGTTTTGACTTGTTTCGCCAAGCAATTCGTTCTGGGGCAGTAAACTGGTTGCCAGCAAACTTCCTCTTCTTTCTTTTCTGAGAACGGAACTTCCGAGACATTTTTTAAAAGCTAAACAATAGAAAAATTCCCTAGAATTGAACCCAAGCAACGAAAACAAATCGAGTGGCTTGATACTCTGTGTAACACACACAAACTGTATTCACTTGGGCCCAGTCCTTCTAGGAAGCAAACGCTTTGTTTTTCCTTCCAGTTCTGATCCATTTCGCACAATATAGAGCGCCTTATTTACTGATAAACAACATTCGTTGCCATGGCAACGAGATACCGCGAATTTCAAACTCCTCGGAAAAATGATAAAAACCTGGAAAATTGAAAAAATTCTTCGCGCATTAGTTTCTTTAATACCTGAAACACACTAACAGCCCTCAATAAAATTTTTCAAAATTTTAAACTTTTTTGACAAAATGAAGGTAGGCTGGCCCCTTAAAGGAAGCCCGTTTCGATTGTTCACCGTTTTGGCAGCCATTTTAGCGAACACTAATGTCCCGGGGGGGGGGGCACGGCCATATATGGGCTTCATAGGTATGTGCCACTGTGAAGGGTATGGTTTTCAAGCAGTTTACTCTAGGATAGGGTATATAAATCAGAGCGTTTGGGTCTAGAATAGGGTATAATTTTTCACAAAACTGACTAGTTGGTCGAAGATTTTATCTAGACTAAGGAAACCAGGAATTGCCACTCAAAAATATAAAAAAATCAAATCGGCAAGTTTAAATTTATGCAAATCAGCCTCAACAGTGTCGATAGATTGGGGGATTTGGGGAAATTACTCTAGTATAGGGTAACAAAATTCAGCTGAACTAGCTCTGGTATAGGCTAAGGGTTCCAGGGTCCCAGCGGCACATCCCCACCCAGAAATTCCCAAAGTACCCCCCTGGGACTAATGGTCATTCCAAATACGCTAGAAAATTACGCAGAATAGTGCACTAAGTTACTCAGGTTTATGTACATCACTGAGTTTCAATGAAATTGGTTGCAAACAGTGTAACGAAAACGACCTACCGTATTTTCTTTACAATAAGTACGGTAATACAATTGAGAGTCTGACCTCTATACAGACAACTCTGTACGTAACTCTACTCCTCTATAGATAGCACTGCAGTATGAATCATACCTGAGTACCCGCTCTTTCAGTTGTAATCGGAGTTGACAAATTAAAAAAATATATATACTGTAAACAACGAAATTACCACATGGCTTCCGTTTTTGTTACTTTCAAGTACCGTACATAAAATCCGCGAAAAATTATTCCCAAATGAGTAAAGTGTCGCGAAAATTTGTTCCGGCGAAACTCGAAAAATCCAAAATCCGCGAAATTAAACTCCCGCGAAAATTTGATGCCCTGATGCCCTGAGCTATGATTCCGGACAGATTCTTTTATTTTTAAGACCAACGCAGAGGATAAAATGTAACTAAAGACAGTTAATGAATATCTCAATTTTTCCTTCGTTACTTTACACTTGAATGGCCCATTGTTCGGTTTGTTTCACTACAACTGTTGATAGTTTGAAATAAAATCAGTCCCACGGCTAACAGATATAGGGTCATATAGCGAGAGGGTGCTTGGATTGCATTGATTTTCAAAAAGAATTTCACCTCACTTAGTTTGGTAATTGGCCCTCAATTCTCCTAATCAGCATATATAACAAAGGGTGAACGTTGTAAGGAGAATTATTTGTAAGATTGCAATCGAAGTTGACTGATCAGCGCTGTGTTCAATCATGCCAATGTCGTGATTCTGTGCCAAAAAATAGTAACAAACACTGTAGGCGTGGTTTAAATTTCCTTCCGGTTTATCGAAAGTTACAACTGATCGGCTCTCTCGCGTAGACAAGGAGAGTGATGCGTGGAGCAAAGATATCTACAAGCGCGCAAGATAGAGAGAATTCTCGATTAACTGGTCGCGATACAAACGTAGAAAATAAGCGATGTATGCCATTTTGAATGTTCCCTGTCTGTTGTACGTCTGGGTGTCTTTCATGCTTAATCGGACTTCTGCAGAGACGCTTACAAATGCCTGCACTTCATTCCTTCAAGTGAAAAGATGGAATGTCTCAGAAACCAAGGGGCTTGGATTTCGCTTCAAAACTATCCTATACTCTATCACACTGGAAATTGAAAAATGGCAATTGTTAAATCCAGAAAGCACACTGGCCACCATACACCCAGGTCCCTAATTGTGCAATCACTCATCTTCTGGCAACAGTGCCAAATTTACTTTATTATATTGAGGGCCAATTAAATCTTTTCAAGCAAGAGTAACAGTAACTCTGTGCAACAAACCTGGAAACTGCATTGCTACCCTAATTTACAGTTATGAAATG
This sequence comes from Orbicella franksi, assembly GCF_964199315.1. Lineage (NCBI taxonomy): Eukaryota > Metazoa > Cnidaria > Anthozoa > Scleractinia > Merulinidae > Orbicella > Orbicella franksi. The sequence continues at coordinate 2,352,927 of NC_138148.1, read as the reverse complement.
ACGGGATGAATTATAAACCCCAAAAATAGCCTACCGGTAACAATACAACATTGAAAAAGCTAGCAACATTTCTGGTTATCAAAAATAAAGACTGTTAAAGGTTCATTGCACAGAAAATTTATCACAGATTCTAAAAATGTATGGTTTATGGGTACTTTTCTTTAAACCTTTGCATCTACATTTGCCAAACGGTGTCTAATTTGGCCCGAAAAGTGTTTTTGAGAAAATCAAGGAAAACTTTCACTTGCGACAATGTCTCTCAAAATCCTCCAGGAACATAAGTGTCTCCCTCTCTTTCAATGTTATGTTCCTCCTCATGCCTTCTGTCACTCCTCCTTTGCTGTCTTGCTTCCAAGGCACCGACTCGTGACTTTTTTCTTGCATGGTATGTGCGTTTACTGTCTTCCTTGTCAGCAGCTTCAGAAACATACTGTCCTGGATTGAGGTCACACTTCCTCATGATGTTTGCAGTAGTGTGTGCACCATCATTAAAACGTGCCACAGCCAAGGCACATGCTGTCTCCACAGAACTCAGGCCAACGAATGAATCTTTTGGGCATAAGCCCCAAACAACAGAGTTCAGGGACTCATTTTGGCTTTGATTAGCCCCTTCAAGGCAGTGATTCAGCAAGTCATCTGCAGATAAGGCTTCAAAAGTTGGCTTGATCACTTCCACTACAGCTGGGGCCAAGGGAGACTTGTGTTGGTAACTATCAGTTCCTTTTGCCTGATCCTGCTGCCACCCACACCATGAAGTTTCACCCTCTGGGCAGTAATCATGTTGAGGGTTTTCATCTGAGGAAGCAGAGTGGTACAATATGGCCCAGATTGCTCTTCTCATTCCGTCTTTGTTTTGCTTGTGGCTCCGTATGGCCTTGCCATAGTATTTCTGAAACAAGTCAATTTTAGTGTCAGTCAAACGGTCTCTCCCTCCAATAGTCTTTCCGTCTTCAAGCTTCCTCCCCTTGTACATATTCTTGAGATCACGAAGCCTTCGCCCCATTCTCTTCTGTACATGACCAACACAGTCTTCCTTCGCAATATCAGTGTCACCATAAGGTTTCAGTTCCACAACACTGCCATGGTTTTTGCAATCTCCATCTGAAATCATAGTGACATATCTCAGCTTGTTTTGCTCAATAGATCGAGAATAAATGTCAACAGTGCATTGCATTTCCATTGAATTTGCTGATCCTTCATGGGTAATGTCGCAGACATGAGATGCTTTCCAACAAAGGTAATCCTGCAAGGGTCTCTCGTCCTGCTTGTCCCAGTAGTTACACTCATAACAACATTTTGACTTTATTTCATAATCAATGACTTTGCCAGTTTGCCAGGAAAGGGCAAACACAGCTCCATAAAGGGAACTATGTCCCCTTTTCATCCATGTACCATCAATGGTGATGGCAATGTCAGCCAGATCATCTTCTCCACAATTGTTTATCTCCCTTATCTCCTTGACAGCTGCACTCATGCTCTCCTTAGCTTCCAAAATAGCCGCATCCTTGATATGTTTTGAATGCTTCTCGTAACTTCTTTTGGCCATGGGCCCAGGGATGTCCAAAGTACTGCATATCTTTGACAATGCTACATAACCTCGTCCAATTAACTTGGAAGCAAAAACAGCACCCCTATTTACTGGGAAAAACCGTCCTGTCTTGCAATCAGTATTAAAGGAGGTTTCTTCGCCACATTCAACGCATTTGAAGGTCATCTGGAATGCCAATCCCATTCTTCCATCCTCGCGAAGAAGCAGAGAGCCTTCTTTGCAGTTTTTGCAAACCGCAACTTGCTCAATCGCCGAAACAAGGCTTTCGACATCAAAAATTCGCCGTCCTGAACAATCTTCTTCAAGATCAAAAATTTCTTCTTCCGATTCATCTTCCTTGAGATCAGACAGCCGTCGCTTTCCACTAACAATCTTCTCCTCTGAGGCAGTTTCCGTTGACAACTTCTTGCCGCCATCTTAGTTTTGACTTGTTTCGCCAAGCAATTCGTTCTGGGGCAGTAAACTGGTTGCCAGCAAACTTCCTCTTCTTTCTTTTCTGAGAACGGAACTTCCGAGACATTTTTTAAAAGCTAAACAATAGAAAAATTCCCTAGAATTGAACCCAAGCAACGAAAACAAATCGAGTGGCTTGATACTCTGTGTAACACACACAAACTGTATTCACTTGGGCCCAGTCCTTCTAGGAAGCAAACGCTTTGTTTTTCCTTCCAGTTCTGATCCATTTCGCACAATATAGAGCGCCTTATTTACTGATAAACAACATTCGTTGCCATGGCAACGAGATACCGCGAATTTCAAACTCCTCGGAAAAATGATAAAAACCTGGAAAATTGAAAAAATTCTTCGCGCATTAGTTTCTTTAATACCTGAAACACACTAACAGCCCTCAATAAAATTTTTCAAAATTTTAAACTTTTTTGACAAAATGAAGGTAGGCTGGCCCCTTAAAGGAAGCCCGTTTCGATTGTTCACCGTTTTGGCAGCCATTTTAGCGAACACTAATGTCCCGGGGGGGGGGCACGGCCATATATGGGCTTCATAGGTATGTGCCACTGTGAAGGGTATGGTTTTCAAGCAGTTTACTCTAGGATAGGGTATATAAATCAGAGCGTTTGGGTCTAGAATAGGGTATAATTTTTCACAAAACTGACTAGTTGGTCGAAGATTTTATCTAGACTAAGGAAACCAGGAATTGCCACTCAAAAATATAAAAAAATCAAATCGGCAAGTTTAAATTTATGCAAATCAGCCTCAACAGTGTCGATAGATTGGGGGATTTGGGGAAATTACTCTAGTATAGGGTAACAAAATTCAGCTGAACTAGCTCTGGTATAGGCTAAGGGTTCCAGGGTCCCAGCGGCACATCCCCACCCAGAAATTCCCAAAGTACCCCCCTGGGACTAATGGTCATTCCAAATACGCTAGAAAATTACGCAGAATAGTGCACTAAGTTACTCAGGTTTATGTACATCACTGAGTTTCAATGAAATTGGTTGCAAACAGTGTAACGAAAACGACCTACCGTATTTTCTTTACAATAAGTACGGTAATACAATTGAGAGTCTGACCTCTATACAGACAACTCTGTACGTAACTCTACTCCTCTATAGATAGCACTGCAGTATGAATCATACCTGAGTACCCGCTCTTTCAGTTGTAATCGGAGTTGACAAATTAAAAAAATATATATACTGTAAACAACGAAATTACCACATGGCTTCCGTTTTTGTTACTTTCAAGTACCGTACATAAAATCCGCGAAAAATTATTCCCAAATGAGTAAAGTGTCGCGAAAATTTGTTCCGGCGAAACTCGAAAAATCCAAAATCCGCGAAATTAAACTCCCGCGAAAATTTGATGCCCTGATGCCCTGAGCTATGATTCCGGACAGATTCTTTTATTTTTAAGACCAACGCAGAGGATAAAATGTAACTAAAGACAGTTAATGAATATCTCAATTTTTCCTTCGTTACTTTACACTTGAATGGCCCATTGTTCGGTTTGTTTCACTACAACTGTTGATAGTTTGAAATAAAATCAGTCCCACGGCTAACAGATATAGGGTCATATAGCGAGAGGGTGCTTGGATTGCATTGATTTTCAAAAAGAATTTCACCTCACTTAGTTTGGTAATTGGCCCTCAATTCTCCTAATCAGCATATATAACAAAGGGTGAACGTTGTAAGGAGAATTATTTGTAAGATTGCAATCGAAGTTGACTGATCAGCGCTGTGTTCAATCATGCCAATGTCGTGATTCTGTGCCAAAAAATAGTAACAAACACTGTAGGCGTGGTTTAAATTTCCTTCCGGTTTATCGAAAGTTACAACTGATCGGCTCTCTCGCGTAGACAAGGAGAGTGATGCGTGGAGCAAAGATATCTACAAGCGCGCAAGATAGAGAGAATTCTCGATTAACTGGTCGCGATACAAACGTAGAAAATAAGCGATGTATGCCATTTTGAATGTTCCCTGTCTGTTGTACGTCTGGGTGTCTTTCATGCTTAATCGGACTTCTGCAGAGACGCTTACAAATGCCCGCACTTCATTCCTTCAAGTGAAAAGATGGAATGTCTCAGAAACCAAGGGGCTTGGATTTCGCTTCAAAACTATCCTGGCAAATGCGTTGCTTTTGTACATGGACGACGTGGGACAGACGAATTTCTTACGAGTTGAACTGTCTAAAGGGACAATACTATTGACATGCAGCCATGGAACACGATCCGGGGCAATGGCGGTCGAAGTCGGGGAAAATTTGAACGACTTAGCCTGGCATCAAGTGTTATTAGAGAAGAAGGATGGTATAACGACAATCTCTGTGGACAATCGATGGAAATCAACAATAGAGAGCCCCGAGAAGACGCGATTAATCATCAAAAGTCCGATGTACTTTGGTGGACTACCGACTAAACTCAGCGCAAACAGACTCACCCAGCCTTCGGTGATTCTTCTGAGCAGATTTCTGGGATGTATAGCAGACATAGAATTGTTTGAGTACCCAGCAAGGCGAGGGAATAGAAGAACGGCGATCGTGGAGAACTCGGATGGAATAGCCCCTGGTTGTATTGACAAGTGTGAGAAAGAAAATACCTGTCTGAATAATGGCACATGTCTGAACCGATTCATCACAACTAAGTGCGACTGTACGGCTACTGGCTTCAGAGGAGCCGCTTGCGAACAAGGTATCTTAAAACATGAAGTAGTGTGCCTTTAACCATAACAGCCTAATGTTTATTTAGCGATTTTTATCTGTGATATGTTCTAACTTGCATGAAAGGCACATTTGTTTCTGATAGGAAAACACTGAGAAAGAATGTTGCCATTACATATTTTATAGCTTGCGGTTTCTTGCTAGCTTTAGTTATTCAGTAGTCTTTCAGTCGATTTTAAAACCCTTCTCGTCATAAACTGTCAGTACCGGCTCTCTTAATCGTAATATCAGAAGTTATTTTATAGCTTTTTATCAACTTTACAGGGAATTGCAGCATGCAAGCGGAAAAATCTTTCTGGAGTAGACATTGCAGCTCATTGCGTCAGCCGATACTCTGAGGTTGAAAGCTCAAGCGAGTGTCATCTTTCTTTTCCTGTTACAACAACAAAACCTTGTGCTTTGATTTTTCACATGAATCATTGCTTTACGTCAGGGCCATATACTTTTTCCCAACCTCTTATGGCTCAAACCACTTGGACATTGTAATTAAAACGTAGTCGGGAGTCGTAAAATTGCAGAAGCAGTTCGGTTTCGCTATTATTTGATGTAATTTGTTTTCATACATTTTTCACATGAATCATTGCTTTACGTCAGGGCCATATACTTTTTCCCAACCTCTTATGGCTCAAACCACTTGGACATTGTAATGAAAACGTAGTCGGGAGTCGTAAAATTGCAGAAGCAGTTCGGTTTCGCTATTATTTGATGTAATTTGTTTTCACACATTCGCCAATTTATAACATCACGCGATCCCATGTCTGGACCAGAGTAAATGTGTTCCATGTGCTCAACAAATCGCACGCATTAGGAGTCTATAGTTTAGACCGACCACAGCCGTGAACAAACTGATGATAAATACAATGTGAAACTTCTTGTCATATCAAAAGGTTACGCGAATTGCGCCACAGTGTGTTAAATTCCATATTAATGCTGGCGGGGTTCCAACTGAAATAGAGAATAGTATACCCATCGTGTATGGTTCTTTAGAGATTAGAGACATAGATCTAAACACTCCAGCATTCATGTTATAAGAAAATGCACAAAAGTTATGTTATGTTATTTCTCGAGATATTTCTCGTGATGTTATCAAAGGATTGTTTGGAAAATAAAAAGATCGGGACCAGAAGAGATTGCTTTGGAAGAAATGTTGAGAATGAACATTGAACCATCAAATTTTCAACCAGAGCTGACATTCAGAGAAATAATTAGAAATCTGAAAGGAAAATTGAAATGACAAGGTTAGCAACATAGAGGAAGGTGTAATATATTTCACCGTTACCTTGCTAACGATCTTTCACTCAAATCGGAATTTCTATTTCGCACAACGTTGTTGATGTTGTGGCGTAAGTTTCCAATGATTGCTGGTTAATCCAAGCATTTTGCGGTCAGTTCAATTTAAATCTGCTCGAGAAAGTTCCCATGTCCCCTTTGAGTTTTTCATTTGGCCAAACTGAGAACAAACGAACGCAGAAGCGATTTCAGTCATTGAAGTTAATACAGGAAAAATTAAAACCATAATCTGTTAAAACGAAACTGTTCTTCTAACAGGTCCTAGCAAACGTGACTTCCTTCAGCAAGTTTGGATTAAATTTAGAAGTTGTTTGAGGAACTGCCAATCGATATTGGAGAAATATACCCCCAACAGTGTAAATATTAGCGGAATAAACATCCGGTTTGACTGTAAATCGCCCTTCGAGGGGGTTAGTGGTTATTTTCCTTTGCATGTGATCCAAGTACGCCCTGCAGGCCTATGTCTTTTGTAATGATCAGATTTTCTGATAAGCAGACCTCTTTGATCGCTCAAATTATTTTGAATCATGATGGCGGTGATGCGTAATTGGTATAAGTTGTTTCAACGAGGCTTTTTACAAATGTTTCAACAGCTACCAATCTCTGCATTTCCCAATGGATTAAACACTCTTTTATTCAATGTGCTACCTGTGGCCGCGGTTTCGCCGCGACCAGGACTGTGTGTTTACTTAACTCTAACTCATGAAAAAGAAGGATCCTTCTTCTATTTATATCATTACACCATGCTCACTTCAATGAGTGGAAGTGTTGTGTGACAGGGTAAAAAAAAACGCTATCTAGTCACGACATTTTATTACACTGTACCAGACTATTCCATATCGACTTACCACTAAGTGTCCTTATGCTTACATTCACAGCACTTCCGGTTCTTGGCCTTAGCCAATCAGATTACGTGGTGTTCAATCGCTCCGAAAAAGGCATCTCAACGCGACATGATCGAATCATTTTGCGATTCAAAACAGCCAATCAAAATGGTTCACTTTTGGTGAGCGGGCGTGGAAGGGACTATTTAGGAATTGAGCTAAACCGCGGCTCCCTCCTCGTACGATGGAACCTTGGATGGGGTGAAATCTACGTACACTTGAGTGACAAAGTGATCAGCGATAATGCTTGGCATTCCGTTGACATTCGAAGAGACCAACGTCAGCTTGACTTAGTAATTGACGGAGCCTTTCACGTAAGGAGGAGTTTTCCGGGAACATTTATATCGTTTGACCTTAAACAAGGCGAGGGGGACGTACTGATCGGTGGAATGGGGACGAGTGGTTTCTCTTGGAATCAGCGTTTGCCAAGAATACCATTCGTAGGCTGTTTTCAGGAAATAAATTTCAATAATGTGGACATCCTTCAAGAACTTATTAACGGGAAAGAGGGCTTCACAACCCAAGGTCACCCAAGGTGGAGTTGTGAGAGTTCACAGGACCTGCCTCCAACGACTGTCGCAAAACCATCAACTACACCTCTTGTAGCCTCAGAACAAACAACGGAAGCAGCGGTAACAAGTAAAAAGAGGGTTCAACCTATCACTTCATATAAAACCGCACGGATGGTAACCACCAAGGATTATACACACGTGTCAGCGGTCAGTTTTTCTGGAAATTCAATAATGCCTTGCTCAGATGACGAAGACGATTGCAGATCAGAAGGGTCCGGATCGGAAGAGAACTCGGGTGAAAGTGGTTCGGTGGTAGAGGAGTCGGGCATATTTTCCGAAGTCTCAGGGGATCGTGAGATTAACGAAAACAAAATCCCGAATAACAACAGCAAGAAAAATTTTTTAAAAGGGCTTCCTTCCAAGGCACCCGAGGCTGAGACCGAAGGCGAGTCAGACATTTCGCAAACGCCCTGTGTCGGAGACGACGAAGATGCGTGTGAGAATGTTTATGAATCAGGCCAGGGCTCCGCTGAACCAGGCTCCGCGGGCGGAAGTAGTGCCTCCCCTCGTCCTAGGACCTTGCCGCGTGACGATGGTAACAATCAAGTAAAAAAACGCGTTACAGTAAAACACGACAGCAGTAAAAAATGGACTCTGATCGCTGGCATTATAGTAGTGGCGACCGTGCTCGTCTTGTTTTGCATCTTTGCTATTTGGTGGCTCTGTAAGAACAAAAACAATCCTCAATGGACAGGAATATATAATGGAAGCAGAGAAACATGTCTACAAGCAGAAAATACAGATGTCTAAAAGATAGACTGAAAACTGTACTTCCTTTGATGCATGAGTTCTTTGTTGCCTTTTTGATGTCTCATGCTTACATCAGATGTCAAACTGTTTTTCAATTTATTTGGCCTCAAAAAATTCTACGAATTGCGCCACTTGTAGAAGGAATCACACGCAATCTTCTGAAGATTGTCGTTACTAAGCAACCTGACTTACCTTAATGGCTTGTAGTCGCATCTATCTGGTATAAACAAAACAAACTAGACTTCCCCAATCGCACACTTTTTAACCGGTTTAAGACACGTCTGAGACTGGGTTCTAAAAATTCCATATTGATGACGTAGTTTAACAGAGATCTGTGTTGTGTTTCTGACTGGTTGTTACTTGCGCGCGAAAATTGAGTGTAAACCAATCAGAGATCACAAGTGATCAAACACGTCACGAGTACGAAAAGAGCTTTAAAGTAGAGACAACAAACCGCATCTTGAACAGACTCATTCGTTAGCTCTTGGTGACCCTTGACCAGAAAAGAAATAAATAACTTATAAAATGATTTTGTGTACCCAGAGCGCACTATGGAATGGAATGTTTCGTTCAGCTCAACCAAACTTCGTCGGCCACAATAAAAATGTGAATTTTGAGAAGGGTTATATGATGTTCATTAGGGTCTCTAAAGAGCTAAACTGACGTCATAGATGTTAGCCAATTCGAAAACATTGTCTCTGTTCAAAGAGGGCTTTCGTAACCGGATCTCAATTACCTCCGTTATGCGACGTTTGAACGTGTTGCTTTCTATGGCAAGAACGTTTGTTTTGCTAGAATCCAACGAATGTCCCGTGGGCTGGCAATGTTCATACATGGCTAATGAATTCCTCGGAAGATGTTTCTTTACTCTAGATTCTAATAAACGAGAGGTTTCGCCGGCATATTCTTTGTCGCAATGGATGTAATAGACTGCTCTGCGGTTTTTAAGGTTTTCTGTTTTGTCCTTAACATGTACTAATTGCGATCTCAGAGTATTAATATGCTTGTGGACGAGTGTGTACTTTCAAAAAAAATTATTGCGCTATGAGCACAGAAAATTATGTTACATTTTAATCATGATTCCAGGACAGGAAGACGATATTTTTGATTAGGAAAGAAATAGCCCGTATTTTTATTAGTAGCTAGTTGAACGTAATGTCTACATTATCCCAACTTGAAATAATTTCCATGCCAATATTCAAAGACTTATAATGTGACTGACAATCGGTCTCAGGATTGTAGTGGGCGTTTTAGTGTTGGACGGTTTGTGCTTTACAGAGAGTTCCATTCTTAAAGGCATCTTTTATATTCGATGAGCAATGTGTTTGTAAATATTTCTCACAAAGTCCACATGTATAACGAGTTTAGGAACTTCTCAGTGTGGTTAAAATGCCATATGAATGGTATTGATAAATTGAAACCAAACAGGTAACATCGATCGCAAGGTGTATTAAAGTAATTTATCTGCATCAAAAGTGCTGACCTGCGGTGATTACGTACAGGGCAGATCAAACTCCGCTCATTAGACCATATTCGTATTCTCGGTAATTGAGTAACTTGCAATTGAGGCTAATGTGGCGAGTCTTCAAATGCAAATAGCATTTTTTTTTAATGACATTCCCTCGCATGAGCCCGCACTGCAAGCTAGTTCCAGTCCAATACCGAGAATACGAATATTGTCTATTGAAAGGTGAATATATAAACGATGGTCTCCATTTGGCGCGAAAATATGCCAGGATATTTGTCTGCGGACATTATCTGTTCCGCGAAGCGAACAGTTTTCCGAAAGCGTAGCTCGAAGAAAACTGTGAGCTTTGAGGAACAGATAATGTCCACGGACAAATATGCGAGCATATTTTCATGCCAAATCGAGGCTATATTGTTTATTATCCTTCAAATATTTTTCGCAACACACGCGGTTTTGAAAATTGGGGAATATCCGCGGATATTCCCTAGTTTTAGCTGAGGAATATTCGGTCACGTGACGCGTTTAGACCAATCGCGCGCGAGCGAAAATATTTGATGGATTATAATTACTTACTTGATGTTATGCGAACATTAGGGGAATTGAAGAGCTTCCCATTTTGCTGATGAATATCGGGAAGGCAGGCGGGCCAAACATGTTTTGCCCTCCCAACCCGCCTCCTTATGGATGCAAAAGGAAGGGCCAACCTTTCCCTACACGTGCAAGAAATGGACGAACGCTGACACCTTCACTTGCACTTCCCTTTGTGTACCTCTGGATCCACCACTAGTGATTGCTGAGCACTCACTAAAAGTTCCTGTGATACCGACAACAGAGTACTCTGCCTACATGTCCAAAGTTAATTCACAAATAAAAATAGCACATTTCAATAAGAAACACTGAGATCCAACATTAACATATTTATGGGTCATTTATTTATATGTTTAAAACATTACAAAAACCGCAATCTTGAGTTTAAGTCATAGCTACCAAAGATTACAAGAACTGATATCACACGCCTAGTAGTTGTGAGATTGATAGAAAATATCGGGCAAAAACCCATTATCAGCTAGTGGTGTTTTTAGTTAATTCTCTGTGGTATAATACGCATATGTAGTACATGCATGAAGACATAACGTTGTTTATCCAGTTTCAAAATGAAACGTGCTATATATACAAAGCAGGTGATAATATTTGAAACCATTAAACAGTAAACCAGCACAACTACAGTAAATTAGGTAATAAGTGTTCAAAAAAGCTACCCTAATGACCAATATCTGAGTACACTTCGATATCAAGTAACTTGAGGTACTTTATGTGTACCTCATTGTACTGCGTCCGAGTTAAACTAGCAAAACTACAGTAAATTAGGTAATAAGTGTTCAAAAAGGCTACACTAATAAACAATATTTGAGCACACTTCGATATCAAGTAACATGAAGTACTTTGTGCGTACTTCATTGTGCTGCGTTTACTTATTAAACTAGCAAAACTACAGTAAATTAGGTAATAAGTGTTCAAAAAAGCTACACTAACAAACAATATTTGAGCTCACTTCGATATCAAATAACATGAAGTACTTTATGTGTACCTCATTGTACTGCTTCATTAAACTAGCAAAGCTACAGTAAATTAGGTGATAAGTGTTCAAAAAAGCTACACTAATAAACAGACTTCGATATCAAGTAACATGAAGTACTTCCTGTGTACCTCATTGTAATACGTTATCCGCGGGCCAGTCCCGGGCTCTGGCAGGTGGCGGTTTAGTGAGTTCCACTGGAAACCTAACTAGTACAAAAAGTTGCCTTCGCAATCGTTTGCCAAGAAACATGATACTGAATTCTTTGCATTGTTAATATCATTACAGTCGAACCTCCCGTAAGCGCTTACGGTAAGTGGTCGCTTACGAGGGCTTATACCATATTGGGTCAAAATTTTGTCTCATTAGCATATGGTAACTGCAGAGATTTACCCCATGTTTTAAATGTTTTATTCATGTGAAAAGTCAATTCCAAAAAAAGAAAAAAAATCCGCTTCTTCTCATTGAGAAAATTCCTTCCTCAGGAATGCGATAATGTTACAATACCTTATTAACCAATTTTCGCTCTATTATCTGTCAAGTGGTCGCTTACGGGAGGTTAAAAAAAAAAACAAAAAACAAAAGACAAAAGAAAATTTCAAACTTTTAGCTCTAAAAGTGGTCGCGGTCGCTTACGAGAGTTGGTCGCTTACCAGAGGTTTCAAATGTAATGATTTGATTTGGAAGCTTTTGGTATTTTGGAAAACCGGTCGCTGATGAGAGCGAGATGTTCGCTTACGACAGGTGGTCACAGCCGGAGGTTTGACTGTGTACTTCCTGTGTAGCTTTTATTTAACCCTTTTTGAGTTATTTTTTTGTAAAAAAAAATACCTCTTAGTCGGCGCGTGGGGTATGCTATGGACGGGTCAATGGGTGGGTGAGTGAGTGAGTGAGTGAGTGAGTGAGTGAGTGAGTGAGTGAGAGATGTATGTATTTCACACCAATCAGATTGGATCTACTATAAACAGCCAATCAAATTTCTTGTTGTAAAGGCAAATGGTATGCGTGAAGATTTGATCCCGATAGAGTCCAGAACGGCCATATTTATTCTTCCATAAAAGAGGAGGAAGTATTCATATACTGGGTTTACTTCGACATTTTCTGTTGGTTAGGCCGAGGATTTTAGTTAAATGAACGAGATGAGCCTTGAGGTTTGGAACAGTTCGTGAGTTAGTAGTATGCAAATGCAACGAGATATTTTATTTTAAGTTACAAAGGTAATTTGATACTTTTGTTTTTCACAAGGAATAAATTCAATTAGAGGTCACGAATCGTCGCGTCTAGTTCTTAGGACATGTTTTAGAGGGGACGAGACTTTAGATTTGAAACAGTTCTCACGTTTACAATATTAAGTGCGGGTAGCAATTGCTTTGTTCTTGTTGCATGCAAATATAACGAGACATTTTTGTTTTTTAGTTACAAAGTGTAATTTGACACTCTTGTTTTTCACAAGGGAGTAAATTCAATTAGAGCTGACGAATCGTCACCACTCTTTCCCACGAGATGTTTGCTATCTTTAGTTAACAAATGGTAACTTAACACTTTTGTTTTTTATATGGGAGTAAATTCAATTAGAGCTGACAAGTTATCGGCTATTGTTTCCAGGATATTAAACAAAAAAGGTTTCGTTTCTGGACGGTTTTTACGTCTCTGCAGTAGCAGTTTAATAGTTTTATTTGATGACATTCATTTCAGTCCGATATTTTTAAAGGTAAAAAGTATGAAAACTGTTCAAATGTTCTTTGAAGACTGCGTGGCACCAAGTTAAAGTGCATTTAATTAAATCAGACTTTCAACGTGTCAGAGGTTTTTTTTCTCTTTCTTTCTAGTTTCGGTGAAGTTGTGTTGTGTTGTGTTGTGCTGTGTAAAAAGGTAAACTTACGACTTGTATAAAATGCGAAAAAGTCTCTAAATTAACTTGAGTATTTTTGAGCAAAAATTTCTCTTGGGGTTTGGAAGGGTTATGTGATCGGTGAGCGAGGGAGTTATGCATGTGCGCGTGTCACACCAATCACAGTGCGGGTTGTATCAAAAAGCGAATCAAATTGCCTGTTAGAAAATAAGATGGTATCTACATTAATCTGGAAACGTAACATCGCAACCAAAAAAACTTGTCAAATTAACCAAATCATTACTGTACCATGAATGTTTCTATCTCCAAAACTTCACAGAAAAAAATAACTCTTGCACGCCTTGCGTGCCTACGTTTGGTCAAAGATGTTCTGTAAAATATTTTCACTATCCGTAATACTTCGTTTGTGCGATATGAAGACAAACTGCCAAGTCATTTTCAGAGTGATGTTCGTGCTGTTTCTGATTGGATGATAAGAAACGTACGTTTTGCGAGCACGTCCATGAACACCTTGCTGCGTCATAAACGTTTTCGAAGAAGCCAAAATTACTTATTACAAATCCCATCAACAATCTTTGATGTGGGTTTTCAGACAAATATATTACGCGCGTTTTTTCCTTCACTCGCGGCTCATAGACATGACCAAATACACCGTCATAAGTAAAGCGTGAGATGACAAGATATGCCACAAGTCATGGTCATCAAAAAAACCCCTCGTGATACAGTCTTGGTTTAGATTTCGGGATTTTTCAGGAGTTTCCGTCTTATCCGTTGTTCCTTTTTCAAAAAACAAATAAAAAGCATAACTCCACAAACCTAACATTAGCAAGACATAAATAATTCCGCAAACTAAATAACGTTCGCATTCCAGGCGTTTGCGTCTGCATTGAGCTACAAACTTCGTAAGAATGGCAATAACGCTTTCTGCAATGCAAGAAATCAAAAACGCTTGAGAAAGATTACTATTAAAACAAATGAGAAAAACAATTGGGACAATGAAACCAACGGCAAAGCCAATTGACATAATAACGGCATTGTTACCATTATCTCGGTCAGCTTTAAACAGTTTTAATCCGGCCCAAATAAAAACACCTACCAACCAGAATCCCAAAGCGACGAAAATAAATATTTCTATTAGAGTAGGTAATCCTGTTTCGGAATGACGAACTGCCCCAAGGTAATTGAAAATTAAAAGTGGAACTAAAAAATAAAGGAAAAAATTTGCTGCCCCAACAGGATCTTTAGCGGTACCATTGTACAACGAAATGACAATCAGTCCAGCTATAACAAACATAAAAGCAGTATCGAACTGAAATGTCAACTTACTTGGGCAAAGATGGTAAACTAGGGAAAAAAGACCTTCAAAAATCATTGCCCAGGTAAAAGCGTATCCAATGGAAAATACATGTTCCTCTGGCTTGGAAAGATTTGTTTTAGTAAGCCTTTCTTTCCGTTCCCAATAGTAAACAAATGTAGCTAAAATCAGGCCATGAATAATGTACACTAAGTTACTTATCATTAAGTTAAATGGTATATCATGCCACTGACTTACTCTGTAGCAAAAGTCATTGTAATAACAGATGTCTCTATCACCTTCGTCTTTCATTAGATGCCAGTTGGCAAAGACAAACTGACCAGCACCGATCATCAACATAAAACCCACAATGGCAGCGGTGTACGAATGCGTCGGCTTAGTAGTCTTGATTTTATTGACGAGAGGACTGCTTGCACGTGGCTTCCTTCTGGATGAAGATTGTTGAGGCTGATTTCCCTGACGTGAGAGTTCAGTTTCAGTGCCTTGAGATTTATCCGTGTTCTGGTGTAAACGCTGAATGCAGAATGCCCATGCTAATGATATCAAAAGACCAGCAACTATTGACAACAACACGAAGAGAGATATTGTTCCACCATAGGAGTAATCAAATGATTTGTTCAGTTCTAAAGTGACAGACGTTTTTGCATTAAACGGTGTTTCTCCTGTCGCATTCTTAATTGCAATTCCAATAAACCAGCTGGATGTGGAATCAGTCAAAGGAGGAACAGAGACCTTGGACAAAGTAATCCGTCCTTTCTTTGCAAACGAAAGACGAATTGACTCACCCTTGTAGTCCACTTCGTCAATATTGTCCTTTTCGACATCCTTACAAACACGTGACACTTTCAAATAAGCTGGCACGTCACCTGACTCAGAAGTAACAGTAACATCAAGCTGTGTCTTTGCGATGTCTTCTGGTGGCAAGAACTGGAAGACTTGAACATTCTCCGGGGTGACTCGCACCGTTTGTGGCTCATTTAGTTTTATCCTCCGTGGAGAACTATCTATTTGTACTGTAAAAGAGAGGTTTGGAGACCCTGAAAATATTAAATGTTTATCTTGGACTTCATTGCTGTAACGAGACGGGCAAACGATAAGAGAACTCCAATCAGCTTCAGACGTGGATACGTCCAAATGTCCCAATATCCGCGACTCGTCTGTTCCATATACTGACACGTGCAGGAATCCTGTTCAACAAAATGATTTATTTGTGAGTGGATTGCAAAAACAATTGGTCCACACGAGTAGGAAAAAATTAACAATTAACCACAGTCAATTCTCGCTTTGGGACACCCCACTGTCACAGACAGAAGCTACATTCCCGGCCGAAACTACAAAGAAATTAAATGTATGGAAACGACTTCCGCCGTTATTACAGAGAGACGCTACATCCCCGGCCGAAAAAACAAAGAAATGTATGGAAGCCACTTCCGCTATTGCAGAATTACACTAAAGTATACGTAGTTCCAAAGGAATATCTTTTTTGATCTTCTCTCGTTATAACAGACAGCTCGGACGTGTTGATTGACATTTGACACTTAAATAAAGTTGTTATTGTTATTATTATTAACTCTGTTCGCGCGAGTGCGCGAGTGCGCGGGTGCTCGGGTGTGTCGGCTTGCTCGCGCGTGGAATCCGCGGTGTATTGCCTGCCACATTAATTTGATGATATTCTAAGCTTGTTGTAAAGGCGATGCACTGTTTGCTTTGCTTTAGCCGACACTTTTCCACACGAATTATCCATCGAAGGAATTTAAAATGCTTTTCTCGCTGTCGTTGTTCTCAATGAACTGTATTTATACCGACAACTATGCTGAGACAAGGGGCGCTTTCCATTTGACAAAAAAATGCGGTTTGGATTTCGGGAAATTTCCAGTGGCGAATAAAACAGCATTTTTCGAAATTTCGGGAAAAGGAGGCAAACCTTGCGAGGTATGCCAAAAGTTTTTAAAGATTTCTTACCGGGAATTTCTGTTCCAGCTGATTTCCCCCGCGGATTTTTCGGAATTTTCGGTTAAATGAATCGCGTTTTGGGAATTCATTTAAGAAACTTTCCAAGGAAATGTTCGTACCATTTAGCCCGGCTACGAAAGTTCGGAAAATTTTGGTTGAATAGAAAGAGCCCAAGAATCGTATTCTCTTAGAAAGCTAATTTATTGTATTCTTAAAGAAGTCGACAGATCAATCGTAGCCTCCGCGCTCCCTAACAGACAGGTTTGTTTAGAGTGCAAGAGCGTTGCTAGGAATATTCTTGTAGGGTGATATAATGCCAACATAATAATATACCCTAAAGTTGAGTAGTGACTATAGTAATTCTCGTTATAAAGGAACTAACAAAAAGAGCTTCAGCAAAAGTTGGCATTCAATGTACAGCGCGCAATTATTAAATTACTAAAATTCTGTTGAGCAATAGAACGGAGGTCATTTTATTGTAACCCTTGATTAAAAAAAAGCCCTCCCTTGGCAAAGCTGTTGCACGCAAATTTAGTTTCGGGTGTAAAATTGCTACGCGCCCCAGACAATTTCAAACGTTTCGGTTTATTAAATAAAAATCGTCACCTCGTGTTCGTCTCGCTCAATATCAGTGCCTGATTTAAAATACAACTGCTTTCGCGTGCACACATGGACGCTATGATGGAAAGTTATAATTATGTTTAGTTCGAAAGCAGTTCAAGCCTCGAAAGTTCAGATGCATGCGAGTTTAACACCTAAACGCAGACCGTGCGACATATCCTCACCTTTTGATTCTTTGTTTCTTTTAGCTCTCACTTGTAAGAAATGATTTTGATGATTTTGCCCGTCTGTCTCCACAAAGCAGGAATGGCTGATATGCTTGAACGCTGCAAGTTTGGCAGTGAATTTCGCGGTCATTTTCTGGCCTTCTGTTGTATTTATCTTTCCAAAGGTGCAGTCTGCAAACATTTTGGCTTGAACTGCAAATGGCCATGCTATCACAAGCAAGGCAGTGAACAGAAACGTGGCAATGCGAACGCCCATGCTGAAACGCAGGAATAGAAATCTGTCTGCCTATATTGTCAAGAGCCCCGACTGTGTGACGTCAACGCACGCAAGCGTGAATCACCTCTAAGGCCGTGCGAACACAAAAGCAAACCAAGAAGCAATTTGCATAGGCTAGCACTTGCACTGGATCTTTTATGCTTGAGTTAAACTAATACTTGTAATTGCTGCGCTTGTTTCTTAAGCAGTGTGAAACGGGAAAGCTAAACTATCAGTCCCATGCCCTTCCGGTTAGATTTTAACTAAGATGGCGTCTCTCCGTACCGTAGACCTCTAATGCACCTGAGTGTGCGTTGATTTGTGGCCAGGCCTAAAGCGCGTCCTCTGGAAGAGGAGAAGAGAAAAAAAAGGCTAAGCCAGCTCATCTCTATATGGCCTGCTTCCAAAGATTGCAAGGGATGTCAAGAAACAGTGCACAACAAAGACGAATCGCCCTGTTATCAGTTTCTTTCTCAAAGATGGAGCGGATTACTTTGGTCAAGGTCTCTTTTCCTGGCTCGACTTCTTCCATTCTCCAGTTGGTTCGTGGGCATAAACTGGCTGATTTTATATTTGATCACTCCGATATTGCCGCGATCGTATGCATTTTAACTGTAAGACAATAGACCAATTTCGATATATTAAAATTCAGCCTAAAACAATGGACATCAGCACGAGGCTCTGGGGAATAAACCCCACAAACTCTGTTGTTATTTCCCGGAGCCTCGTACTGGGAGGATGAGTGTTTCAGGGAATGCAACAGGAACATCTCCAGAATACGATTTACCAAGGCTCAATTGGTTTATGTCTTTTGATGTTACATCCACAGACACTGAGACATTTTTGTGACCGTTATTTACTTTAATATACATATAATTTTAATTACAAAATAGGTATTTAACGTATTTGGCAGATATAGAAAAACGCGTAATCTTTGTCACAATAACTTACAATAGTACATAATTATCGAGTGCGTGTCAATGCTGAAACTATCCTTAGTTACCACTTACCGTACAATATATTTTCTCCTTTATTGTCAATACCTACGTACAAAGTTAATTCAAATGAAGACTTGAGTGTTGTCAGATTTCCAGATCATATAAATTACGTTCAACCACTAAGAAATTGTGTAATTGATTATCGAGAAAGTGATTCATTCGCCAAGTCAAAGATAATGCACTAAACTAAAGGAGCCTTACTTGAGCAGAATATCAAACTACGTTTGACTAAACACATTTATCATTTTCTCTCCCGAAACAATTGTAAGGACTGGCTTCGTTCAAAAACTTATTCATCTCCCGCAATGGCAAACCACGCTGTACTTTCTCACTGTTTAAGATTTAATTTGTGTTAAATTTAAAGCCGATCAAAAAGAAACTCATCAAGGGCATTTTAATTAAGAGCAATTTAAACTAGACCGATAGATAGATAAGGGGCCGATCATTATTTAACGCCTGGGGGGGGGGGGGGGGGGAGGCGGAGGATATTGGGGAGATCATTTGATTTTAATGATTACAGAAGGGGGGGATCAGTCATAACTGAGAGCCCAAAAGAGGGGGGTGGTGTGCTAAATGTTACATGCCCACAAAGACGCGATGGACGGCTATTTGACACTCTAAAAAGTAACTTTGCAGTTTTCAAGCACTTGGGATGGTTAGTTGCTGGTATGTCAACTGACATCAGTCACAGGATTCTCAGTAGAACGGCGGAATTTCACCGGCTGTAAAATCGAATGTAGCCGCCTGTTTCGGTTGTTAAAATTTGTAACTTGAATTTTTTATTAAAATTTGTGAACATGATCATAAACAACTCATTTTCCGCATCACTTTGCCCCCCAGAATGCATGAAATCGCATCTTTGGTAACCTACAATTTCAAAATTTTCCAGGGGGTCTGACCCACCGACCCCCCTAGGTTGGCTTGGCCTTCGGGCCCCGCGTTAATTTGCGCCACTTGCCATGCTTTACTGGACGCGTGTGAAAAGTTCTGCTAAGAACCCTGGTCAGACATCGGGATCCAGACTAGCAAAAGACACGGATCAAGAGACTGCACCATGGCGGCTTCAATGATACCATAAAGTACGTCATAGTTAAAAATATTACTTTCATATGACCGTTAAAAGCACTAAATATACACGTCGAAAGATGAATATGCGTGCGAAGATATGGAGGATCACGAAACTCCTCAATAATTATGACGGGGGATCACTTCAATAAAATAACATTTAAAGCGGGATCAGCTAAATGTTACTGTCCTTCGCCGGAAATCCCTGGACACCCTGCCCCCCCCTCCCCCCCCCAGCGATAAATAATGACCGGTCCCTTAAACCTTCATTTCTACACCATTAGAATTAAAGTTCAAATGCTTGTAAGGAAGACTCATTGTGTGTTTTTTGTGTGTATTCGTCAGAGATGATCGCGGGCGCACCGAGACACCCACCTCTGGAAACTGAGCGTGCTTGTGGGGTCGTGCGCTAGAAACATAAAATGCTAAGGATTCAACTGTAAAGCGAGTTACTAAAATAAATATAATCAATTTACAGGATATGCATTGCGCAATATATGTTATGATTTTCAAATTAAAATTTGCAAACGTTAGACAAGTAATATAAACCTCGTGTTGTTCCATAATGCACTTTTGTACTTAGGTGACACGTCAAACAAAAAACCGTTCAATTTTCTTTGTCCATGACTTATCAAAGCAAGCCTCATTATTGTGCCACGCCGTTAGTTGACTTTTCAGGTAGAAGAACTGCTCATCAGACCACATTTCGCTGAGAGCCTGGACTCTGGTATCCCAACGGTTGAGCCCGCTGCCCTGTTCTACAGCGGAGTCATTCTCCTTCTTCACTGTAACCTTGCCTTTCATGATCACCTTTGCTGTGTTTGGCTCACCTTCTTTGATTGTGAAGGTTTCAGTTCTAACGTCATCGTAGATAGTGTTTGTATCTTTCAGAAGAACACACCCAAGGTCTTTGGAAACCGACAGTTTGTATTCATCAGACAGTTGACAAATCTCTAGAGTCCTTTAAAAAATAGACCAAAAATCAGCTTAGCTTTCGCTTTTGACGTTCTATAACGATCCATTTGGTTCTTTCCTGTTTAGTATCACTACAAAATTCATGGGAAGCAAAGAGTGATAATATCGCGAAAGCAAATATATGCCATATTCGTACTCTCAGTATTGGACTGGGACTAGCTTGCAACTGAGGCTAATGCGGGGAGTGTTTTGAAATGCAAATGACATTTATCTCTTTTCAATGATATTCCTCGGCATAAGCCTCCATTGCAAGCTAGTCCCAGTCCAACACCGAGAATCCGAATATAGCCTTTTTTCCAGGAGACATGCACAGAATAGTTGCTTGAGCCTTGTTGCTGGGCATGGCAGCTCAAGTCTAAAGTTAAGCCGTTGAAATCCTTCAGTATCATGTTATTGTTACAATACAACTCCACGAAATAACGTTACAATCTTTCAAACACTCACCGCCACCTAACATGTACAGTACAATCCTCTCACCTTGTCATCTGGGGTTTTCTCCGCCATTCTACAGGTAATGTGGCATGTTTTTATTCTGGATCAGAAGGGTCAAGCCCACGCAACTGGGCATCCCTTCCACGTACTTCTTAATACCCGAACCGGAAGTAGTAGCTTACTCTTACATCCGGTCTGTATCGAGAGGAATGACGAGTGCGGAGAAGGCCAGACTTACGGCCAGTAGACTGAGGAGAGCGCCAGACGAATTTTATGACCAGCGGCTACAGTGTAGGCGGTGGAATCAAATTTAACCTGCGCTTGGAAGGTTTCATCAGGCTTCTGAGGCTGGATATCCTTTGGTGAATGACCACGAGGATGGGTCAGGTTTAGAACGCCTGCCAGGAAATCGAACAATATGCGAAATTCGAACTTATTCAATGAATGTTTGAAACAATATGCGAAATTCAAGCTCATTAAAATCAATGATTAAAAGTTGTCCGTCTCACAGATCGTGGTAAACTGAAGCGAATGTGAGGAAAGCAATAAAGGACAGCAGCTGACAGCTTCCCTGATCCGGCTGACTAGTTTCGCTATTATTTTTTCTATGTTTTTCACTCGTTCCTTGCAATCCATGAAGCTCTGCGTCCGTTGCGATAATTCTACAATGCTGAAGAGTGCAAACGTGATGAAATCAGTTTCAAAAATATGATTTCTGTATTTTTTCGAGCAATTTCAATTTCCGAGGCCAGGAATGAGTATGAACTCTTAAAGTTGAATAATTATAATAATTCGCAGAATAAGACATGTGTACATATGTACAGATCCACACAGTGCAAACGTCGGTTAAAACGCTTAAAGCACGATGATGTTAAATTGATGGCGTTTTTTTTAATAACCGCGATTTGTTAGACTGGTTTTTGCTTTCTTTGTGGCATTTTGGGCTCAGACTGCATGTCTGGATTCGACAATTTAAGGTACTAGGGTCGGCTCTTGATGTGTTGACATACCTCTTGTAATAAGCGAAGACTCTCCAGTCGGAAACACATCACACAGTCGGCATATTTCGCGGGTCTTTGTTTCACGATTTGGGTGCAAAATTATTTTCTTGGGAAATTAATTTTCGCGAAAATGAAAAAAAAAAACATTTTATTTCGAGAATTTTATCGTTATTTTACACTTCTTATTGCTGAAATCATCAACTCATAACAAAACCAAACTATAGAAACCCCATCGTGTACCATAGGCATAGTCAAAGACATTATGCTTATGCTTATGCTTATGGTTAACGTTCTTTGCAATCCACCGTAGGAAAAAAGATGGCGGCTGTTCATTTTACCACAATGCCTTGCGAACCTAACACAGCCTATAAGGCACTAAGCAAGCCAAATGTTTATAATATTTGTCTCTGTACAAAGGACATTGAGTAGCCTGGGTTTGAAGATTTAATAACGTTTCTGTACGTTTTTATAAACGTTTTCAAAGTTGTCGTGCGCTAAGAACTGTGGGTAAATATCCTAGTTGCCATCTTTTTTCCTGTTACCGTGAATTAGACTAAAGCTATGTGTACCATTGGCATAAAGGTCTTGGGCCTCTAATCAATTTTTAGGGCGAGCTCCATGTCAGTGAACGGGTCTTTTGGAGGGAGATCCGTTTGTCCATCTAAGAGGCCAGAGATCCCGGCTTTCTCCCATCCTTTCGCGATGTGTCACATACCAACAGGACTACTCAGGTGGTTGTAAAGGTCCACCAACCAGACGGCATAAAGTGGTTTTAGGACTGTTAGTCGCAGATCCACATTAATATTAGTGCTGTCGCCTCCCGATTCTATCTGCTGCTTTACTTAGTCCGAGTACCATGTCGAGAAGTTATCCTTCATAAATCTTTTGGCCTCCCCATTGACGGTGAGGTCCAGAGGCTGAGAGAAGTGGGTCATGTTGGCGGGCACCGACATCGTCAGCCACAATCCGTCGTAGGAAAAAAGATGGCGTTTAGTACATTTACCCATAATTCTTAGCACACGGAAACTTAAAAAACGCCCATAAAAACGTACAGAAACGTTCTAAAACCTTCAAACCCAGCGTACATAATGTCGATAGCACAGTGGTAAATACTGCAAAAATGTGGCTTACCTTCTACTTTACGGGCTGTGTGAGGTTCGCATGGTATTGTAGTAAAATGTACAGCCGCCATCATTTTTCCTACAGAGGATTGCACGGCACAATTGCACAAGATACTGCTGAGTTAAAGTGTTGTCGGCCAAGAACCTCAGACACTGCTATTTGTGCTTTCAGGAAGGTTTCCGCAAATGATTCTGGGCTCATCTACCAGGAGCTTGCAATTTTCTCGCGATCTCTCGCATAACAGCTTGAAATAGACCCTTTTCATAAATGGCTGCCAATTATAAATTCTTTTGTAAGTATTAAAATTAGCCTGCCTAACCTCGTTCTTGACTTGATAATTCAAAAGAATTTTTACTCCCAAACGAGTTTAGTGAGGCTAATTTAAATACATACAAAAGAATTTTAAATTGGCAGCCATTTATGAAAAGGGTCTATAACTTTGTTCGGTTTGCCTTGTGGCTTCGTTGGTAGCATCACAACTTGAATCTTTGATTCCCCGAGCCGCCGATGTATTACAGGATTATAGTTTTGTTTACATGGATTATCGCTCCTTTCTTATGCCACCTCGTCTAATTCATTTAAAAAATTCACAAACACGTAACGATGTTCTTAACACCACGACACTGGACCGCGATTCGATGTATTAAAACCATGCATAACTAATTTTTCTAAGAAATCGCGCAATTTCCCGTACTTTTGTGATTCAGTCCGCAAATTCACTGATACGCTGTAACATCAGTCTTCCTTACCTGATTTGCATGAACATAACTTTCCATGTGTGAAATTTGATAAAGTTTAAGAAAATAACAAAATTACTTGCATTGCTTTGCTTGTTTTAATTTTTTGTCGTAAAACGTCGATCCAGAACAGTTTTGACTAGCGTACTAATTGTTACTGCTGGGTTCCCTGTGAAGACATATTTAGATTCGCGCATGCGTGGAGGTGGCCTCTTCGAACGGTGACCACGAGGCCACCGAGTTAAAATCTCAGTTATGTCAAGTTTTCCTTGGTTTTTAGGTCAGATTTAGTTCAATTTGTCAGTGTTTTTCTGAGAATTCTACGGTCGTGATATCGTGGCATCATTGTCAGTTGTTCTCATGGCCTATCGTGAATTAAACGTTCTGGTTAAAGTGAATTTGTCCATGGTTTGTCGCCGTTCGCAGCTACACTAATGATGCAAACGCATATAATATTACGTCGATCGATAGTTGAAATGTCCTCTTCCCCACCACTGGAAGAGAGCGCGTTGCGTGATCCCGGATCTCAAAAGATTCCGTTAAAAAATATTCTTTCCCCTAAGATCTACAAACACCTGTAATATCATTTCAGACCTTGGGCCAAGTGAACGCAACGAAGGCATTAGAAGACGCAAAAACAAGAAAGAAAAACAACAACAAAAAATACACATAAGCGCAGGTGGTGTAGGACACGGTCTATGTGACAATATTCGACCAGTCATATATCGTCTCAGCCGGAGCAATGGCGGACATATTTTTCGTTGCGAGTTGCGAGTAGGTTGTCTTTTCTCGACCGATTTCTACACTCGTCATGAGAATCAAACGATCCTTTTCCAGGAACTGCTAGTGTAATATCTAGGCCAGTTATGTGCCAAGTCTCAATTGCAGGTACATGTAAGAGTTTTTTTCATCAAAACTGATCAATGGAAATCATGCTATGTTGAAAATGTTTGTTGAGCATCCGCGCTTGACATGGATATTTTTTGGTCGTTTGCGGGGTAACAGGGGTCAGTATTGTGCATTATTTTTGCGCGAAACTTTAGTTCGATAGTCCGCGAGATGTTCGCGGCATTCCGTGAGAGTTGATAGCGTGATTTCTACCCTCGTTTTATCACGATAAGTGTATAATTTTGTGGCTCGGCTGTTAAGTGTTTCCCTTTATGTCTTAATGTTTTCTTGTTAATTTGTTTTTGTAGTGCATATGTGATCCATTTGTTTGGCAGATGTTCAAGATTTTTGGATGCTGCTTTGCATACTAGTACATTAAAGATATCATCTCATTTACAATGAATTTTCACTATCATGACCACTGCCTGCCTTGAATAATTTGTTATCTCAAATAGAAATTTACTACTCTTGGATGTTGTTGTTCAGTCATCTATCGCTGATTATTTTTGACCCCTCACTTCTTTATACTTGTTTTTCTTTCAGTTTTGGTAGTAGTGGGAGACTGTACCTAGGCTTAAATCAACAAATAATAAGTGTTTTATGCATGTATGTATAATCTACACATAACTGTCAATCCATCTGGAGGCATCTTCAACTAGAAGACAAAGGGATAAATTATACCAGAACCAGCCAATATATTTGAAGCAAATGCTAAGTTATCAAAAGACTATGGGCTTGGAGTCAACTTTGCTATATTTCCCAAGAACTAACTTTATCTACCTACCCTGCAGTTATCAAAAAAAGAAAGCTACAGCATGCTGCTGTTTACAACACCACATTTAGAATGGAATAGACTAAAACTGACTACCTATAAAGCTGCATGGCAATCCCAAGTTTTAAGAGCTACTGCAAGTGTTCAATATAGTGAATCTGCTTTTATTTCAAACTGTTGTTACAATTTAGCTATCTCAGCAAAACATCCCAGTATAAATGATCTGGGATATGGCTTTATACCCTAATTGATTATTCTTAATTCAGTCGGTTACAGTCATTATGAGTCAACACGAGGAAGTGCTGTGGGGACTGTTTTCGAGGTATCTAAGAAAGAAAGTGCCGAAGTTAAGGTTAATTCTGGTAAGTTACGATCGAATTCTAAGATGTCAGGAACGAAAATAATTTTTCCGTTCAACCGTAGAGATTCGACGTACCGCGAAGCTTCTATTCCTAAAATCAGTTATTCAGCACTGAAAATGACGGCTTGTGAATCGAGTAGAAGACATCTACAATTGTCACTTGACCTGCGAAAGTTTTAATATAGATGTCGTTCGAGATTTCTTTCAGCATCGGAAGCGAGCAAACCCCCTAAAAGTCATGTTCCATATCACCTTCAATCGCGCGGAGGTGTTTACCTTTCGGCGATCAGATGAAAATGAGCAACATTTCTCCCGGCACGCTTTGCGAGTCTTGTCCAACACCGCCTGATGTGAGCGCATCAAGGGTGCAAAAATACCTCAATGCTCAAAATGCTACCCTCTGACGTCATGATCATAGAATTTGCATTGCAATTAAGATTACTTGAGCCCAGAGCCTCTCGAGGAACTAAATATCGAACAAAAAATTAAAAGAGCACGAACGAACACAGGGTGCTATTTGTTTGTCCCTTTAAGAATGCAGCGTTTTACTTGAAAATTATAGAACTTACGAGGACTCTTTACGAAGTACGGACCGCGAAAACACGTCTAGATTTTCTAGAGTTCTTTCACTCGGTTTTTACCTTAACAACAAGAGTCATTGATAATAGTTATTAATACAGTTCCGTTAAACACCACTTTTCGAAAACTAAACATTTCGAATTTAACAGGAACATGCTTATTTAAATTTCGGTTTTTGATATTTAATCAGTGGCTACATTTCCTTTCAGTAGACCTATGTGTTGATTTCGGCTTCGAGTAGGAACAGAGTCCACAAAGAACTAGACTTACCACAAGTCGACCTTTTCTTAATCCTTGACTTATTTATCTCCCTCGAGCGAAGCGAGAGGGTAATCTTCGAACGACGAAGTCGCGAAGGCGAGCGCCAGCGACGTAAGTCGCGAGAGTTCGTCCTTTCCAACGGCGAAACCAACAGGCCAGGGAAGAATTATTAGAAAGGACTTTTAGAAAGTCTAACAAAGAACATGTAGATTATTATAAATGTTAGGATGCCATGCACGAGTCTCGAGAACAATTAAGAGGTGCCCTCTGTAATTTTCAACTATGGCCATTTGGACCAGAAAAAATCAAATTCCTCAAACTTTCTCAGATGAATGGTCTAGATAAGTGATTCACAAAAATATAACTTTCAGTTCAATTCGATTCGTATTTTAGCGCTGGGGCCACCATCTTGGTTTTGCCCCTCTGAGAGGGCTTTCAGCGGCCATTTTAGGGCACATTTTTAACAATTTGCCATACAAAGAAAACGATCTAAATCCGGGTAACAACCCTTTATTCGAGACAAGCAAATGTTTCTTGTTACATTGAGAGGCTGTTTTGGCAATTTGATCATCACCTGATTTTTCTACAGAATTTTAAATTTCTTCCCTTTCGGACTACTCATGAAGCGCCACAAAAAAGGCGAAGTTTAAAGGAAAATATCGCTAAAAGTACATCACTTGAGATCCCAAAACTACCCTCCACTTAAAGAGCAATGTCTCACCTGTAAATATATGCAATAAAATTTTGGGGCAGTTAAAACTGTGAAATGTTAGAAGAAGAAGTTTAAGCTGTGCTTTTGTCAACAAAGACCGCCGTCCTAATTCGCATAATAACATGAAAATAACGATGCACAGAGAAAATAATGATATATTCCACTTACCTCGCGACATGTCGACAACTGGATGTTCCACGATGCCTCATGTTATATTTCCAGTATGTTTCAGCCGCATTTTCGGTGATTAGTGTACGAAATCACTCTCAGACATCGCCACGGTTAAGCAGATTTCAACCCTCCGAAGCCCGCTTCATAACATCTATCAATATTATTTGTCATTTGCCTCATAGGCTGCCGTTTACAAAAAGTTTAACAGTTTGCTGAGATCCTAACTGACCGAGAAGTTTGTTAGCAGCCTTTAAAATCTTCCTTTTAATCGAGGATTCTCATCAAGAACTCGTTTAAGCTCAGTTCTGTTTTGATCTGTTATGCACCCGCCATTATTCCACAGATTGCGTTACATTTGACAAATGCGCATTCCAACGGGTAGGGGTAGGGTGGGTAGGGAGCGAAAATGTAACCGACATTAAAGCCATTTTACGCATTTCTGTGGCTAAACTAGTTACTGGCTTTCCCAGAATGATTTGAACATGAGCTTCTGCTTGCAGGTATTTTCTAGGTTATTTTTGCAGAGTAGGTGAGGGGGGGGGGGGGGGGAGGTCGTGTATTTAAAAAAAAAAAGAAAGAAAAAAAGAAAACGATAGACAGTATCAGGTCAAAAGATTATGATCTGTGTATCTTGATCAGCTTTATCAGTTCATCACTGATGCCAGTGAGGCCCAATTAGGGGTTTTCAGGATACTGGATATTTGGGTAAAAAGTTGATAGGATGCAAGAAATTTAGAAGAAATATTAATGCGGTAGAGCATGTTTAGATCAGATAAAACAGGACATTAATTGAGTAGGAAATCGTTGAGCTGGATTTAACAGGATACAAGATATTTAGAACAAAAATTAACAGGATAAGGGATACACCGACACCCTCCGCCCCCTCCCCCACAATGGGGCCTCAACAATGGTCAGCTATTTAGGATGAAATAAATGTATGTCAACTGCTATAAGCATTTATTCTGGACTCTTAGTACTTATATCACGGTGGAATATGAAAGTTTTGCATCAGATTTTAGGGGTTTTAAGGTTAGGTAACGCAGCTCCTTGTTAGTAATTTCGAAGCCCACACTTGTTACACTGAATAGATAGATAAAGACGAGGCTGGAGAAATAAACAGATGATGAAATGTGTTCCGAATTCTGTACCGTTTAACACAAATTTCTTACATGGCAACCTTTGTGTCTGCAAAGAGATCGAGGCACAACATTCCACACTATATTTGTAAACAACTATCCTAATCTCATTGACAGCCATTAGTTTTTAACGAGAATTTTCATTTATTACCAATAGAATACGGATAGAACTCCAATAAAAAGCCTCTTCCTCGTGTTTTTTTTGTTCAGCATTATACTTGTGTCTTTCGCTGCCCGAAATGCCATCAAATGCTGCGAAAGGCAACAGACTGACAAGCAGTGCGCAAGAAAGGTTTTTCTCAGGTCAGGAAACGGCCATAAAAGTCGAAGCAATTACTGTAGCACAAAAGATGAGGCGCTCAAAAGGTGAGGCCGGAATTAGGCGGTTCACCTGTGATGAGTTCCTGACTCCTTGCCACGTTTAATCCTTCCTCTCGAGAATGGCTTCAAAGCTTAGAAACAGACATGAGAAGGTCCTCCAAGAAGACACAACAACCGCTGAGAATCAAGCTGCAGATATTTTTGACAAGTGTCAGTTAATTCATCCAATTGCTTATGACTCATTCAACTTGTGTGCCTTAAACGCATCTATAATTCCTTTAAAAAGCTAAGCGTCAACATTAGTGCTTCGCTTGATAGATGCGGGTACTTTAAAGCGCCCTGCATAGGGTTTAAAACTAGTCCTGTGCAAACATGCAGCTGTGCTCCATCACAGAACTGAACGACATTAGCGGCTGTGGGGTGCCTCAGGCTCATAACGAATGGTGCCTACAAAATACAAACGTGTTTCCGCCAGATTAAGAAAACGTGGAAAAAGTAGATCTTAGCCAGGGTTATTAGAATCCACAAAGAAAACTGGGGGTAGTCATCAATTTTTCCGAGATAATTAGCTACTGCTGACGGTAGCATTTTTCTGAAAAAAAGGTAAAGATATTTCTTCACAGATTCTCCTAAGGTTCGCCTTTACATGCAGAAAACTAAACGTATTAAAAAACATCTTTAAACTACGTGGTAAGTGGTAACATAAAAACCACTTTTGATATGTATTTAATAACAGAATCGTCGCAACAGCACTCCTCTGAATTAGCCAAAATACAGTCTAAATAACTTTTCCTCACAGCCAAAAACTAATGCATTGTCGAATAGGCTTGCCACTTCCACTTCATACCATAAAATGTAGCTGTAATCACCCCTTTGTTAAAAGTTAAAGGAGTTGTTTCATCCTTTCGAAAACTTTGTCGATGTCCGTTACTTTTTTTCCTGTTACTTTCCAAGTAATTTAAACATTGACGTCTCTCGCAGTTGTTTTGCGCGCGCATTATGCCATCTACAGTCGAATTTCAGTATGATTTTTTCTACGGATACGATAAAAGGTAGTTTTTCAGCTGGAAGCCGTTCACAGTTAGTGCTTAGCGGTATGCTGCTTTTCTGGTAATCCCGGTTTTAGTACAGGCTCGTAATTTTAGTGGGAAATTTGTTTCGGCCACAATAGAATTTTTTTTTAAGTCGCACGCTTGGTAGGGTAGTTAATTACGTCACTAGTTCCAGTTTCTTTTCTGATGGAAAAGTGACACGGCTAAGAAAATACATACATACATACATACATACTTTATTGACTTTCCCTTTAGAGGCTTTTCAAAGACAATACAATAATAATTTAAAACTACTTAAAAACTCTAAGATTCATTAAGATTAATTAACTAGAATTAGGAATCTATAAAATCCTTAATAAGTTTACGTTTAAGATAAAACTTAAAAGCAGATACTTTCTCGAGAGTTTTTAGAGAGCTATCCATGGAGTTCCAGATACTGACTGTTCTGTAGTAGAACGTTCTCTGACCCTGGCAGACTTAAAAAGAGGAATGTTCAGCATTTGTGAACTTCTTGTGGCACGTCCGCTTATTTCTCCTCGCTTACTGAACTGGGAAGACAGATACTCCGGCACGCGAGATGTTAGACATTTGTAGGCCATGATAGCGCTCCTGAAATATAACTGAGTCGCGACTGGTAGCCATTTAAGCTCTTTTAAAACTGGTGTGATGTGATCATATTTGTGTGTACTGGTCGCAATTCGAGCGGCAAAGTTCTGAATACCTTGTAATTTATTTATATTACTTTTTGATGTATTCGCCCACACGTTCGAACAATAAAAAAAATGTAAGAAGTTTCAATAAAACGTCGCTTATCATTACTTCCTGCGCACTATTTGTCAGTCTCTTGTCTTTTGCAAAATTTGATGGCACTTCCGGCAGCGAAAGACACAACTGTCCCGCTTTATCTGATCTAAACAAGCTCTACCGCATTAATTTTTCTCCTAAATTTCTTGCATCCTGTCAATTTTTTACCCAAATATCCAGTATCCTGAAAACCCCTAATAGGGTTTAACTGATGAACTGATAAAGCTGATCAAAACACACAGATCATAATCTTTTGACTTGGTACTGTCTATCGTTTTCTATTTTCCTTTTTTTTTTTAATACAAGACCCCCCCCCCCCCCCCCCTACCCTGCAAAAATAACCTAGAAAATACCTGCAAGCAGAAGCTCATGTTCAAATCATTCTGGGAAAGCCAGTAACTAGTTTAGCCACAGAAATGCGTAGAATGGCTTTAATGTCGGTTACATTTTCACTCCCTACCCACCCTACCCCTACCCGTTGGAATGCGCATTTGTCAAATGTAACGCAATCTGTGGAATGATGGCGGGTGCACAACAGATCAAAACAGAACTGAGCTTGAACGAGTTCTTGATGAGAATCCTCGATTAAGAGGAGGATTTTAAAGGCTGCTAACAGACTTCTGGGCCAGTTAGGATCTCAGCAAACTGTTAAACTTCTTGTAAACAGCGGGTTATGAGGCTTCGGAGAGTTGAAATCTGCTTAACCGTGGCGATGTCTGAGAGTGATTTCGTACACTAATCACCGAAAATGCGGCTGAAACATACTGGAAATATAACATGAGGCATCGTGGAACATCCAGTTGTCGACAATTTTGTCGCGAGGTAAGTGGAATATATCATTATTTTCTCTGTGCATCGTTATTTTCACGTTATTATGCTAATTAGGACGGCGGTCTTTGTTGACAAAAACACAGCTTAAACTTCTTCTTCTAACATTTTACAGTTTTAACTGCCCCAAAATTTTATTGCATGTTTTTACAGGTGAGACATTGCTCTTTAAGTGGAGGGTAGTTTTGGGATCTCAAGTGATGTACTTTTAGCGATATTTTCCTTTAAACTTCGCCTTTTTTGTGGCGCTTCATGAGTAGTCCGAAAGGGAAGAAATTTAAAATTCTGTAGAAAAATCAGGTGATGATCAAATTGCCAAAACAGCCTCTCAATGTAACAAGAAACATTTGCTTGTCTCGAATAAAGGGTTGTTACCCGGATTTAGATCGTTTTCTTTGTATGGCAAATTGTTAAAAATGTGCCCTAAAATGGCCGCTGAAAGCCCTCTCAGAGGGGCAAAACCAAGATGGTGGCCCCAGCGCTAAAATACGAATCGAATTGAACTGAAAGTTATATTTTTGTGAATCACTTATCTAGACCATTCATCTGAGAAAGTTTGAGGAATTTGATTTTTTCTGGTCCAAATGGCCATAGTTGAAAATTACAGAGGGCGCCTCTTAAATGTCTTGAGAGAAAAAAAACAACTAGCATCAAAGCAGGAAGTTGAACGTGTGTTAATTTTGAAAAATTGGAATAATTGCGAAACCAGGTAACTTGAATATAATTGAATCATCATCTAAGCCGATAAAATCGAATGTAAACGCTTTCAACACTTTTAATGTAAAAAATAATTTTGTATGTTCAATGAGGAGTAAATTGGTATGAATGAATTCCGCCCACATTCACAGGCACTCTATAAATGCAAATCATATATGCGCTTTATGGATAAAAGCAGCAGACTCGCCCTATAGTTTATTTTGCTTCTATGTGCCAAAATCTTCGCTTTATACTTGGTACGCCAACCCTCTCTACTGGCTGGGTGAAGAAACAAGCACCCTCAGAAATTAAGTGATGAGCACGAACACAAACCCTGACATATCATCGATATTGGTGCTGGTAACAGGGAACTACAAAGCGCTTAATAAGCGTGACGTGCACACAAAATAACAAAGGGCAAAAATTGCAACTTGTCATGTCTGCCTTTGCCCTTTGAACACTCATCAACTGTAACACGGCGGCACCTGTACTTGCTGATTGAGAAAAAGCGATTTTTTTTTTCTATTTTACGACAAGATTTACATAAGGTGCTTGAAGATTTATTTGTTAAGTCTGAGTTCAGTTTAGCTGTTTGCCGTTACCGTATACGTAATACCCAAACTCACTCAATTTATGAGATAGTGCATGTTAAGATACCATTCATGTTCTTTTGATAGTGCAAGATATTCTATTACTCCTTATAGAGCCAGCTACAAATTCACCTGAACCCGAGAAACCTTTTTACCAAATGCTTTGGCAAAACTGAATAAGAAAAAACCCTCCCAACTTGTACTTTCTCTTAAGTTGAATCGAGTCAAACTCTCATAGAGTATGATAATATGATGGCGTTTGCCTCAGGTATTTCACACCACGCTAATAATAAGCGTCGGAGCTAGCTCCAGAGTCGGAAAGGTTCGGTTAACATATGAAAACTAACAAAACAGCATTTAATCACACGGCTAATCAAGAGCTAAAACACACTGTTCATATTTGAAATTGTCCGATTGAAACGCAGCACTAGATTGTTTGAGTCTCATATCTTCTGCATCTGTTCAAACCTCTCCTTCATTTCTTTGAGAGACTTCAAGTTTTCCTTCACCTTTGGCAACAAATCCTCGGCTGATTCTCGGTTCGGATTTTTGGTTGCCCAACTGTAAATCGCATCAGCAACCCCAATCACGGCACCAAAACCACCAAGAATTTTCGTTGATAAGGTGATCGCTAGTGCTGTGCCTGCCATTGCCGCACCTTCTGCTCCCATAACTGTTAACCTACCGCCTTGAAACACGGTGTTACTCAGCGCAACTGCTTGGGAAAACGAAGCACCCAGATCCATGGCATCTTTTACAGCTTTTAAGTGTGGAAGAATTTTGACAATATCGACAGCACCCTTGACGACTTGAACGCCAGCTTGGACGGCCATTTTTGGAACGCCAACCAAAAGGAAAAGGACTGCGTCGTTTGTGGAGATATTCAAACTCTAAGTTAAAAAAAAAATGCACCCAACTCATTAAGCTTTTTATTCGGTATTGCGACACACGTGAAGCGCTCCCACTACTTAATTTTTTTAATGCCACCTTAGGTTACCATCTCTTTCGCCTCACTAGTAGGGACTGAATGCTTTAATTCCCTTGATTGCGGTAATTACCTTCCCTTTAGGCTTTCAATGTAAACATGTTTGTTTTCTACCGGATCACATCTAGTTTTAGTGTTATCCTCACTGGGCCCAGAGACTTTAAGTATTTATTTGTTTAGTAACCTCAGTAGCTAGTGAGTTATTTACCTTCGCAAGTATTTCAGCCTGTCCATTGAGCTCCTGCTGTAGCTTTTCCAACTCAGAGTCTTCTGCTTTCATGTTTTCAACTTTGGTTTCAAGATTTCCTCCTTTAACCTTATTGGCAATAAAGTCGCCAATCGTAGTGGCTACACCAGCACCTCCAGCTGCGATCATGCCAGCTAGAGCAAATGGTGCTAATGGAGTGAACAAGCCAATGGCAGATACCGTACCCACCACCGCTGCACCAGTCTTGACACTGTTTATTGCAATTTCTTGTTTTTTGACGTTTTCAATAAATTCCTCAAGCCATTTCATAATTTCCTCTCGTGATTTTATCATCTTGCCCAACTGATCCAGAAATTTGGGTAACAATTTGGTGTCGAGTTCTCCGGGCATGTTTCAATTTTACTCACGACTTTTAAGCAACCTTATCTGAAACAGAAAAAAAGAAGCTTATATTACTTGAACGAATGGAATTTTTAAGGAAAATGTAACGTCGTAGGAAGAACAGGCAGTCAATTCCGAAATACTTTTTTTGAATTAGATTTTAAGACTAGATCGTAAATCTATTTACTTACCGTTTGTGCGGAAATCAGAGAGCTACGTACCAAAGTTCCCCTTAATCGTTACTCTATGTATGTAAGCTCGAACAGCTTAAGAACTTCTCTTAGCTTGGCTTAAGAACAACTCTTAGCTTGCCCTACAAAACAACCTGTGTACTTTTGTCCCCAAAAATGATTGTACTAGTTAGGATTCACACTGAGGAAACAGAGGACAACGAATAAAAAGAAAACACTTACCTGTTGTGACTGTTGGGGGCTTGAACTATCTGGTGATCCAAAAGTTAGTGTTGGTTTAAATAACCATTACACGGAAACGAAACCGAACGTCATTCATTGGCTCCATGTAAGCAGAAACCGGATTTGCGTAGGTGTTCTTGCTGAATTGTTTTCTTTCTTGGACAAATGTTAGGAGGTCGAGTACGGCTATGCAAATGGTCCTCAGTGTGATCACAATTAATATCGAACCGCAAACGATCTCGAAATTGAACCGAAAATGATAACGTTAAAAAAAAAGTGTGTAATGAATCAGACTTTGCAAGGTTGCCCACTATGAGAATGTAGATGTTTAAGGAAACAGAGGCCATGGTGACAAACACATCACAGATAGAGAATATCTTAAGCACAAATCCGACGATATGCTATCGAACAGGGCACAAGAGAAACGTAACATACGTATACAGATCACAGCCTCAGGGTAGAATGTTAGAGACGCCATTCATTTTTACATTTCGTTGAATTTACATCCGTCGACAAAAAGGAAAAAAGAAAATAAAGTCAAGTTCACTTCGCAAAACCTAAGGTCATTAAAATAACAAATAAAAGCATGCATAAGCCCCGAGCCTTTCGAGGAACGTAATATCGAACAAGGAATAAAACAAAAATTTGAGGACCGGCACTTGTTCCTTTAAGGGTGCAGCGTTTTCCTTTGAAATCACGGAACTTTTAAGAGGTCTTTGAACTTTCTATCACAAGATTAAAAAACTGGAATAATTCGTGGAGAAGGTTAACATCTTATCAGAAATCATAAGTAAGACTGTGCATTATTTCATTCAAACTTTTTATTCGTGTCTGAATGCAGATAAGACAGTTTTGACGATTTCATTTAGAATCTATTGTTGAAACAAGTGCTATTGCTGCTAGTGAAGGGTTTATTGTGGCAACCGTTTTGTGCATGTATATCACTGATGTAGATTTTGGGTTTTGGTGTCTCTCTCAATGTCTGTTATGCCATAGGTTTTAAATTCGTGTAATCGCCCTTTACCTAATTACCGTACTTTCAATGTTAATGGAAATCTTGCTAAGATGTTGTAACAACCAAGACGTGTAGTTCAAAGTTCACAAAAGCTCCCCCGGACGACCTAAACTCCTCCAATCTTTAAAAACACTCATACTGAAAAAGTACCCAAAAAAGCGTCTTGTTCACGTTAAGGTCGTTGCCACACCACTCCGAGCACAATGACTGTCGTCACTGTAAGATTTAATGGACTTACACACATCAGTGTTTTCCTCGATCACCCGCGTGATATTCGCTCGCGAGTAAACCCTTACGAAACGTGCTCGCGTAAAGCGACTTATTTGTCGCTCAAAACTGTATTAAGCCACCTTAAATAGGAACAGCATTCACTGTGTCGCCGTTACATGACGCCGCTCTTAACGCAGCGATTGTCATTGCTTAAAGATGTCATGGACTTGCACATGCCAGTTTTTCCTCGAACATCCCTGTGATATTTGCTTGCGTGTAAATGGTCACTTGCAAAGCAGCCACTTATAGGGAATTATAACCCACGCTTAATTTTCGCGCAATTCTATTGGCTACTTTACGTCACGTGGTGCAAAATTACTGGGCAGTTATCACGCAATGGCCTCCGCCTTGCGTCGATAATTGCCCTGCGACCGTTTCTGTCGAAAAGAAACAAAGCTAAAAAGAATAAATCCAGCTCTAGAATTTCACCTTTTCATCTTTACTATTTTTCGCGGAAGAAAAACAAACCCTTTTCGTGGAATCCGCTGATAATGATGTTAAAAAAAAAACAAACTGGTCGCCAATGCTGTCCCGATAAGTACAAAAAATAGGTACCCAATGGAGAATACAAAAGCAAAAACCGACACAACGTGGGATGATTCTTTGAAGGTGTACTATATTTCGGCTGGCCAAACCAGCCTTCTTCAGGTACAATGGAAGATTTTACATTGATACGTACCACCTTCAAAAAATCATCCTACGTTGTGTCGGTTTTTGCTTTTGTATTCTTCATGTTATATGTAAAGCCGATTAGATCACTATTGATCCAACGTATACCAGCAGGATCATCGTTCCCGTTGCTTGCTTGAACATTTTGTACCCAATGGGTACTTGTGTCTGCCGCAATAATCATTACAGTGAAGATACCATTTGGATAGTTAGTATTATATTTCTGTGAAATGCTCATTGCGAATCATTGAATGACTGTAAGGGCACTTTCTGGCCGATTTCTCAGCATAAGCTATGGCATTGGTGTGCTGAAATTTCAGTGGGAAGAGAATGTGTACAGTTTTCATAGCAGCGACTGCATTTTTAGCTACTATTAGCTGGGAAGCAAGAAATGAAACTGGCAATTGAACCATGTACTCTATTCACTGCATACATGTAACTTCACAATATAAACAACGTTCCCGCAGTCCGCCATGCTAAATAGGGTCAGTACAGCGCCGTGTATGCCTCATGTATGTGTCATGAAGTGTACCAATAGATGGTGGTTATATTTCGTGGTTACAAGCAGAATCTGTCTCACAGAATACCTACGCGTTCTCGTCCCCAGTTTCCATGGTCCACGCAAGGAACGCCCGGGACCATGACCCCCTTTTCGGCGATCAAGAACGGCTTGCATTTTATGACTCAGGCTTTCCTGTGGAATTCCGAGTAGAAATATCAATAATCGGTACCAAGAGATTATGATCCTTTGGTGGTTGTCAGTACACGATCGACAAAAGGGACTACCCTGATTTACAAAAGGGAGTTGATAAGCCGGTAATTCAATATTCGTTTTGATTTGAAGCTGAAGTTTTGAATGTCAGCTCTCATTCTGTGTTGTTTGGTTCACACTGTCAGGAACCCTGACGGTGTGTGACGCAAACATACGCAAGCATAAATCACAACTAGCGCCGTGTGAACACAAGAGCAAACCAGAAAGCAATTTACATAGTGTAGCACTTGCACTGGTTTCTGTGTGTGTGCGTGTGCTCGAGTTAAACTAATGCTTACACTTGCTGTGCTTGTTTCTTAAGTGTAAACCGGGAAAGCTAAACTATCAGTCTCCTACCCCTCACGGTTAGGTTTTAACTAAGATGGCGTCTCTCCGTACCGTAGACCTCTAATGTACCCGAGTGTGCGTTGATTTGTGACCAGGCTTAAAGCGTGTCTTTTAGAGGAAGAAAAGAGAAAGAAAAGGCTAAGCCAGTTTATCTCAATATGGCCTGCCTTCAAAGACTGCAAGCCTGGATGTCAAGAAACAGTGCACAACAAAGTCGAGTTGCCCTGTTATCAGTTTTTTTTTTCTCAAAGAAAGAGCGGATTACTTTGGTCAAGGTCCCTTTTCCTTGCTCGACTTTTTCCCTTCTCCAGTTAGTTCGAGGGCATAACTGGCATAAACTGGCTGATTTTATATTTGATCACTCCGATACTGCCGTGACCGTTTGCATTTTAACTGTAAGACAATTGGGAGGATGGTTGTCTCAGGGAATGCAACGGGAACATCTTGAAAATACGATTTACCAAGGTTCAATTGGTCATCCCCTTTACTGTTTCATTCACAGACACTGAGACATTTTTCTGACTGTTATTAACTTTAATGTACATCATATATTTTTAATTGTAAAATAAGTATTTGGCAGTTATCAATAACTACTTATTAACCAAGAGCGAGGTCTTTACGGGAAATCTCAAACCGAGACCTTGCCATATTGACCGAGCGATAGCGAGGTCAACATGGCAAGGCCGAGGCAAGACCGTGAAGACCGAACGTTCGAGATTAATAAGTTGTTTATTACATGGCTTTTTGCTTTGTTTTTGCTGGCCCGTAATCGGCCCGCGGGCATTACGGGAGAATAATACCCTAGCATCAGCCAATCAGAGCGCTAACCTCGTTCCCGGGGCTTTCCCGTTTAAAATTGGGCGGGGCGGGAAAAAACCCTGGGAACGAGGTTGTCAGAGCGGGGCTTATATCGGCTGCAAACGCAAGTCATATATTAAAAACGCACAATCTTTGTCACAATAATAACATAAAAATTCAATTTTTAACTATATTTCAAGGGATTGCGTGTCAATGCTGCAACTGTCCTTAGTTACCACTTTCCATACACTTCATTCACTCCTTTATTGTCAATACTTAAGGACAAAGTTAATTTAAATGAAGACTTGCGTGTTGTCAGATCTCCAGATCATATAAATTATGTTTAACCACTAAGACATTGATTATCGGGAAAGTGATTCATTCGTCAAGTCAAATATTAGTCTAAAGATTATGCGCTTAACGAAAGGAATCTTACCTGGGCAGAATATCATAGACTTCATACTATGTTTGAATAAAAACGTTTATCATTTTCTCTCCCGTAACAACTGTAATGACTGGCTTCGTTTAAAAACTTAAGCATTCATTACTCATTGCCTGCAATGACAAACAACTCCGTTCTTCCTCACGGCTCTTTTATTTGTGATAAATTTCAAGGTGATTAATAAACTCATCACGTGCATTTAAATTAAATAAAATTCGAACTAGATCGATAGATAGATAATCGTTATTAATAAACGATACAAACTAAATCCAAATACTTGTGGGGTAGACTCAGTTTCAAATTGCGTGTTTTTTGTTGTGTCCGCCAGAGATGATCGCCGTCGACCCAAATGCGCCCCCCCCCCGTCCACTACTCCCCTGTCCCACCACCCCCTTTACTGGAATCTGAGTGTCCTGGTGGGGTCGCGCGGTAAAAACATAAAAATGCTAAAACTTCAATCGGAAAGCGAATTACAAAAATACATAAAAATCACTTCCACAGAATATGCATTACGCAATATGTTATGATTTTCAAATTAAAATTTGCAATCGTTAGACAGGTAAACCTTTTGTTGTTTCACAATGCACTTTTGTACTTAGGTGAGACGTCAAACAAAAAACCGTTCAATTTTCTTTGTCCATGTCTCATCAAAGCACTCTTCATTATTGTGCCACGCCGTTAGTTGACTTTTCAGGTAGAAGAACTGTTCATCAGACCACATCTCGCTGAGAGCCTGGACACTAGTATCCCACCGGTTGAGCCCGCTGCCCTCTTCTTCAGCGAAGTCATTCTCCTTCTTCACTGTAACCTTGCCTTTCATGGTGACCTTGGCTGTGTTTGGCTCACCTTCTTTGATTGTGAAGGTTTCAGTTCTAACGTCATCGTAGATAGTGTTTGTATCTTTCAGAAGAACACACCCAAGGTCTTTGGAAACCGACAGTTTGTACTCATCAGACAGTTGACAAATCTCTAGAGTCCTTTAAAAAAATATACCAAAAATTAGTTTAGCTTTCGTTTTTGACTTTCTATATATCGAGATCCACTTGGTTCTTTTCTGTTCACAGCGAGACCCCGCCTTACGACCACCCCGTTAATACGACCACCTCGTTATTACGGCCACTTTATTCTGGCCCAAAAAAAAGCTCAGTCAGTCATTTTCCTATTTAAAGAACCCCTTTAATACGACTACCCCGTTAATACGAACGATTTTCCATGGCCCGAAGGTGGGCGTATTAACGGGGTTCCACTGTAGCATCACTACAAAATCCATGGGAAATAAAGAGTGATAATCCCGGGAAAGCAAATCTTGATATATGCCATATTCATATTCTCGGTATTGAACTGGGACTAGCCAGCAACCAAGTCCAAAACATCACTTGTCAGACTCGCAATCCAGAGGTCCCGGGTTCGAGTCCCGCTCTG
>NC_138148.1:2134800-2309800 GCF_964199315.1 Orbicella franksi | reverse complement strand
AGATGTGATGATCATGAGGTTGCCACTTTTTGTGTTTTGATGGAGATATTAGGGATTTTAAGTAATTTAAATTTACGGTTAATAAAACATACCATTCCTCAAAAACACTCTTATAACGGGTTCATCCATGACACCGGTAGGCAGGCCATTTAAATGACAGTCCCACCACCTGAGGCACTCTTTTAAGTGGTCTATCTTAGGCCCTGGTGAAGAGAACCCAGGCCATTTATGAGACCATGGCCCAACCAACGCACGGACAGGACACTTGAGATGTTCTACCATGCGAAATACTGCGTCAGTATAGAGATCAGAAAATCCACCAATCAGAAACACTGGACACGTGATGGAGGTGTAATCTTCACAAATGGAACCGTGCTGCCAGTAAGGATCACGTGCCTGATGTGATAACCATTTGTGTACCCATGGTTCACTTGATTTGTTCAAACGCTCCAGCCACACTTCTTTCCATCTAAAAAGTCATTAAGTAAGGTACGTTTCACATAATTAACCTGTCAAATATTCAGTTGAGCCAAAAATGTGATCAAAATGAGTCAATCAGGTACGTTCAACATGACTTAACAAAATCGTGGAAATGTTTCTGACATCAATTTTTGTTTACTGCAGTAGAAAGAGCAATTTCCGAGTTGGCTTTTGTCTGTGTCAAAACGAGCCTTTGAGCGAAACCATTGATATGAAGATATGTTCCACTTAGAGGTTCATTTTCATGCAAATCAAACTCATTTTCATATAAAAGGTTTTGCAGGAGGACTCGTTTGGAAACAAAGGCACAAGGTAATTCGGAGTTATGGCCTATTATGAGAAGGTCGAGGAATGCAATTGTCATAAGGAACCCTGGTCAAAGAAAGGAAAGAGAACTAAAATTGTACAGACGGTTGGCAGTAGCTTTATAATCTGAACGAAAAAGTTAAGACGAAAGACGGTGGAAGTTCCTTGTGGAAGTTCCTTGTGAAAGTTCTATTAGCTTATGGCATGAAGGGGACAGATGCATAGTGAAGGATTTTGAAAAGGTTGCTGTTACAAATAATAATTATATTGCAGTACAACAAAATTTAACTTACCGTTTCCGACCATGTGGATTTTGAATAGTCTAGAACAGGAGTTTTAGTAAGTTCAAATTAAACAAATACCTGGGACCCATGCTTTCTGGATAAGGAGGGCGCGCATTCCAAAGGAACATGATGTGAGCCCATGACAGCATTTCTCTGGCAAGAACACAGCCACCGCGGTAATGTATGTCATCAGCATACCGATCATCAGTGGAATCAGCAGATATGATAGTCTTCAATGCTGAGGGTCGTCTAGCAGCAACCTGAAGGCCATTGAATCCTCCCCAGCTTTTCCCATACATGCCTGGAATGCAAATCGCAGGAATTAAGTGGTTCTAATTTCAGAACTCGTTTTGTTTGACATATCTTTGGCATGCCAGTACCAAACTTGTACGTTATTAATAGAAATAGAATTCTTAATTACCCTTCAAACTAACCACTTAAATTGCCACTATTGAGAATGCTAAACATGTCATCCTATAAAATTCTGAATGATGCAGCATATTGTAGACATCGAAAGCAAAACACTTCAATAGACTTATGTTAAGTGCTGAAGAGGGAGGAGGTTGACGAAGGGTCTTCCCGCAGAGATTACATCCGGTTCTCCTCCCTTCTGTTTGAAGGGAGGAGAGGAGGTACAGTACCAAAACCCTGATCTTTGTCTTGTATTTCTTGGACTAACTTCTGTCGAGCAAAATCTTTATCTAATCAAACTTAACCATAGGACACGTTCTTCAGTAATTACCATATCGGTAGCTATGTGTGGGTCACACGGACATGTCCAAACTGACCTTGGAGGATTAAAAATGCTTTTAGAATAGACTAACCCAAGCATTTTCACGCGACTTTCAGAAGTGAACTACAAAGTTCTTGAGCAAGAAACCTAAACAGGATCTTTGTGGGAGATCCAGACCAAGGCTAGTAAACAAACCCAAACATGACTATCGATGGGGTTTTGTTAGGAGCTTAAGTATTCTCGATAAACTAAGATAAGCAACTTGAAGTCATAAGACTTTCTGTGTGGGCAGTCGGGTTCTAGAATCACAAGACTAACGCGCTGGCTACAAAATGATAAACAATCGATGATTACGAATCAAAAATACTCAATTCTATGAAAATTACTGAGCTTTACAACACTTCCTTCAATAGTGGCTCCTTCCTCTTTGTACTTTTGTTATTGCAAAACACCGTGCAATGTTGAAAATGGTTGGCTATTTCTTGTGGCTTCCAAAACCTTGGGAAACACAGTTCCTTCCCTCTCCTCTGCCACCTCCAGTTCTCGAACCTTCCCGACTGTTCCCGACCTTCCCGACCTTCCCGACAGTTCCCGTCCTTCCCATTCCACACTCGTTGCCCACTGACTTACCAACATTTCCAGTGCACCAGTCTTGCTGAGAAATCCAGCCGATGATGTCACAACAATCGTCCTGCTCTTGTTTTTCATATTCATCGTAATAAAATCCCTCCGAGTCCCCAGATCCCCGCATGTCTACCCGGACACACACATAGCCATGAGAGCAAAAATACGAGTGGGTCTTTTCATCTCTCTGAGCTGTGTAGTCTGCGCGCCGATAAGGAAGGATTTCTGGAAAGTAAGTCGGTAATTACTGAGGCTCAAATTCATCTACTTTGTTATATATTTGACAGATGTGAAAAGGCAGGAACTTTTTCAAGGATTTAAGCTGTCCTCGTCTTTAGTTTAGAAATTTCACAAACTGTTCTGTTAGAGGAAGGTGTTCTACTTTAAGAAAATCCACTGAAGCTATTTATTGTAAAGAAATAAAGACGAATATGAATGTTAATGGCATAACACCTAGCATGGCTCAAGACGGAGAAAACCCGAATGATGGGATTTAGGGCGCGAAACCATGACAACCACTGGGCAATATTTTCAGTATCGACTGTCTTATACTGAACTTATATTATTTCTCCGAAAATGCTATTAAAACAAATTCTCACCTAGTATAGCAGGAAACTTTTCACCTTCTTCTGACCTATCAGTGCTGTTGTCATCCAATTCTGGCATCCAGAGTCGTGCCGCGAGTTTGATTCCATCGCGCATTGGAATCCAGGCCAGCGGCGTGCGAGCCACAGTATATGACATAGTGGTCTGTGCAGTTATGTTCTAGAAAACACAAGAGATCCAGAAAGACTTCAGTTGGTCCGGGCAAGCATGTATTGTAACGGAGAAACAAAAGACGCCCCTGCATTACAGGATCTGAGGCTACTGATAGCTGGAATGAGGTCATGTGTCATTTGATCCATTTGTGCCTCAGGCTCCGTCACACTACGCCGGGGAAATTTGAAGACGGAGGTTTCACTCTGAAAACGCATCAGATGTTTCCCGTCCACACCACGCTGGAGGAATTTAAAAACGCCACAACTTTGGATTAGCGTTTGAGGAAAACTCGGTCAGGGAAATCACGTGATTATCGTAACGCCATCGTTTCCGAAAAGCTCCGTTTTCGTGACAGATTAGTGTGGACGGCAGGCCTTGCCGTAGAAATAAAGCTGCGTTTCAAATTTCTCCTGTGTAGTGTGGACGCTGCCTCAATTTCGTGTTCGGCGCTCAAGAGAGGAACAGCATTAGAACAAGGGTGCTTATGAGGTATGGGGCAGTTATTGTTTACCTCCAATCATGACATGACAGGAAGAATTTTATATAGTTTGGTTTAACATATAATTGTACTGTTTTAACAAATTTTCAAAACACTAAATTATAATCTTTCCAAAATCTCAGCCTCAAGTTTATTCTTGAAAAAATTCAGCCTCGATATTCTTATAAAACAAATTCTTCGAAAAAGAAAAGAGTGTACACAAACTTAGGAGTGTGTCCATGAGAAAACCAGGCAGGGGGTGACACAGCTCAAATCACCGATTTCGCTCAAACTTGGCACAAATGTTGGGTGTGGTGAGTGAATGATTGTGGCAAAACAATAAGTCAAAGTATTTTAATCTCTTCAAGTTAGGGGCACCCCCTGCAAATATGACCTTTTGACACTAGTTTATGCATATTTAATTAGCCATCTTTAGTTTAGTACTTCTACAACAAGAAAAGCCATGTGAAAATGAAAGGCTATTTACAACACTACGAAATATGCACCTTACTTATGATGAAGCCACGGACAGAAATCAAATGAGTAACCAGGATAAGACATTTGGAAAAATAAAAAAACGATCTCTGGTTAAAAATTTGTTTAAAACGAGCTTTCGACCACCAGT
Organism: Orbicella franksi; assembly: GCF_964199315.1. Classification (NCBI taxonomy): domain Eukaryota; kingdom Metazoa; phylum Cnidaria; class Anthozoa; order Scleractinia; family Merulinidae; genus Orbicella; species Orbicella franksi. The sequence continues at coordinate 2,305,511 of NC_138148.1, read as the reverse complement.
CTCTCGTTAAAGACTACAGACCGGTAGTCGAACGCTCGTTTTAAACAAATTTTTAACCAGAGATCGTTTTTCTATTTTTCCAGAAATCAAATTGCCCAGTTGAAATGAATATCTATGCTTTTAGACTGATAGTTATACAACATGATTCAGTGGATTTCATTTTCACGTGGTTTTTCTTGTTATAGAAATACTAAACCAAATGTGGCTAATTAAATATGCATAAATTAGTGTCAAATGGGCATTTTTGCAGGGGGTCCCACTAACTTGAAGGGAATAAAATATTTTGACCTACTGTTTTGCCACAATCATTCACTTACCAAACCCAGCATTTGTGCCAAGTTTGAGCGAAATCGGTGATTTGAGCTGTATCACCTCCTGCCTGGTTCTGCCTGGTTTTCTCATGGGCACACTCTTAAGATTTCTACGAAGGGAATTTGAAACAGAAGCAAAGTTCTGGCCGGAAGTAACTTCACTGACGAGTTTTCTCGTCAGCCATTTTTGAACTTCATGTAGGTTTGCAGGTGCTCTGTATCGACCTGTTTAGGTAGAGACCAATGAGCAGCATGTCGGATATTTTTGGGGAGGAAAGCGAAAAACGTAGTTGTCAAGAATCTAGTCAATCAAGTCGTGTATCTCAGTCCAGGTCCACCCTTCCCGTCGTCCCTATAAGCTCCGCCGACTAAAGAGGAACAGGTGACTCTGGGCCTAGAGGCAAGAATGGCTGAGCGAAACAAAATAACAACAGTGATCCGCGGACCAATCAGCGATAGTATCTTGAAGATTGCTGACAGAAGAAGAAGACAACTGAGAAAAACAAAGCCCTTGTCTCACGCTTATGTCATTTCCTTACTGAAAGGCGTGGCCGATCGGCTGGGTGTTTGTACCGGAAACCACACCCTTTTTATGCGGTATACTGGATATTAAGTCAAAAACAGTTTGAGAACACTCTAAAAATTGCTAACAGGTCCCAAATGAACGAACCTAAGGAAAGAAGGCATTTTCAGCGAAAACCAGGCTTATTCAGGTGCGAAATTGTGTGACTTGTCTCTCTTATCTAATAGAGCAATATAGAGTGGAACCCTCGATTATTTTTCGAACCTCGCGAAAAGTTATATCCCCCCACCCCCCACCCCCCGCGCAACGTCCCTCAGTCGAACACTGTAATTTTACCCCGATCGAATTCTCGAGCTACCCGAATTTTCGACCAATTTTCGTTTTCCGAAAAGCCGGGATACGTGCTCTGTATGCTGCGTTTCTCTCATCAGCAGGATGATCCATCCACTTGAGACAAAGACCACTCCAACTGCGTCACCCTTCGCTGGAGACGATTAATAAATGCTAATTGACAATCTATTCTCGTGACCGACGTGACTTTCGTTAACCTTGCGTGACTCACAGATGAACTACATGTATGATGAATCAACGAGCGCCCATAATTTGCGAAATCAGTAAAAGTTTCAACGTGCATTTGGTTGGAATATGAAGTAATACTCGAGAATGCACGGTATTCTAGCCACCCTAAGTCTTAAATTCGTACTTAACATAGGTGAGACCAATATTAGTATTTCAATTGCCGCGTTCTTTTCATACAGGTGGTCAGTTATAATGGGTTTGATTGTTTATACAAGAGTGACCACCTTGAATTTTAATAGCATTTACCTCTCCTTCTCCCTTGCCGACTCCGGATATGCAAATACACAATCACGTATCTATTACAAGTAAGAATTTTTTTTGGTCAGATGAAGCAATCTTTTAGGTTCAAATCATTTCATTAGTCTGTAAAAAAAGTGTGGATTTCGAACCAAGTACATCGCTGAATTTTCTATGAGCTATATGAAGTCTTAGCTTGCAGCCATAACAAGATAATCGAATATAGTCACTCGCTCGAGTGCCTATCAATGTGTAATGCATAGGTCGAGGCTTTAGCCTTGCCGTGCTTTCGTGCTTTTGATCTAAAGCGAAATTGTGTTGAGCAATAATATCTTCACAGGAAGCTAGATAGAACCGAAATATTCTACTCACCGTTTATAGTTCTACTGAATGAATCTTCCCTGCACTACGCATCCCAGTGTGAGAGCCGGCTTTGTTTATTTTCTGGTTTCTGGTTTCTGATTTCACAAGAGCGATCCCTGGTGACGAACCACGTTGACCCGTCACGCATCGCCTCCCATTAGAACAACGTCTGTTATTCATTAATGTCAATATCCCGATATTTTGGGGGATGTTTAGCACTTTCCGAGATATTTAGTATCTTTTAAGATATATAGAAAAGTTAGGGATATTTAAAAATACTGAGAGATTTTTTTGCTTAGCTCTGTGTTTTTCTCCCCATGATCAGTTCTGTGCCAGAAACAATCCAGTTCAGTGATTTCTCACTTGAAAAATGTAAATATATTGCAAAGTACCCTCGGCGACAGAGAGTGGTTTTTTTTTTGTGAGTAGCGAAGAAAAAAAAAACCCTCTGGCACCCAGGGTATGAACGAAGATCCTGTTTGTTTGAACGTTGGATCTCACAGGAGATTTAATCAGCCAAACTTGAAAAGTAAAATGAAATGCATATAACGGTATCATCGAAGTGCCTGAATCTTCCGCCTCAATTCCTACTACGGCAAAAAATATTGAAAATTTTACCTTAAGTGATTCAAAATCGGTCTATTTTTAAAACAAAAATAAGACTGATATTTAGAGAGTTTTTCAAAGATATTGAGAAAATGTTTTTGAGAATTTCCTGAACTATATTTAGGCGATTTTACGTAATATTTCTAGAAAGAGCTGCTATTAAATCACGGGCTGGAGGATTGCGTGACAAATCAAAAAAGGCCACAAAAAATCACGCCACGTTAGGCTCTGTTGTATGTCACTGTCAAGCCTACCAAAGAAAACTTTCACCAAATAAAATAAAAAGTGTTTTGCGCTCGCAAAAAAAGAACATGGTTGCTTTGCAGTCTGGGCGCAGCACCTGCTGAAGAAACATGTTTTCTGTCGACGATTTTCACTTGGAAAAAAAAAAGCTCCAAGGCTCAAACTCGTTCCAAGGGTCCTCTGTCTTCCTCCTTTACGTACAAGTCATTTTGAACAGGACAAGTCCTCATTCAAACGTTTTTTCATATATATATATGTATCTAAAGCGCAGTTATCTTGTGACCTGTAATTGCATTTTATAGGCTTTATTCCATAAGAATATACTGGTGATAAGTTAACAAAGATGGTGAATTTTAAGCTCGGTAATGAAATGTGAAGGTGAATTAATCAACATGACACGAGCGTGGTAAAGTCTGCATACGAGCCAAGTGGCCCATCAGGCCGGAGCTTATCCCGGTTTCTGTAGCATGAAGCGACTAGGAGTATTTCTACTCCCCCCCCCCCCCCGGATGGGATGCTAGTCCATCGCAGGGTTACCCCCAGCAGTAAGTTCGCCGGTACCCATTTATACACCTGGGTGGAGAGAGGCACTGTTAGAGTAAAGTGTCTTGCCCAAGAACAAAACACAATGTCCCCGGCCAGGGTTCGAACCCGGACCGCTCGATCCGAGCGCACTAACCATCAGGCCACCGCGCCTCCCACTTACACGAGCGTGGGACAAAGAAAAATTCTGAGTCCCCGACAGGAATCGAACCTATGACCTCCAGAACACCGGGCGGGCGCTCTATCCGCTGAGCCACGACACCTCATGGAGAGCAAGGTACTTTAACTGAGTTCATATATGACAGGTGTCCTGCATACTGCTAGGATCAACGCTATCGAATTCATCGTGAGTAGTGATAAGTTACCTTGCTCTCCATGAGGTCATGGGTTCGATTCCTGTCGGGGACTCAGAATTTTTCTCTGTCCCACGCTCGTGTCATGTTGATTAATTCACCTTCACAAGAATATACTGTATAAAAATATCTAGGCTGACATTTGCGAAATTTTGAGAATATTTTAGAATAATTTTGTGCGTTGAAAATTTGCAAATACAATACAGTTATATGTTTTTAACTTAACTTAATAGAATTTTCCCTTTCTCTAAACGGTAAAACTAGCCAAAACAACAACAAAAACAGCACTAGCGTATGTTCGATACTAATAACATTTCTGCAAGAAGTTATGTTTGCTGTATCAGGCTTTATTGCCTGCAGTCTGCCTCCTAAACTACATATGCTGTAATCTACCCTGCAGTTTGCCTCCAAAACTACATATGCTATAATCTAAGAATATTGCACAAGAATATCTTCAGCCTTAAAGCGACAGAAAAAAAAGAATCTTCGGACAGTTCCTGTGTACAAAACACACAAACTATCTCCCTGAGTAAATTTCCCCTCGAATTAACCTAGTGGAGATCAGTTTTCCGCGGAACAGCCTTACAGCCCTACACTGAACTTCTACTGATAAGTTACTGTTAAAAGGAAGACGACTCGTCTGAACTCTTTAGGAATCAAGTGAACAAGTCAGACAAAAAACCGTTCAATTTTCTTTGTACATGTCTTTTCAAAGCACTCTTCATTATTGTGCCACGCCGTTAGTTGACTTTTCAGGTAGAAGAACTGCTCATCAGACCACATCTCGCTGAGAGCCTGGACTCTAGTATCCCACCGGTTGGGTCCACAGTCCTCTTTGTCGGCAGTTTCATCATCTTTCTTCAATGCAACCTGGCCCTGTATGATGACCTTAGCTGTGTTTGGCTCGCCTTCTTTGATTGTGAAGGTTTCTACGTTTGTTTCGTCGTAAACGGTGTTTGTGTCTTTCAAAACAACACATCCAGCGTCCAAGGAAACAGTCAGAGTGTATTCGTCCGACAGCTGAGCAATCTCAAGATTCCTGATAAGCAAAAAGAGAAAAAAAACACACACATAGAAGTGTTTAGTTCCTATATCTTCTACAGTGTCACAATCATCAGTCCATGCCCATTCCCCACAGCCAGCCAGAAGGTATTCCTATTTTTTCCCACTAAATGAAAAATTCCCTGGGGTAGGGACAAATAAGTGGGTCAAATGCCCCAGGGCTCGTCCAGAACTATAACACTGCTAAAATTTCATAAATCATAACGAGGCGACTTTTTCGACACAATACAATGCGCTCACCTTTTCTTCTCGGGATTTCTCCGAATCTCAACAGGTAACCTTGCATGCTTATAGTCAGGCCACTCAAATTCTTTCAACTGTGCATCCCTTTTACGTACTTCTTCATTTGATACTCGAACCGGAAGTAGTAGCTTACTCTTACTACCGGTCTGTATCGACAGGCATGACGCGTGCGGAGAGGGCCAGACATACGGCCAGTGGACCGAGGAGAGCGCCAGACGTATTTTATGACCAGCGGCTACAGTGTAGGCAGTGGAATCAAATTTAACCTGCGCTTGGAAGGTTTCATCAGGCTTCAGAGGCTGGATATCCTTTGGTGAATGACCACGAAGATGGGTCAGGTTTAGAACGCCTGTGGAGACATCGATAATGAAGGGCAGGCATTATTTCCACTTACTTTCGAAATAGAAGGTTTAAAAAATTACGTTCATAGTCTTAAGAGGTTTCTTAATAGATCCGTTAACTTTGGAGCTTTTGGAAAGGATCAAAACCTGGCACGAAATTAAAATTTAAAAAAAATTGTTGTCTCTGAAGCATAATTCCCAAAATTATCTCAAGATTCATATCCTTTAATTCCAATTTGATCAGTAAAATTATCTCATATCTGATAGACTTCTACATCGCCTTCTCCAACCTATTTTGCCGGCCCTTCTCGAAAGTTCCAGAAACTGGCCACCAACTGATTCACTGGCATTCTTCATGATATCGTAATTGTAGTGGGGTAGCTGGACATTTTGTCAATTAACTTATAAAGGTATCTGTCTTCCTCGAGGTGTAAACTTACCTCGTGTTATGAGAGAAGACTCCCCGTCTGGAAATATGTCACACAGTCTAGCGGCTATCTGAGCACAGGGCCTGTCACAGCTCAACAGCAGATGAACCTCCGCAAATCCCAAAACCGCAACAGGCTCTTTAAGTGTTGCTGTCTCCCAGCACTCCGCCAAAGCGTCTTCTAATCTTTGCTCCACAGGCAGCTCCTCAAGACTAAACACCAACGGAAGACCGCCCCATGAACCGCTGAGGAAAGAGGACCTAACTGATACCTCGGATTCGATTGGCTGGTTTTCAGAGGATTCATTCCCCGATGCTAGTGCCAGGCCTCTGTCATTTTGTAAAATGAATTCTTGACATTGTACATTGGGTGAGGGCCAGCGATCTTCTGCTATCCATCTTCCTGGCCAAATATCTTCCTTGTGTGCATTTGAAATGCCTGTTGAGGGTATGCCAAAATGAATAATTCACGAGGCAGGAGTTACAATAAGGTTACAAAAACACATAAAACTCATATACAACTTACATTTTCTACATTAATGCTAATTTCAACAGTACCGGCTGCACGAAATAACTGTTGAGTCAATTTTTAGCCAAGATGAAGAAAAAAGACTTCTGTCGCACCCCTTCCTCACTAAAACTAGACGTCAAGAGAGATGCTTGGCGAAAATCTGTTAAAGATCCTTAAAGATCTCTATAAGTATCTTTGTGTATCTGTTTAAACTTGATGGAAGTCTTTTTGGTTCCTTATTCAAGTTCTTAAAGATCTCATAAGATGATTTTCAAGATCCTGCATAAATTTTTGAATCATTTTTTTTCAGATCTGCTCCCTAGTTCTTTAGTTTCAAATCAGTACTGACATTGTTGATAATGTTACTAATTTAACATGCACTTATAAAGGAACATGGACCCACCATCCCTCAGGTACAGCCTCATCACAGGTTCATCCATGACACCAGTTGGCAGGTCCTTCAAATGACAGTCCCACCACCTCACACACTCCTTTAGGTGGTCTATTCGAGGCCCTGGTGAAGAGTCAGCAGGCCATGCATGGGACCATGGTCCAATTAATGCACGGACAGGGCACTTGAGATGTTCTACCATACGAAATACTGGGTCAGCATAGAGATCAGAAAATCCACCAATCAGAAACACGGGACACGTGATGGAGGTGTAATCTTCACAAATGGAACCGTGTTGCCAGTAAGGATCACGTGCCTGATGTGACAACCATTTGTGTACCCATGGTTCACTTGATTTGTTCAAGCGTTCTAGCCACACTTCCTTCCATCTAAGGCAGCAATTAAAATTACATCATTTTATTCAGCTATTTCTTTAATCTCCTCTGACCTACCAACCCTCGCATCTCCACATCCATGATTAAAACATCAGGGTACCGGAAGCATGTTACAGGGTTGTGCTCTAGGAGCGCCCAGGTGCCACAGGGTACTAACTTTTGCCTTTGGGCAACTAGGAAAACTTACTTTTTTCATACAAGCTTAAGTTCTGGGCATCTAGAATTTCATGGTTGCGGACCCTTGGGCTCCTCACAATTTTGCTTAGACCACAGCCTTAATGTTAGAAAGCCTAAAAACAGGTTATTTGCCAGTTGTCTTGAAAGAGCCCAGGCGAGTATCTAACTCATCCTTAGTCGTCTTCTTACAACTTCATACAGCTGGCGCAGCACATGGCAAGGTGAAACCTCGCACTTCTCCCTTTGCGCTGTGCCATGTGTTATATGAGGACCACTGAGGACGAGTCAGGGCAAGTATAAAAATATGATCTCACAACTTGACCGGGCTTAGTAGGGCACTGCATTGGTACCACAGAGGCCATGGGTTTGAGTACCGTTTGAGCCTAAATTGTTCCAGGCTTAAAGACCTGTGAATACATCAGATAACTGCTTCAGTTCAAATACACAATATATTTCATAAATTCACTTGTAGGATATTTTGTCAGTCAAAACCAAGTTATTTTCCTACAGAAACAAAGAAACCCTTGACATCACAGGAATTAAGTTGTTTATTAACTGGTTCATGTTGTCATGCCAGACATCTGATTAAGGTGATCCATCAGTCAAAATTTGATGAGACAATTTTTAATGCCTGATCATGGCGTTAATCTACAAGTTTGTGTTGCCTGGACAACTTAATTCAGAGACTGGGCTACCTGTTAAGTAGTAGCACCCCACCCAGGAGAGATGTCAATGGTCCTAGTGGCATCATACATTTATCTGTTCGTAGGCAAATGACATACCTTTATTTGCTGAGGTAATATATATGGGTTATTGACCGAGCTTGAGGTCAAGATGGCTGGATATTGGCCACATTCTTTTTGGGTGTGCTTGTGGACTGAGATGGACCCAAGCTATTGGTCCATACAAACAAACAAAAAAAGAACCAATATCCAGCCATCTTGCCCAAACAAGCTTCGTCAATAAAAGATTTATTATATGAGAAAAGAACACTATTTCTTGCAGGACACAGCGGGTAATCCCAAACAGGCAAGATAGTTCCATCTTGCCCACTCGGTTACCCCAATCACAGTACAGGACTCAGTTCATTTTGTCTGCTCTCAAAGCTAGCCACATAATATACAGGCATCTTAAAACTTGATGAAACATATTTATTCAAGCAACTACCTTGTTCCTAAGCTCTCTGGATGTGGAGGGCGTGCATTCCAAAGGAACATGATGTGAGCCCACGACAGCATTTCTCTGGCAAGAACACAGCCACCGCGGTAATGTATGTCATCAGCATACCGATCATCAGTGGAATAAGTGGATATGATAGTCTTCAATGCAGAGGGTCGTCTAGCTGCAACCTGAAGGCCATTGAATCCTCCCCAGCTTTTCCCATACATACCTGAAACAAACATCAGCTAGTATATTATGGTTGCTAATAATTCAGATTTTCCCTTGTTGGCATCATTTTCCAGTGTCAAGCAAATGAAATTGTTATTGCTTCCCAAGACTTTAAAACTAATAACCTGGTTTCCCAACTCTGAATAACACATTAGACAACTACAGCTTAAAAAAGAAACATGTTTTGAAAGAAACTTATAAATTTATACTTTGCACTCCATCTACATCCAATACACACACACAAACCTATTGCAAGAGTTAGATTGACTCTTCTTTGAGGTGACCAGGCAGTATACCTGTCCACTATAGGCACGCTGACTACCGCTAAAACAGACAGTGTAACCCCGTAGGGGGGGGGGACTCCCATATAAAAACCCTTAACCCCCTAAGAAGTACCAAGATTCTGTTTTGTGGGCATGGTTTGAAATTTCTTTCACCCCTTAGAGGTACCAATTCTGAGAAAAAATTAAATGTCACTGACAGTTGATTTTCAAATACGTCCTGTCATATTTTTTCAGATCAATATCCTAAAAGGTACTGCAAAAGCTCCCACTGTGGACCATTTGAGGATGTACACCTAAGAGGTACTAAGACTGCCTTTTTTTTTATCCCCCTAAAGGTACCATGAACACTCCTGTGGGAATCTGACCCTATCAGGTCAATATATTTCACTCCCATCTTCAGCCTTTACTTGTTTCATTTTCTTTTAACTTTCACAACCTGATTCCCAAAAGGTCCAGTTGACTTCTGCTGTGACTGGCTGTTACTACAATGTCTTTTAACCTGACTTCTTGTAAGTCAAGAATACTTAAAATACCTTGATTTGACTTCCAGTAGATGTGTAATCTAAGAAGTTACTAAGTGTGACATTAAGTTCACATGCTCAATGGACAATCCTTGGGGCAATTGGACTTCTAACAACCTATCTACAAGGAGCCTAGTAATAATAAAGGCTGCAATATTCAGTATACCACAACCAAGATGTTCTTTGCATTGAGGGAAGACTTACCAACATTTCCAGTACACCACTTTTGCTGGGAAATCCAGTTAATGACATCACAACAGTCATCCTGCTCTTGTTTTTCATATTCGTCATAATAAAATCCCTCAGAGTCCCCAGATCCCCGCATGTCTACCCGCACACAAACATAGCCATGAGAGCAAAAATACGAGTGGGTCTTCTCATCTCTTTGAGCTGTCCAGTCGACACGACGATATGGCAGAAATTCTGGAAGGCAAATAGTACTCCGTAAAAGTTTAAGCTATGGGAATTAGGCTGTGGTTAACTGAATTAGCAGTGTGGATCAAAGAGAGCGGCTTGTTCTCCTTTATGGCAGCAAGGAAGGAGTAGTCCTCACTTCAGGTCACCCTTTTCAGCACTGCTCTTTGGATCCAACACTGTTCAGGGTGGCACTTCTCACGGACTGGACTAGCCATGGTCTGAGAATGGTAGCACTTTAACTAAAATGCGCATTTACCCAAAATTGTTAAAACCACTGAGAAAAACCATGCTTCCCTTTTAATGTAAATTCTTTGAGTATCTCACAACAGTGTAGTTAATATAAGTAGATGTTTTAACACTAGCCAAGGATAACCGAAAGTTTTTTCCTGCCTCACTAAATCTAGATAATATCACAAAACTCTAATTAAGCACAGGATACAGATTCTCTCACCTAGTATAGCAGGATATTTTTCATCTTCTGCAGACTTGTCAGTATCAACCAAGTCTGGTATCCAGAGTTTGCCCGCCAGTTTGGTTCCATCGCGCAGTTGGATCCATGTCAACAGTTTTCGATTCACAACATATGTCATATTTGTTTGTGCAGTTATTTTCTAGAAAATAAGTCATAGCAAGAAGTGTTAGTTTCAACCAATACTTACTCACTCATACCCAGTCCCATTATCCCAGGTAGAGTGTAGGACACCACTTAATCCCTCAACAACTGCCAACCCTTGGCCACGACTTGAATGCTGCTTGATCCAGGTGCTCTAGTACATGAGCAGTTCATGTTTAGTCATAATGGTTTATATTTCGTATTTATTCTAGAAGTTCTCAGTTCTCAAAGAGAAGATTAATGCTGTTTCCCTTTGAAACTGAGCCAAACTCTGTGCTTGCTACTGTGAGGCTGTTATAGGAATCATTTAAGTTTTTAAAAACAACAAACATTGCATTAATTTTTGGCTAGTGGCAGGACTCCCCCAGGCCAATAATGAAAAACTCAGAGAAACTCAGCCACATGTATTTTTGAATAACCAAAACATATTGTTGCAAGCTGTGTCACTTCGCTTTGTTATTAACCATGTGGCCCGGGGCTGAGGGTGGTTCATGTTTAGTCATGACGATTTTATATTTCTTTACTTAACGAAGAGACAGAGTGACAACTGTCAAGCAGTAAAACAAGCAACCTCAATTTACTTGACAAAACAAAAGGAGTTCATCTCTCACCGCCCAGTTTTACAGGCCAATTTCTTTATTAAGTAACTTTGCCTTGTATTTGGTTGGTTTGCAAGACAAACGATATTATTCCAGGATGTATAGAGAGTCAATGCAATATATCAGCAAATTTCTCTTATTAGATTCTCTCACAACAAGTTCTCGAGAATCGTGGTTTTTAAGCTTACGTACAGAGAAAAAGATTGTATGTTTGGCTATAACGAGAGGTTTATTTAAGAAAATACATGCCACGATATTCAATTAAGCTTATTAAGCTAATTTTAGCCGCAAATCAAATCTGATCACCACGAAACCGAGTTGATTGCCTAAAACTAAGCTTACGTTGTTCAGCCAATTGTTTTAGCTCAAACATACCTTCGAAGGTAAACAAGGAACTGAACTGATTAATTTGACGATTGCTAATCTTGATTTGCTAATTTTGCCAGCCGTCCAGTGGTACCGTTCGTTCCAAAAATTTTGTCGGTCGAGCAATTGTCTCGAAAGCCTGGAAACAGCCAAAGAGCTAATGGAACTTTGTAAGAACGAGCCAATTTGAAGTAGTGGGAACTATTTTCATTCAATGAGGTGCCAAAAGTTTGCCCGGTATTGTAAAATTTAACCAAAATGTTCAATTTATACTCACCAAATATTCCTGGATTGCGTGTTTAGAAAAGACAGAGCACTGGAAACGAAACTCCTCCTTCAATGCCACAGGAATACCACGTTTTATCGGGTGAACGACGTTTATTTTCGAGGCACCAACATGACAAGAAACGATAAAGCAGGATCGCAACATTGGACACAGCTGTTGTCCTTCTTGGGACTCGTCAGCACTGTGCAGCGAAGATAAGTAATGACCTGTTTAGTTTTATCGCATTTCTCGCCACGTCGGGGGTTGAAAGTGGCTCATTTCTCTCCATGTCGCGGATGAAGGTGGCTTATAAGCAGGAAGAATCATCCAGTTTCTCTACCATTGCCGGAACTGAACTTGCAAGACTAAGTTACTAAATTCGAAAAAGAAATTTAAAAAATTGTTCACGTTTCCCAGAATACGCAGAATTTGGTCATTTTGCAGAAAACGGGGGAAAATGTACGAAGATTATTTCCACAGTGCTTAGCCATAGTCATCACCGTGCCTATCATTTCTAGCCTGTGAAGCTCCTGATTGGTTTATAGTGAAAGCTAGCTGAATGTGGCCTAGAGCGAGCGTTCTGTTCTCAGGCTAGATATTTCCCTGAGTTCTCTAACTTGAAAATAGGGATTTTAGGCAGCTAACCACGTATCCGTTGCCTTTCTCGAAGGCCCTAATAAGTTATCAAACCTTGAACGGCCATTCCATTAAGAAATGACATTTTTACTAAAATTTAAACTGGTTCTCTTGGTTATTCCTAGTGGGCGTGATGCGACAAGTTCAAGCTGCAGGGAGCCTGGCCGACAAACCGGCTGGATAGAGAAACCTGGTGCTCATATTGACTTACTCACGAAGCATGATCAATAATAACTGAGATTTATGAAATGTGAGTGTAAAGCATCAAAAATTATTTACATATAGTCCCTTGGTTCCTAAGTGGAGCATAGGTCATCCACAGTTTTCTTCCATTGCTCTCTGTCCTGAGCTTGTTGTTCAATTTGGGTCGCAGGCCTATTTGCCGCAGTTCTTGTTCGGCTGATCTTCTCCAATTGTTTTTCGGCCTACCACGGTTTCGTTTGCCTTGAGGGTTTCAAAAGAGTGCCTGTTTAGTTACCGAGTTGATTGATTTTGTATCTGCTCATTTCGTTTGCAATCTGTTGAGCTCTTCCAGCCTCAAACATGGTTCGCCTAACGTTTCATGTCCCAAGAACGGTGGTAGTCGTGGGTGTGAGTAATCGGTTCGGCCCTGCAGCGTCCACGTTGTGAGTTAGGGTCAATCCCTTTTGCGATTGATTCTCTTGCTCCCAAGCCTGGTTTAGTGATGCGAGTTCCTGTAGACGTTTTTGTGACCACGAGAGTTTTACGAGAGTAGGGGGTTAGCCAACTGCTCAACCCCCAACCTGGAGGGTCAGGGTTTTTCTGTCAGGGTTTTTTGTTCGTTCCCTTAGCCGACTGGGATCCTGTTATTTAAAGGTGCCGGATGCTCGCCTTTCGCCGTTGTTGCTCAGCCGCAGTATGAAACTGCACTATCAGGGTTACAACGAGGATGTGCAACAGCCGACTTGGTGGCAGAGCCTGTTTGAGACGGTGGGTATTTCCCGGCATTTGGAAGTTGCACCTGGTGGCCCTAGTGCACCCAACCGAGAGCCATTACCACCGTACAACCCCCAAGAATTACTTACTTTAGTGATAATCATGATGTTATGGACGCCATAATCCGCTATCTGGGATTCCAAAACTTTTTTCTAAGTCAGAACAGCTCCAGAATTGGCTCAAAAAAATAAGGTAAGATTGAAGAGTACAAGAATTTGAAATAAAACTGACATGAAATCTATTCTAGCTAAAACAGAACTAAATTGACGTGAATCACTCTCTGAAAACATGGTTGTCCTGGACACGTTAAGTCACGTGACCAGCAAATTTATGTATATACTAAAACGGTTTCCTGGTAAGCACGCGGTAGTCAAATCAAATCGTTGAGCACAGTTCTGACAACATAGTCGGAAGCTGGGAGGAGCCACCGAACATTTGATTGACGGTAGCGAAAAACGCATTTGTCGGTTGAGCTTTGAATTTTAGAGTCCGCATGTTATTGAAAGGCGCAGTAATAAGCAATCGTATTTAGCAATCGTAATGAAGTGGTTTTTATATTCTTTGTGATATATAAATACATAAATAAAAATACAAAAAAACAAAGGTCAAAAAGTTTGAACTTTAAACCTTGAACGGTGTTGTTATAAGAAAAGAATAAAATCAGGCACGGATATTTATTTATTTATCTATTTATTTATTCATTTATTTATATTTATTATACTGGTTTCCACCGTTTTACGGAAATCGGTCAGACTAATAACCCTTGGTTAACAAAGGTGCAGAAGTGTCTCATTTAGTTGTATAAAACAGACACGTTAGGAAAAATGCGTGGTCGTTCCACCAAATCAATTCGATGTTATAAAAGAGACAGGGAACCATCAATCTCAATGCGCCACTGATTACAACATTAATAAAACAACTTTGTGACATTTTTATTGACCCAAAAGCAAAATGCATCGTCCTCGCCCCCCCCCCCCCCCCCGGGGGTACTCCCTTATATGAGCTATATAGGTATGTGCGGCCCTAAGGGTATGGTTTTTCAGCCATTTTGGTCATAAATAGGGTATGGTTTTTGCACTCTAGCCTTGATATGGGTATGTTTTTAAGAGGAAGCCACTTTTTCATCATTATCGAAAAGAAAATTGACAAAAGCCCTTCACAAATTATGTTTACAGTAATTTAACATTGGTCTGAACTAGGGAACTTATTATAACGCTGGTCTGAAACAGGGCTTTGATGGTCAGGTCATAAATAGGGTATCGAACATTTGGTCAGGTGGTAAATAGGGCTGGGAATATCGCAGATTCTGGTCATAAATAGGGTAAGGGTTTTGGGAAGCGGGTCGCACACCCCTACCCAACTTTTCTGGAAGTAGCTCCCAGGCCTCGCCCACCCTTCCCAACCTTTGGTTATTACTAGTTTATTTATTCATTTATTTATTTTCTCATTCATTCATTCATTCATTCATTCATTCATTCATTCATTCAGATCATTCAGATCATTCATTCATTCATTCATTCATTTATACCGGTTTCCACCGTTTTACGGAAATCGGTCTGATATTTATTTTAGAATTACTCTGAAACCCCAAAAAGGAGACTTGAGGGATAAGAAAATCCAGAAAATTTCCTAAGAGAGCATGCCCTGGACCCCTCTAGAAGGCACTCATTGTTTCGGAAATCAGTCCGCGCCTGCTAATAAGTGGGGTGCGATACTGTAGAAAACATTAGTGAATGCTACTCGGCCGATCAATTTATGCGGATCGGCTTCAAAATAAAATAAATGGACAGGGAAAAACGCGAGGAACGCTCCCTCCTTCTATCCCCGCTCTCGCTCTCCCCCGTTGCCTCGCCGGTCGCCGGATAAGAGTCGGCTCTGCATATGAAGACGATGGCCCCTTCTCCCTCTGTCACGCAGCGCTACACTCTAGGGAGAAGCGGGGTGGGGGGGGGGGGAGGTGGAGGGGGACGTAGCAATCCTATTCAGGAGCCATGTTACAAAATATTTAGGTAGAACAAGTCAAACCCCAAAATAGCATGGCCAGTCCAGTCGGGAGGAAACAAATGTATGATAAGCACAAAAATTACAACTCCATTAAATGAACATAATTTTTACAAATGCAACTGCAAGTAAGCAAATAATAACTAGAAGAAGAATACAAAGCAAGGATGAATCGCATAAATTAGTACGGTTGATATGCGGTATTTATTATATGCAGTATTAGCATCGAGTGATCGACTTACACTTAGTAATAGTTAGACGAGCGATGGAAGGACTTGAGATCTCTGAGTTGCGGGTTGAGCCATGTGTAGACTCTCGATATATTAAACCTTCAAGAGTTGTCTTTAAACAGGTAAGCCATTATATTTTAGCTTATTTTCCACGACATTTAAAGATTTGTGTCGTACACGGCACGCCAACGGTGAGGTGCAAATGAAATCGCGCGAGCGGCGTAGATTTGTACCCAGTCTGATATTCTTTGTGTTTTCTTCTAGCTCATTCAGACCCCAGTTCCCAATTTTTGCGACAAGTTTCTATGAATGCGGCTCAGGTTAGCAGTGTGGCAGTCCCGCAGACATTCGCGGGCTTCAAGCGAATCGACGAATTCTGCGAATATCATTTTGTAGAACCAGCGCCCCGGACTGCAGTCAGTCAATACCCTCTTGGGATTGTTTTGAAATTCCGAACGATTCTAAAAAAAGACAAAAATTATATTCCTCGAGCTTTAGCATACTGTCCATACCATAAAATCGCCATGTTCTCGATCGTTTGAAAATTTATGGTCGGCAGAAGGAAAGACTCCCGAGAAATTTTCTGTTTATATTTTACGTTTATTGAGAAATGCAAATGATTCCGAAATGCAGTGAACAAATCTTCTTGAAAACTAAGACCTAAGAACACATGTTAGTTTTTTTTACTACGAAAAGAAAGACCCCTCTATATACGATGTAAACCGTCGACATTTTCTGGAGTCACAATAATGTTAATCCAATGTTAAAGCGCGGTGACCCCTGATTATGGCCAAGTTGCGTGACGTATAACCCACGGTCGGGCCAGATTCATGCGGACAAGCCTTCAAATGATGCTTTACACTCTTTTATTTATAGGGATACATTTTAAAAGAATATCGAGGCTAAATCTTGCGAAATTTTAAGAATATTTTAAGAATAAACTCGAGGCTGAGATTTTGACAAGACATAATTTTATGTTTGGAAAGTTTGCAACATTTTCAATGACATCAAGAATTCAATTTTAGAGTCATTAAGAATACCCTAGAGACTATTGTTACACTCCTTCGAGGCGTGATTTAGTTTTATCACACAATGTACAGTCAAACCTGTATATAACGGTCACCCTTGGGAAATGGCCAGGTGACCGTTATATACAGGGTGACCGCTGTACACAGGTCTCCTTTAAAAGTCAATAAATAGCATTTTTATGTGCAAATAATCACTCAATTTACGTTTTATTGACAACCTTGATAACGAGTAACAGCAATGAAATAAACACGATAAAAAAAGGCCCACAAAATGTCCGTGGTGTTCTTTAAGGGAGGTGCAGTGTCCTTGGATCTACGTTTCCTTGTATTTATTACAATTTAATGGCAGATTTACAGAACAACGAACAAAAAAAATAAGCCATGAGGATAATTTGTAAAAGAGTTGCGTGACCCCATATAAAAACAAATCACATCATAAAATTATAAGGAACAGCTTTTAACGTAACAATATGGATCACAAGAAGAAAAAAAAATCGGTAATAGTTTTCTGATATTTCGGAGTTCGAAGCTTGATTTCCTGTAGTATGTCATTAACTTTACTCAGTGTGAAAGAAAGTTCTTCATGTTCATGTATTAGTAATTGTGTTTAGTACTAATATTTGTATTTTTGTGAGACCCCTGCCTTGATGGCTGCTTTTTAATGAGCTGATGAATAAAGCTTGTCATTATTCGTTAATCGTAACCCAATTTCGTGACCATTATATACAGGTAAAAGATAATGAAATTGTGGATTCAGGAAGTCTAAAGGGTGACCGCGTCCGTTATATACAGGTGACCGCTATATGCAGGTCAACTTAACAGTAAATATAAGGGACGTTTTTTGGGAAGTTGTTCAGTGATCGTTATAGCCAGAGTGACCGCTTTATACAGGGCCGTTATATACAGGCTTGACTGTATACATATACCAAGCAGGACGCCGTAAGACATTTGCATTTTTGCTGAAGAAGGCAACAGTAGTAGCCGACACGTCCTATATATATATTTTAGCCAGTGTCAACTTCTTATTTTCTTTTTACCAAAATCTTTAACATGACTGGCTACACACCGAATATTTTTAATGTATAACTTGTCTTTTTATTTTACCTCTGTACCTAGAATGGCAAGCAAAGACGATGGGATTATCTTAAAGTTCATAACAGGTAAGGTGAGCCCCGGCGGAGGGGGTACTCCCAGAAAAATTTGGTGGGGGTGTTCCGCCCGCTTCCCAAATCCCTTACCCTATATCTATGACCAAAATCTGCGATTTTCCCAAGTCTATTTATGATCTGACCAAAAATTCGATACCTTTTTATGACAGTTGCGGCTGACACAGTTGCCCTAAACATAATTTTTGAATGGCTTTTGCTTATGGTCTTATCGATAATGATAAAAAAGTAGCTTCTTTTAAACAACATACCAGATTCAAGACTAGAGTACAAAAACCATACCCTATTTAAGACCAAAATGGCCAAAATCGATACCCTGTTTATGACGCAAATGGCTGAAAAACTATACCCTTTGGGGCCGCACATACCTATATAGCCCATATAAGGGAGCACCCCCCCCCCTCTCCCCCCGAGGTGAAGATTTTGTATTTTTGCATGCTTGTTTCAATTACCTGTCGTGCACGCGCCGTTCCCAGAGGTTGCGATCCTTTTGGTCAGCACAAAGCAATCGAGACCTCAGGGAGAAACCGGAAGGTGAGCCAGCATTAGGCACAGCGGTTACTCTCTCTACGCATGTTCAGAAACATTCTCGTTCCCAGTGCTACCTGTTTTAAAATGTCGTTACGAGTGTTGAATCGAAGACGAACTGCATAAACAACTCGCGTTTACCTGAAATTCCATTAAACTATCTCGTCATCATACATTGTTTTCCTAAACTAAAGTGGCGCAAAAGAAATGCATGTTTTCATCTATTTTCAAACTGTTTTTACACTCAAACGGTTTTGCGGAGCTCAAGAAAAACATGTTTTCGCGGGCATCCTGTGCCGTAATAACTTCCAGTCGCTTCAATCCGTGCATAGGGCTGTTGAAGAAGTAAGTCGGTGTGCTGAAGTACCCTGAAGAGATTAAGGAATTACAAAGCGCAAAAACACAGACATTGAAAAGGTTGTTTGGCCGCATTAGGCATGTTGACGCGCGCGTGCACAAAGTCTTTGACGGGCGAGTAGTTCCAGTCATTAGAAATTACTGAAATTTCAACCAAATGTACAGGAACTCGTCAACAAATCCTTTGCATTGCGACCTGCTTTATGCAATACTGACTAAGCATGACCGTTTTTTCTCCAGTGTGTCTGCGTTGATATTCAATACTACAAAAAAGGTTTTCATCCTTGTGAAGCAGTTCAGACCAGGTGATTGAACAGTACAGTACAGTGAACTTCACTTAAGTTCACAATTATCAACTAATTTATAGTTACACAGTAAATGGTTTGAACCCAGGAGTATCAGTAGTTCGTATGGTGTGATCGTCCGGGTGAGTGTAGTTCTGAAAAGAACTGTTGTTGGTGACTGACGTTTCGACAACCTGAGCGGAAGTCATCTTCAGAGTCAAGTGAATGGTGTTTGTCAGTCGATGATGTTATAAGTCTGGTCCGTTGAACGTGATTGGTCAGTATAGCCATGATGGTATTGGCTGAAAGACTCGTGTAAAGTTTGTCATCAGTCATTGGTGGGTTTCGATCCGTCTATTGTTAGTCAAATAGGTCGGTTTTTGGTCTGTGTATTGTAGTCGGTCTGTTAGAAGTCCGTTTGTCGGTTTCGTTTCTGTCATGGATAAGTCGTTTGTAAGGCGCCGGTAGTTGTTGACATCTGTTAAGAAGCGTTTGTTCTAGATTAGTGTACCAGCTTTCCAGAGTCAGTCGTTGAAAATAGTTTGTACTGTAGGTTAAGCATTGAGCAGGGTCAGAACTACACTCACCCGGACGATCACACCATACGAACTAATTTATAGTTAATTATCTTATCAACCCGCAAGTGATGGTCACTTTTTTCATTAGGTTTTATAGTGTTTTTGTAAAAATTGACCATATTTCCACCGGAAGGCTTTTTCTTGTCAACTTAATTCTACATTTACTATGCTTTAATTTTGCGCAGTTTTAATCACCAAATGAAGATCGATGGTTAGCCTGCGAGCAGGCTCACTTTGAGTCACGCGCGCGAGCGGCGAAGAGCAAAGAAAGAGTCTGGTGAAGGGGCGCCAAGAAAATGAGCCGCTTTCTCGTCTCGCGCCTTCGCCGCGCGATTTCGCGCTCGCGGCTACGCCGCGCGCGCTTGTGCTCCAACGTGAGCCTGCTCGCAGGCTGATCGATGGCATTCCATATCTAGAAAATTCCCGGTGGACGCACGAACGGAACGCAAAGTGCTTTCAGGGGTTTTTCTGGACCAAAATAAAAAAAATTTAGACAAGTTATACATTGCATCAAACATTGGTGATTGCTTATGATGTTTTGAGAGGACATACGTATATATAGACACGTTATTGACATTTTTTGGTTTGTTTATTACTTAAAACAGATAGATTCTATGTTACCGTGCGTCTGTTCAGTAATAGACTACAGATGACGTCAAAATGTTGTAAAAACAAAAGTGGCAAGCTGTTGTTCTAACCGCATTTGACGACACTGAACAGACGCACGCCAACATGGAATCGATCTGTTTTATATAATAGCACGCTGACAAAACTGTTAATGATGTCATCTATGCGTCTGTCCTCTAATAGATAATAAGTAACAACCAATCAAAATACGAGAATAAATTGACTTATAAAATTCTTAACTTTATTGGTGTCCCCACATTAGTATGAGATTGTTATTTAAAGCTATAAGATCTTGACACTCAAAGTTTCATCATCATCATCATCATTGCATGAACATCATCGTCATTATTGATACAATAACGGACTGTGTCTTGTTCAGGGTCATCTTGGAGTAGTCTACCGATCAACCTTAAGTTGAAAGTAGCTGAGTTTTGCTTGCCTAACTATTTGCTTATTTCTTTTCGCTCCCTTTTTTATCATTTTACGGAATTTTTAACTACCCGTAACGATTGCATTAACTAAATTACTTACCACATTTACAACTCGCATTGCTAACTAACTAAATAAGATCACTACACTTACATGTTAAATTATTTACTTATTAATCTATTGACTTGAATCTTAATTCATGCTTATTTAGAACAGCAATGACATAACTTTTCGATTTTAATCTTTATGTTTTAGCTGTTTACATGCACTTCAACAGAAACCTGCACAACGAGGTCTTAACAGATGGCAGTGCTGTTACCATGACAACTGAAGATGTGTCAATTCCAGTAACTGCTCCTTTCAGTGAAGGAGTTACTTATGAATTATGTGCTGGCATCGTTGATAAACACGCGAGCCTCACAAGCTTAATAAAACAAGAAATCCTAGAGGAATGTGGTTATGATGTCCCTGAGGAAAACCTTCAAGAGGTTGCATCATTCCATTCCGTTGTGGGATGTGTAGGCGCTTTGCAGACCTGTTTCTTTGTTGAAGTCACAGATGAGATGTGTGTGAGCAAGGAAGGAGGAAATCTCCGAGAAGGCGGCAGAATTGAGGTGTTCCATCTACCCCTTGCAAAGAGTCGCGAGTTTTTATTTGACACAACGAAGCATAAACCAGCGGGTGTCATGTTTGCTTTCATGTGGTACTTCAACAAATTTCAAGGTTGCCTGAATTAATAGAATCGGGTCATGGTCTGAGTAATACTAGGGAACATTGATTTTTCTGGCTACAATTTTGAACCAGTGTTTTCTATTTCTGAACATATATAGCTTTCTTAGAGAAACTATAGCGACTAAGGTGTACTTTGATACATTGTATTATTTCTAGGATATTGTGGGATTCAAATGCACACGTTAAACATAAAATCGTTCAATTTTCTTGGTCCATGTCTTATCAAAGCACGCTTCATTATTATGCCACGCCATTAGTTGACTTTTGAGGTAGAAGAACTTTTCATCAGACCACATCTCGCTGAGAGCCTGGACTCTAGTATCCAATCGGTCGTGACCGACATCATCTTTTTGGTCAGCGGATTCATCTTCTACCTTCAACACGATCTGGCCTTGGATAGTGACCTTAGCTGTGGTTGGCTCGCCTTCTTTGATTGTGTACATTTCTGTGTGCATTTCATCATATATAGTGTCTGTATCCTTGAGCAGAATACATCCCGAATCAGTGGAAAGTGTCAGTTTGTAAATGTCACTCAGCTGATCAATCTCGAGAGCCCTGCAACACAAAATACCAATTTAGAAATTCCCGACGAAAAGAAGAAAAAACTCGTTTACTTTGATCATCAAAATGTAAATTCTCTTTGCTCGCGCCGTCACTACGCCAACAGTGCGTGTTAATCCCGTGTTTCTTTCGAGTTTTAGTATAAATCTACTAGCGTTCTATCACGAATGCTGTTCTCTGATTGGCTACGCTACTCACTATCCATTCTGTTTTAGTATAAATCTACTAGCGTCCTATCGCGAATGCCGTTCTCTGATTGGCTACGCTACTCACTTTCTATTCTGTTTTAGTATAAATCTACTGGCGTTCTATCACGAATGCCGTTCTCTGATTGGCTACGCTACTCACTTTCTATTCTGTTTTAGTATAAATCTACTGGCGTTCTATCATGAATGCCGTTCTCTGATTGGCTACGCTACTCACTTTCTATTCTGCTTTAGTATAAATCTACTGGCGTTCTATCATGAATGCCGTTCTCTGATTGGCTACGCTACTCACTTTCTATTCTGTTTTAGTATAAATCTACTGGCGTTCTATCATGAATGCCGTTCTCTGATTGGCTACGGTACTCACTATCTATTCTGTGATAGATAGTAAGTAGCGTAGCAGAATGCCCTTGCTAACAAAATGACGGCCGCTTCTTGCCATTTTTGAAGTGTCTATGACGAGGTTTTAGATAAAGTTTTCATACCCGGTAACCATTCATCAGGTACAATAAATTCAACAAAATGTCTAAGATCCTAAACCTAAAATTCTAATCCTAATATTATATTAACTTACAACAATATCCTACTTATAAATCTGATTTCCATGAATGCCGTGTGTTTAAGAACTATGATAGAGAAAGCGTTTAACTTGATTTAATGAACCAGTAATGGTTTTCACAATCCATTACCAGTCAACTTCACCTTTAGACACCCCGATCGAAGAGACTGCGGTCGTCTGCTCCGTAATTACTCAGAACAAATGGCTACAAAACAGAGAATAGTTAGATGACAGCAAAATAGACCTTTCCCGCATTCCACTTCAGTGCGTTCGAACACTAGTACCAGAGCGAGGTTGGGGTGGACATTTTCATACATTTGCTGAATTTTTGTCCACCCCGACCTCGACTCGGCGCTATTGTTTTTTGGAATGCGGGAAAGGTCTATTTACCGACAGCAGTCGAGTTCATCTGCGAGGAAGACCAAGGCTCACCTCGTAGTCTTGGGTTTTCTCCGCCACTCTACAGGTAATATAGCATGTTTGTATTCCGGATCAGGAGGGTCAAGCACTCGTAACTGGGCATCCCTTTCACGTACTTCTTCATTTGATACTCGAACCGGAAGTAGTAGCTTACTCTTACTTCCGGTCTGTATCGAGAGGCATGACGCGTGCGGAGAAGGCCACACATACGGCCAGTGGACTGACGAGAGCGCCAGACGAATTTTATGACCAGCGGCTACAGTGTAGGCAGTGGAATCAAATTTAACCTGCGCTTGGAAGGTTTCATCAGGCTTCAGGGCCTGGATCTTTTCTGTTGAATGGCCACTGTGATGTGTCAAGTTTAATAATCCTGAATAAAAAAATAATAATCAACCAAGGGAACATGCAAATTCAGCCATATAACCGTGTTCGAATTAGTGTAGACTGTTCACAGCCCTCTCTTTTCTCGCATTTTTATTCGATCGTTGAACACGCGGATAGAACCGCGAGAGAATATAATAGAGAGGCTGTGAACGGTCTAGAATAAGTGACGAGCCAGGCTTTATTCCGGTTAAATGCAGTTATAGGTGTGTTTCTCTAAGATTGATGTCTTTGGAATTCAATCCATCTGCAGCAAATTAAAGCCGGTTTAAGGGTCGAAGGCGCTAATGATTTGTGAACGTACCTCTTGTTATAAGTGAAGACTTTCCATTTGGAAAAACGTCACTCAGTCTAACAGCTATCAGAGCACAGGGCCTGTCACTGGTCAGCTGTAAATGAACCTCGGCAAATCCCAACACTTCAACAGGCTCTTTAAGCGTCGCTGTCTCCCAGCACTCCGCCAATGCGTTCTCCAGTGATTGTTCCCCTGGTAGGTCCTCAAGGCCGTTTATGAGTGGGACTCCACCCCATGAACCACTTAAAAAAGAGGACTTGACAGTTACTTTGCATGCTTCAGTTGTGGGTGTGATCGGCTCACTGCTGGTGGATTCTTCCAGGATCTGTGATGCCATCGTCAGTAATCTGTCCTTTTGCAAACAAAATTCTTGACATTGTACATTGGGTGAGGGCCAGCAGTCCTCTACTATCCACCTCCCAGGCCAAATGTCCTCTTTGTGAGCATCCAAAATGCCTTTTGACAGAATTCAAAAACAAATAATCTCAAGAGGACTACAGCAGCGTTAAAATAGGTTAAGTCTGCATACAAGCCAAGCTGGAGGTTATCTTAGTTTCTGTCTCATGAAGCGACTAGGAGTATTTCTACTCCTTCCTACATAGAATGCCAGTCCATTGCAAGGATTAAATTCGCCGCTACCCATTTGCACACCTGGATGGAGAGACGCACTGCAAGAGTAAAGTTCCTGAGAAAATAACCCGGCCAGGGCTTGAAGATGAACGCAGACCACTGATTCGATTTGGAGACAAGCCCACTAACCATGGGACCACCTCGCCTCCCACCGTTATTAATAATAACTGCTTGGAAAATCAAGAGTGCCTTTACTTATTTTTTCACTGAGGAGAAATTAGATACTAGCAAATATTTGCCATTACACCAGGCCAGGACATCAAGCAAATTGTCGCTGATAAATTAACGTCCTGCCCCAGCTGAGCTCACAAACTGAAATTCACACATCATTACTGTTACCATTGATGTTACGCTTTTCTCTGGGAACAACCTGTCTGCTCTTAAATAACAAAACTCTTCTTTGGGATGATCCAGACCAGGATCAATGATCTAAGATCTGTAGTTTACCTTATTTTTCAAATGGAAAACCAAGACAAAAAGAATGCAGTCACGAAATGTACATTACCTTTTCCCTACTTCACAATAAAAATATTATTCAATTGCTGGAAGTGAAACAACTACTTATAAAACAATTTTATCCTATTCAAATTGAATAACCATACAGAAAGTGAACAAATGCCACTCAAAGGAGGAAAATTGCAACCCCTTTAATTCCTCCCCTGGATATGCCTCTGTAATTATAATGAAAGAACTTTAAAATACATGCACTTGGGAAACATACCATTCCTCAAGAAAAGCCTCAGCTTAGGGTCATCCATGACGCCAGTAGGGAGGCCTTTTAACTGATAGTCAAACCATCTGAGGCACTCTTTAAGGTGGTCTATGCGAGGCCCAGGTGAAGAATCAGTAGGCCATGAATGGGACCATGGACCAATTAATGCTCGCACGGGACACTTAAGATGTTGTACCATAGTGAACACTGCATCCTTGAACAGATCAGAAAATCCACCAATCAGGAACACTGGGCATGTGATGGAGGTGTAATCTTCAGAAAGGGAGCCATACTGCCAGTAAGGATCACGAGTCTGATGTGATAACCAATGGTGAATCCATGGTTCACTTGATTTATTCAAGCGTTCTAACCACGCTTCTTTCCACCTACATCAATAAATAATTATTGTAAAGCACAGGTGATGAAAATAAAGAAAATCCTGATCCAAAATAGTTTGATTTACCATCAAATTCACAGCCATCAGAAATAACTTATTCACTATATGACTGAGAATATACCTTCATTGTGATTGACTGAGCTTACTAAAGGAGCATTTGTAATTCTCTCAGTCATGTAATAAAAAAGTAGTCATATAAAAGCTTGAGCAATTAAGGATTGACTGATTACACTCCAATGTGACATTTGAAAATTCTTTCAAATTGCATTCACCTTTAGTTAAGACTCTGGAAATGTAGAGAGAATTTTCAATCACCACTCATAGTGTAAATCCTTAACAAATGACAGAGAAGTTGGACTGAATCAAAGAAAGCCAGATGTAGGAAAATCTGCGACAGGCAAATACCTGGAACCCAAGCTCTCTGGACGAGGGGGGCGTGCATTCCACAGCAACATGACATGAGCCCATGATGGCATTTCCCTGGCAAAAACACAACCACCACGGTAGTGACAGTCATTTAAATACCGTTCATCACTAGAATAAGTGGATATTACAGTCTTCAGTGCTGAGGGTCGCCTGGAAGCCACCTGAAGGCCATTGAATCCTGCCCAGCTCTTCCCATACATTGCTGAAATTAATACAATAGATAATTATATGTTACATGCACCCGAAGTGAGTCTCAGTTGAATTACATTTCAGACCTTCATTAAATAAAAATAAAATAAAAGACTTTACTTAACCTGAAAGGCCAATCAGTGATCACTGGATCACTGGTATTAACTGACGATCAGCATTTACGTATAAAATACAGCTATTCATAAAATTGTACTTTAAAAAAAAAAACAAGAAGATATATATACTAAACATTTACATTAAAAATTACAACCATTCTGGAGATTATGTAAAAACAAGCATTAAAAAGAAGAGCAACAACAACAAGCAAACAAGCAAAAAATTGAACCTAATTTATGGTACATACATGATTGATACGGTCTTGATCCATAAAATGCTTAAAAATAATGTTTAATTCTCTGATCTCTATTGGTAATCCGTTCCATTCTCGTGCAGTGTCACACTTGAAAGTATACTGACCCATTTTCATTTCAGTTGGTGTGACGTTTAAAAGTGTTGAGTCTTTAAGTATTCCTCCATGCAGATCAGACCTCTTAACAAGATATCCCTCTAACTGGTGCGGACAGTGAACATTGTGTACAGTCTTAAATGCTAATTGTAGCTTCAAAAACCGCCGTCTACTATCTAAGGATAGCTGATATAGCCTGTTACGCATATCCTGTGAGCACGTTCTGCGATTCACAGCAAGAATAATACGCATGGCCTGATTCTGTAATCTCAAGTTCCCGCTGTGGACCTTTCCTGGCTGAACACCCTTTTAAAAGAGATACCAAAACTTCTCTTTTTAACCCCTAAAAGGTACAACAAGCACACACGCCCTTTTTATATTGGAGTCCCCTCCCCAGGGGTTCTTGTGTGATCACCAGTTGACAGGGAATGTAAAGCCACAACTCAATTCTAAAATTTAACTTACCAACATCTCCAGTACACCAGTCTTGTTGCGAAATCCAGTTGATCACATCACAACAGTCTTCATGTTCTTTTCTTTCACATTCATCATAAATAAATCCTTCTGAGTCCCCAGATCCCCGCATGTCTACACGGACACACACATAGCCATGAGAACAAAAATATGAATGGCCTTTTTCATCCCTCCGTGCTGACCAGTCCATACGACGATAGGGAAGAAATTCTAGAACACAAACAATGAACACTTTGACAGTCAGAGTCCACTATACTTCAAATATAAAATAGGTTTATCAATCTGCAAATAAATGCATATTCTTTTACTTTCTTTAATAAAATTTACAGTGATAAAAAACCCAGTAAATACAGGCTTTCACAGAGGAAAACAAGATTAAAGGGATTAAGAAAACTTAAAGTATATTTGGGACTGCCTTCCTGAGGTTTCAAACCCATTCCTAATAAGTTCATGGAGTGCCACTTTTTTTCATGAGAACTCCTATGCTTTCTCATCTGAGCCCCTTTTGTTACAGTTCTTGAGTTAAAGTATCTGTTGTTTTCATTAAAGTATTTTCATATCCAGATGTATGCATTCAAAAACAAATAAGCACTTGATTCCTAATAAGAACCCCTTCTGCAATAAAAACACACCCTCCCCCCCTCCCCCAATCAAGCTACCAAAAGTAAGTCATCACCCTGGGCACTAGCCTCCTTTGATGTCATTTTGGATTCATCACCAAATGCTCCCTGGGGGAGGGAGCATTGGGTGATGAGCCCCCACCCCCCCTCCCCTATCCGGGCACTGATCATTACAGTACGCTCCTAGCACAACACCTCAGAATACTTACACAAATTTATCTCACCTAGTATAGCAGGATATTTTTCACATTCTGCATCTGTAGCTTTCTCATTACTGTTTTCAACTAATTCTGGAATCCAGAGTTTAGCTGCCAGTTTTGTGCCATCACTCATTGGTATCCAAACCAATGGTATTCGATTCACAGCAAGCAACATAATGATTTGCGCTGTCTAGAAGGGGTCGCCACAAAGCTCTTTGGAATGTCTCACAGGATTGGCTGAGAAAATGATATACAAAGAACAGTAACAATGGACCATAGCCCTAAAACAAAAGATCTTTGTGCTAACAAGATCCAATGACATTAGAGGTTCTAAAGAGCTTCATGGCAACAGTCTAGAAGGCAATAAGTAGCTGTAAGAGTTTCTTTATTTAGTGGTCCCTGCATGCGTGGTTTGTAGCATCTCATCATTAAATAATGGACTGGTTTAATAAGCTGCTTAAATCAGTAACCATTTATCAGTGTCAAAATTTGCACTGTAAGTTAACACGTCTTAAGCTTGCATGCGAGCCCATTTGCAATTTTGTGAGTAAATTATTGCATACCTTGCAAAATTCCCAAATACAGTGCTGATTACTGATACACTGCGAGCAGAGTCTCCTTCCTCATCCCGGTTTTTCCAAGAAGATCCATATACAGTTGATAGTAACTATGGAAGATCGAAGGAGACCCTGCAGAGTAGACTACTGACTACTGCTCATCCAACAATCTTGCGGATTTTCAAGTACGATGATTAAGCGTATAATATAGAACAGCTGCAATAACTATTAAAGTAAATCATATCATAGGTCTAAACAATTTTACATGGATATATCACACACAAGGAACAGTTGAGAAAACTCACCTCGACCCTAACGAGACGAACAGCGGTACGCTCACCAAAATACAAGTACGTCACGTAAGCGTACTGGTTTCGAGCCTCCACTTAGGTCGTCACGCAATCCTCCTGCGTTGCGTGAGGTCGATCCGGAGACTGCATTATTATTGCACCGTCGTCGTCTCATGTTTGGACAAAATTTTATTTGGAGAGAAATATCAAAGATGAAATTTTTGTCGGTGCCCCTTTTTCTCAATTCCAATTTTAATTTTATTTTTCCTGACGTTAAATCGGCACATCGAGGGCTAGGATTACTGCTGTCTCGCCAGAGATTAGGTCTGTCACGAAGAGTAACAGCCGACGGCGTAGCCTGCATGGCAGGTCTCCGAAGGGAGGGAAGGGGAAAAAACGAGCGGGTGAAGCGCGTGATGGAAGGGGTTAGCATGCGCGATCCTCCCGCGCTCATTTTGAGCCTTCCCTCCCTTTCTACAGCTTGCCACGCGGGCAACCGACAGCGCAAAAATATATTCGGGTAATTGTCCGCGGAAATTATCTTTTCTGAGAAGTGAACGGTTTGACAAGAGCGAGACTCGAGAAAAACTTCGAGCTTCGAGGAACGGATAATATCCAAGGATAAAAAAAATGTCAAATGATTCCATAAAGTTGATCCTCTTGATACATGCTTTTAGCATTCCTGGCATTTGTCTGTACCGTGGCCAATGTGTTCGTCTGTGTAGCTGACGCGAGTGCTTTGTTTTAGCGGTGGAGTATGAAACGATTAGGCTGCCAGACCACAGTGATCACCAGAGAAGCAATGTTCATATCACTAAAAGAAACATTATTATTAAAAAACAAACAAAGCTATTTTGGTAGGGTGGGGCTGGAAGGTTGAGTTTCCATGTTCCCTTCGTTGATTATTATTTTTTCCTTCAGGATTATTAAACTTGACACATCACAGTGGCCATTCATCAGAAAATATCCAGGTCCTGAAGCCTGATGAAATCTTCCAAGTGCAGGTGAAATTTGATTCCACTGCCTATACTGAAGCCGCTGGTCATAAAATTCGTCTGGCGCTCTCCTCAGTCCACTGGCCGTATGTCTGGCCTTCTTCCGCACGCATTATACCTCTCGATACAGACCGGAAGTAAAAGTAAGCTACTTCTTCCGGTTCGAGTATCAAATGAAGAAGTGTGTGGGGATGCCCAGTTACGAGTGCTTGACACTCATGATCCAGAATACAAACATGCTATATTACCTGTAGAGTGGCAGAGAAAACCCAAGACTACAAGGTGCGCCTTGGCCTTCCTCGCAATCAGTAACTGCCAGTAGATCCTCCTGTCTTCTCAGTTTGCCTGCGTTGGTAGCCATTTGTTCTGAGTGATTTGTATAATTATGGACAAGACGACTGCAGTCTTCGATCGGGGGTGTCTCAAGGTGAAGGTGACTGGTAATGGTTTGTTCTTTGATAGATCGATGCTAGACCAGTTTTTGACTTGAACATTATGATGTCAAGTAAATGCGCAAACACCAGTGAACTAGTTAAGATCAAGGCTTAAGGCGGGATTTCACCTAACAACACACTGCTTTTTCAAACTTTTCTCGTTGCTAAGATTTAATTCCAAACCAGAGCAATTAGTATACATTGTTATGTATACCAAACATTATGAAAGACATATTTTTGCACCTAGAATGTAAAATAACTGTATTGTGACCTGACACCGGCCAACTAAATCTGCCACCCGCTGGGGAATGTCAGGGCTTACTTGAGAAACATGCACTTTAGCAAAAACCTGCACAACGAGGTCTTTAATAGATGACAGTGCTGTTACTATGACCGACTGGAGACGTGTCAGTGCCAATAACTGCTCCTTTCAGTGAAGGAGTTACTTACGAATTATGTGCTGGCATCGTTGACAAACACGTGAGCCTCACAAGCTTAATAAAACAAGAAATCCTAGAGGAATGTGGCTACGGTCCCTGAGGGAAACCTTCAAGAAGTTGCACCATTAGTACCAATGGACGAGTAGAATGAACCCCTACTCAGCCTGAAGCCATTGGAAATATTCTAAGTCCCCATGAGGTGCATGTCATGGATGGAATACCAATGGCTTATGTACCATTCCATTGGACACTGTTTATGTGTATTGGTCAACCTTCATTTTGTGGTTGCAACAATTTTTTTTTCTGGTTTTTGGTTTAAAATGTAACGTGATTGTGTTAATTATATTTAGTGTCACCCAACTAGTGGACTAATGCAAATCCTGCATTTTAATTAGCTACGCTACTAGAGGACTATTAGTAATAGTCCTCGAGTAGCGAAATTGGCGCAATCGAGCGTGACGCTTTCTTTCGTTTTATTCCCCAATAAAGATTTCTTCAACTTGCATTTGCTAACTTTATTATTGCCTTTTCTGTTCGACTAGTTGGGTGATACTAAAACAATTAGACCCTTCGCCCTCAAGGGCCACGGGTCAATAGCCCATTCGGCTTCATTTCATGGGCTATTGACCCGTAGCCCTTGCGGGCTACGGATCTAATTGTTAAATAGATTTGAAAAAAGTTTGATTTTCTGGAAAAAAATAACTGCAATCGTTACAAGTAATATCAAATGTAGAAATGACCTCAACTCGGAAACAAATCTGAGTTCCAGATGGGATTTAAAACCACGATCCTCCGCGGTCTCGCCGGACGCTCTAACCACTGAGCTACTGGAGACTCTATGTTGAGCAAGGATGAAATAAGCGTCATCATTTCGGGCTATATTACCGCGCAATGCGGTTCCAGTCAAAGACCCATATTTCAGAAAAGAATACTCTGCGCATGCTTAGAATATCGCTTACGGTCAGAGGTTGCGATTTTTGGTGTTGACCAAAAGGAGCGCGGCCTCTGGGGACAGACTGGTAACCGCCGTGTCTAGTGCTGGGTCCCCTTCCGATTTCTCCTAGAAGTCTCAATTTCTTGATGCTGACCAAACGGAAAATAGTTTTTTTCCGCCGGGGGAGGAGAACTCACATATAAAAAGACAGGGGTGCTTGCCGGAAATTTTGCGAAGAACCCCTAAGAGGTATTGTACCAAGATCCTTTATTGCGGGCGTGGCGTCAAATGTTTTTCACCCCTGCCTAAGCCTTGCATACGGCGTCTGCGCCCGCAGTACGAGCGGCAGTCAAAACTGAGCTGTCCTACCGAAACGACACGATAGGAGCCTTTTCCTTCACAGCTAACAAGAATGAAGACAAAGCTAAAGTTGCTTTGGCATCTTCTAATAATTAACTGGAGAATGCCGGGTTTAATTTGACGAGGAACGGTCTATTGTGTTCAAAATAACACAATTGTTGTCGTACGTGGCGACACTCGACGAACTACGAGCGAGTTGCCATGCGGGACGCCGGCGACCCATTTTTGGCGCCAAATTAGAAGATTGGAGACACAAAATGTTTCATATTTTTCACTTTTTACAATCTGATATGGTTTTAGGAATTGTAAATCCCTTTTCATGAATATTCAATGCCATCTTCAGTGCCTGATCTCAACTCTTTCCTGGTAACTTACATTGACGTCAGGACGGTAAAGTAAAGTTTTTCCCGCCTACTGAATCCTGATTGGTCAATGCAAATTTCAGGCGCGCCGTATGCGAGGCCAAGAGGTACAAATTCTAAAACACATCAACTGACACTTTCATAATTTTTAATAACGTTAAACACTACTTTGTCAAAAAAGAATCTCCTGTCGTATTTTTTGGGCTCAATCATGGCCCTATAGGGTACTGCAATACACCCCGCTGCTGACGTTTTGAGGCTGAACACCCCAAGAGGTACCAAAACCGCTTTTTTAACCCCTCAAAGGTACGACGAGCACCCCCGTACTTTTTATATGAGAGTCTTACCTCCCCCCCCCCCCCCGGGATCTTGCCCTCAGTTGATGGCAGGAGCCATAATCGATTATGGCTCCTGTTGATAATTAGTTAAACTGGGGCTTCTTAAGGCGCTTACTGTGTTTGAGTCCTTGTCTGCTGTGATCTCTGATTGTTCTTCGTGGGAATCAAAGCACGAGAACTAATAAGAGAAATCCAATACGAATAATTATTTCAAAACTATTTGTTAGAAGTTGCTACACTTCTGTGTACCCGCGCAGACTGATCATGCGACAACTGAACAACAGCTGTTTGAAGTATTCATTTAACGGACCAGGAAAATGGTTAAATAAGGTCATTAAACTGGAAAACTAACTCAGTATTTTTAACACTACTTAGTTTCAAGTTACGCTTTCCACTCAGTTGAAAAGGGCGCAGCAGTTATTCAAATCAGTCACCAATAAGTTATACTGAGGAGTCATGCTTCAGAGCTCCTCAATGCGAGCAGCAACCGTGAAAACAAGAGACCAAATTAATCCTGCGAAACCATCCAATGTGACGGCGAATATTGAATGACCTTTTCTCACATTCGGATCATGACAGGGCATCTTCTACAGCTCGAGGGTCCTCGAAAAGACGAAAAAAAGCCACACATGACTACATAACGGTTCGTTTAAACTTCAAATTTTTTTTGTGAGCAACCAGTCACTACTTACACAGAAGGGAGAAATGCTCTACCGAGAAGTTATCTCAAGCAGAACTTTGATGAAGGTAATTTCTCCTTGAAGAAGGTTTTTTTAATTTTCAATATCTTCTTTTATGTTATCAGTGTGCAGGTTCTCTAACGGACGACTAGAACAGCAAAATTCCAAGTTCTTTATACTTCTTAGTTTCCTCCAAAATAGTATGGCAGCAAAAACGTATCATCTTTCTTCCACCCAAATTTGCATTAACCATGCAAGCTCTACTAAGTAGGTTTAATTATAATTCTAAGGCCCAGTTCAGACGTCGTGCTTCTGCCGTGCCGAACTAAATTCAGGAATTAAGTTCGACAAAAGCACGGCAGAAGCACGGCGTCTGAATCAAACTTTTGAATTAAGTTCGGCAAGCAATTAAGTTCGACAAGCTCTGCCGTTCTACACGACTCATTCATAAATTATGTCAATGTGTTGTGGCGAGATTTCGTTGTCTCGGGGAGTTAGGTGGAGAATTGTTACGAGGCTTCAGTAAACCCTGGATTTGATTCGACTCTGGCACGACGTCTGAATCAGAGTTGATTTCCTGCCGTGCTACAGTCGAACCAAATTGCAATTTATGTTAATTTATGTTAAGTCTCAAGCTGTATACATTGCTGTACTGCGAATATTGCTAGCACGTTTCATAATATTCGACGTTTATTCTTCGGCAGTTAGCCTAGATTACGGCTGTCTTCAGGGGATACACATATCACTGCGCCATGTAATAATTAGTGATATGTGTAAATCCGATGCGGTCGGCGACGGTGTACAACCGAGGTCAGTGAAACTCCAGAAATCCCAAGCTATGAATAAATGCCGGGTGTGAATATTTCTAGCAAGCCAGTTTTGACAATGCAAATGTTATGGGCATTTTTCTTCTTGGGTAGAAAGCCAATATAACAGCTGTGTCCATGGGGATACACATATCAACAACAACAACAACAACAATTTATTGGTATTCCCATATAGATGGTGTTACCTAAATGCAGAATCGCTAAATAAAAATTCAAAAACGAAACAAAATCACTATCAATATTACTAGTTCAATATCACTAGTTCATGAAATAATCAGTGATATGTGTATCCCTTATTATCCCGTGCACGCGTGCACGCGTTTTTAGTGGAATTATCGAGTTTCAAACTTCAGTGAACCCAAGCCGTGTAAAAACGTCGGGTGCTAATATTGCCTGCAGTTTTGACAAGGTTGATGCGCTATATTATAACAGTTGTGTTTCTGGGGATACACTGATATCACTGCGCCATGAATTGCGAAATAATTAGTGATATGTGTATCCCCTGCTCGCGATTTCAGTTTAGATATTTAGACATTCGAGTTGCAAACTCCGCAAACCTCAACCTGGGTACAAACGTCGTAGCGAGTAAGCAGCCAGCACGTTTCGGCAATAATTGGCCATTTTCTTCGATCAGGTAGATAGCTAATCTAACGGCTGTGTTTAGGGGATACACACTGAGATCACTGCCCCATGAAATAATTAGTGATATGTGTATCTGCTGTTCGAAGTTTTAGTCAGATATACAATCGAGTCGGTTGGAACTCAACCAAACTCAAGAAATCCTAATCTGCTCCGTTGGGCGCGAATTCATTTCTGGTTTCTTCTACTCTTTACAGCGCTCGTCGGAACCTTGCAACCGAGTCGCCATTTCGTTGAATGCCCAGGCGCGTATCAGTGTTTTGTGTATCCCCACGGGGGATACACATATCACTAGCGATATGTGTGCGGGGATACACATATCACGGGGATACACATATCACTGTGACGCGGCATCAATAGAATGTCTACAGGCTCCCTCGCTTCGTTCGGGCTCACCGGGAGCCTGTTCGCAGGCTAGTCCTGGCTCGAGTCCTGGCTCGAGTCCTGGCTCGAGTCCTGGCCCGAGTCCTAACTCGAGTAGTCTTCGAGTCCCAGCTCGAGTCCTGACTCGGTATTTAGGTATCCTCCTCACAAGTTCGTGTGAGATTATCTGAGTCTCCCATTCAAGAACGTATAAAGTTGAGACAACGCTGAATTCAGGTATTCACAAAGATTTATTTAAATTGACGACTATTGTCATTGGTTAGCTGTAGCGCATTGCTTGGTCTTTTGTATTGGTAAACGATTCACCGTACATGGCTGGTTGAAGAACCAAATAACTCGTATCGAACACATATGCAGCGTCTAAATGAATTCATAAATAGTGCTAACGACTGTATAAACAAATCAAGTAACAAATGCCACATTCCTTAACTTATGGATATTTCTTTTAGAGAAAGTGAATTTTGGCGCCAACTACTTAAGTTAATTGATAATGCCAATTATATCATGCATTTATATGTAAAAACATACATTGTACCTTTTCTTATCAAACTGTTTAATTAGCAAACTGATTAATCGCACCATGAATTTGCATGCAATTATTCCCACAGTTATTTGCGTTTTTATGGAGTGTCACGAAAAATCAGACCCTGAAAAGTCAGACCTCATGCCGCGAAAACTCAGACCCCTCGAAATTAAAAAAAAAAATTTAACCCTTCACAATTCTTGTCAACTAAAATGTTTTATGGTCACGCAATTTTCATATATAGGCGACAGCCAGAAATAAGCGAGATATTTATCTTCTCCGGTTTATCGCTGTCGCATCGATCAAACAATGTTTCGTGACACCCCGTTTTTCTAGTGTACTAGTTATGACTTTATTTACAAATGAGTGAATGTCAAACTTAACTCGTGGACAACAGAATGGCAAAGCTACTTATAATTGAGAAATATCACTGAGGCATGTAAACAATGCGTTTTTTAGAATAACCCGCCAAATATATGAAACGTCTCGCAACTGACTTTGTCGAACACAAAGAGTCTAATCAGTTCAGTCAGACTTGTAATGTTTGGACCGCTGGCAAACGTTAGGGCTTGATGAATGTTTAGACGTGCTCATGACACGTTAAGAACGTACTAAGCTGCAAACTGTTAAGTTCAGTCGAACTTCTTTCATGAATTTCACTCGTGCGCGTGACTCTAAACTCAACGATGCGCACAATGTAGGGTTGATGTGCTAATGTATACAGCTGGGAATACAATACTGATACAATACAAGTTATATTGTGTAAAGGCTTGTCCAAACGGTAAATGTTTGGTGATCAAACATCATCAAACAATGTGTGGTAACCAAACATGCTGATGTTGAAATGGGTGGCCAAACGGTTAAAACATGTTTGATTAAACACAGATCAAACTATGGATACAAGCAATCTCGTTCCCAGAGTCTTCGTTCCCCTCGACCAGCGGTCTGAAAACGAGAGCTCTGGGAGCAACCATTTCAGGCATGCGCCATAGATGCAGACTGCGCAGTGAAAACCGGACGGGCGGAATCACCTGAATTCGGTTATTTCAAAATGGTTGCTCCCAGAGCTCTCGTTTTCCGACCGCTGGTCAAGGGGAACAAAAATTCTGGGAACAAGATTAGGATATAAGCAGGAGCCATAATCGGGGACGGAGACCGTAAGTCTCGGGATTCGCGCGTACCTATGATATGGGACAATTTTTCTATTTTTAGAACAAATTGCGCCATCCTGACGTCATATATCCGCGCGGATTCACGCACGTGTCGGGGGCTCTCGCGTGGATGTTGTCACGTTGTGTGATCAAATGGTGAGAGTTGAGAGATTCTTTTGCGTATTTTTCACAGCGATGGCAGGGAATAAGGCAGGGAATACGAACCAGGGCGCTTATATGTAGTTTTATGCTCTGAGCTAACGGAAAAGGTGGGTTTTTCAGGGTCGAAAACAAGACTTCAATCTCGCGCTGGGAATGAATACTAAGATCTGCTCACGCTAGTTGTAAGCTTACGCGTATGTTTTTGCGTTTGTTCTGACTTAAGAATATAGCAAGAAAACTCTACACTCTGGTATCGAGTTAATTTGTGAGTTTCTCAGACAATGGTTCATCATAACCAAAACCTGTTTTGACGGTTTCTTATTGTTTCTGCTTGTTTGGTGAGTTTGCAAAAGTTTTTGAAAGGAAAGTCTGACGCGTACAATTAGCTCATTTGCATAGTGCAGCTCGTGCACTTTCAAGGCCGAGTCGGTGTTTGAATTGTCAACAAATCTTGACAAAGATTTCCTTCGTTATCTTTTGTGCTGAGATGCTGTAACAAATTTCACGAACGCAAAAAAGGCTACTAACATCATGTGTGTTTCTTCAACATGAGCATAGTGAAGTTTTACACTGCGAAAATGAAAATAGACAAGGAGTTTTGATAGCTCGATCAACAAACTCGAAATCGTTATTCCAAGTTGATTAAAGAAAGCGTCATCGTAACTTTGCTGATTATTTCTGCTTTATTCACATATTTCCAGCTTAGCTTTTATATGTTCTCAAACATTTATCAATCGTAAACATATTTAAAAACTATAGAGTTGTTGTTTGAGTTCGATGTACGCTTTCACACGAAAGAGCGGCGGAAGTACAATTTGTCATGTTTACTGACTGTACTGAAAACACGCATCAGCGGGCGCTCTCATTCATTGACAACAGAGAATTTACTGGATTTTTACACGAATAAAACTGAGCAGTATCTAAGGACGTAAAGTTATTGGGCCTTGGATGAAACATCAAGCGTTGCTTAAAATTCAAGCGAAACTCAAACTAGCAATTATTTTGTTTTACTTTTCGGTCGCGATACACTGACAAATTCCTCGCAAGTGTGTGGCAAGAGGAGCTAGGAAACTATGAAGCCCTGAAGCTCTGCTATATCTAAATATATCCAGCTAGTTTTCTGCTGTGTAATGGAAAAGCTGTTAATCTTCAACATATGTGAAATTTAAAGTGGAGTAATGTGCAGCTCAAGTAAAAGAAGCATCCGTCGGAACACAACTTGGTCAGCGATATATATAAGCTTACAGCGGAACATACCTAAATGCGACACTGTCTTACTTCACTCAAACTGGAGCAGCTTACGACGAAAATACTTAAGCAAAATTCCAACAGACGTGAACGCGTTGAGTTGTGGGCCAAAAACATGAAAATTTTCGGGAATTTCGGACGCCATTTCCTCCGCGCGACATCCGCAAAAATCCTCGCAGCATGTACGCGCGTGTGCCGCAGGCGATGGCGCAATTTGTTCTAAAAATAGAATTATTGTCCCATATCATGGGGACAACCCTAATACTAGAAATGGCGCGCGCTTACGGTCTCCGTCCCCGATTATGGCTCCTGATATAAGCCGCTGCGCAAGCGTGGGAAGCATGCGCGCGCCAAACATGCTTGATACGGCTTGTAGTTGTAAGTGCTAATAGAGGAGACTACGGGGCGAAAGGGTGGGGTAGACCCAGGGGGCACGAGCCGAGAGTAAGTTGCAACGTTTCATAAGGATACTAAAGAAAGAGTATAAAATGCTTAAGCAAGCTTCTAATTCTTCTAATCCCCAACTAGACTGTTCACAGTCCCCTATTTTTCCGTGAGATCGTAGATGTCGATCATTGAGTTCGATGGGCCGCCATCTTGGTCTCTTGATGCGAGCGAAACTGGGGAGAGTACAAAATGCCCGTGGGTAGTGGCGGTGAGGTTAATAGCGTGGGGCGGAAAAAATAGTTTTACACCCTTTTCTTACAAAATTGGTCAAATTCGTATATTAGTGGACAGTGCCTTCAAAATCAACAACACTTGGAGCGGCTTTCACACCGACATCCAACAATTAACATCTATTCTTATGAAAAATTGTTTCCCGTGTAATATTATACAATGGATAGTTAATCAATACCTTTATAAGGTTCACAACACCTCAGCTGATGTATCCCGGCAGGACCATTCCAAGGGAACGACCAAACGGTTTCTCAAATTACCTTATATTGGCCCTTTTTCCCTTTTTGCGCAACGTAAAATCAAAACCATCGCTAAGAAATATTGTAAGGATTTAGACATTAGGTTAGCCTTCACTCCCTGTAAGTTAAGTAACATGTTCAGTGTGAATGGCTCGATCCCCAGTGCGTTCCGTTCCCAAGTGGTCTACAAGTTTACATGTGCAGGATGTCACTCACACCTGTTATGTCGGTGAAACCACCAGACATTTTGGCACCAGGGTTCGTGAGTAATTCCTATATCTATAAACATCTTCAGGGTTCTGAGTCGTGTAAGAATCTATGCTCTTTTAATTGTTTTTCCACCTTAGACTCGGCTCTTATTAATTTCCAACTTAGGATCAAAGAAGCCCTTCATATTGAATGGGAAAGACTCGCGTTGAATAAACAACTCAAACATGTTAATTTACACTCCTACTTTAATTACTATTTGTATTCAGTATTTTTCGCCGATTTGTACTCGCACCCTTTTTTGTATCCCTCAAGTATTATGTAACTTTTTCACTGATTTGTACTACTAATCTACATTTTGTAATTTACACCTACTTGTTACCTACTTTATATAAAGTCACTCACTTGTAAACATCCTTTAACTTAAGATGGATGCTGAGTATCCGAAACATGTCCTACAAATTTAAACGGTGTGTCGTCTTTTTTAAATGTTTGATTTCAATCTCACTGCTACGAAAATTTGGCAATATTTGTAATTATAATTAGTTTCGCTGGTTATTTTCGGTTATGCAACGTTTCATATTTTCGTGTACATTTTCTCATCCGTTGTTGCGATATACTGTTCTGTATAGCCTCTTCTGTTGTTAGTTTTTTAGTTGTCATTGTCATTATGTTTTAGTCGTCGTAGTCGCCACACAAATCCTGCAAGTTTCGTCATTCTCCCGTCATTTTTGCTTGCTTCATTTATCAGTTTATTTTGGTTTCCTGCTCTGTATATTTAGCTTGTTTATGTACGTTTGTTTTCAGCGAATTGCTAGTAAAAGTGCGAATTACTTAGCCGTGTGGTTTGATTACAACCCGATTTTTGTTGGAGTTATAATTAGTAGTTTTCAGGCGTTTCAGGTTTATGGAAGAATAAGAAGTGTCGTTTAAATTTCTTCGGCTGTTCTGTTTGAATGAAAGTCTTGCGTGTTATTTTTATTTTTTAATACTTTCGTTTCATTCCCTAGGTCCATTGGCGCATTGTAAATATTTACACCGACCGACTATGGACACTGTGAGAGGAAAAGGATGGAAAAGTCATTGGTCATTTGATAGAACCAAATTTATATTTCAAGCATTTTACTTTTTCTTTCTGTCTGCATTCGTCACGAGGCTAGTATATCTTCCTATCTATCTTAAACAGTTGGGACTCAATGCAAGTTATGTGGGAATTCTTTCAGGAGTGATTCCTCTTGCACGCGGCGCAGGAGCACCAATCATAGGATACGTGGCGGACGAAACAAACTCAAGAAAACTTGCTTTTCTTGTTAGTCTGGCATCACAGACATTAGCGCCTATATTGCTACTGATACCACGACCTTCTGAACCGGAATGTCAATCAAGAGTTGCCATGGAAACGCCAAAGCATCCCTATAACAAAACATGGATGGAGAAGTCGCTCAATAAGACTAGTGATCAAGAAGATATTGGGCAAAGTCAAGAGCTGTTGCAGATTTTCCTTATTCTTTTGGTTCTCTTTATTATTACAGAATTCATTGCTGCGCCAACGAAAAGTCTTGCAGATTCATCTCTTTTAGAAAACCTCGACAGCACTGAGTCGACTAATTATGGAAGGTTCAGAATGTGGGGAAACGTTGGTCAAATCATTCTTTATTTGATGGTTTCACCTGTTGCAAAATCCAACACTGTTAGAGTTTGCGG
Source organism: Orbicella franksi (assembly GCF_964199315.1). Lineage (NCBI taxonomy): Eukaryota > Metazoa > Cnidaria > Anthozoa > Scleractinia > Merulinidae > Orbicella > Orbicella franksi. Next base: position 2,264,511 of record NC_138148.1, on the reverse strand, counting down.
CGTCATTCAGGATGATTATGGACTAACAATGTTCCCTTTCTCGATTGTGCTGCTGTTCGCTTTTATACTGGGTCTAATGATTGACTTCAAACAGGATGAATTAAGGGCAACAGACTCTCGCAGAACCAAGAGGGAAATACAAGAATCATCCCTAAAAGATGTCTTGTTAAACCTTCATAACATTGCATTTATCGTCATTATTCTATACCTTGGGGTAGTTGACGGCATTTTTAGCAATTTCATGTTCTGGTATCTAACTGATATCAACCCATCGCAAGCCACGTGGGTTATAGGCGTGGCTGGAATAAGTCGTAACATCGCAGGCGCATTTTCATTTGGCTCCTCAGGAATCGTGATTCGAAAATTAGGAGTTCTAAACACAGTTCACTTGTCTCTTGCCTTCTATGTGGCAGGTTTCGTTATCTATGGACTGCTGACAAACCCTTGGTTAGCCATCATCCCCGAAGTTATGCAATTCTTTGCCTACGGTGTTTCCATGCCGGCTTGTATTGTGTATTTTAAAGAAAGAACACCCGAGGAATATTCAGCAACAACACAAGGTGGGTGTAAAAACAGGGAAAGAAAAAAAAGAGAAACTAAGGCCCTGTTTACAAGGAGGGAGGGTTACCCCAGCAAGCGGGTTAACCCTAGCTAGAGGGCAAAAGATAGCCCGGGTTTACAAACAACATTTCACAGGTAGGGTAACCCTACAACCCGGGACAAGTTAAGGCGCGGTTACACTTAAATGGTCTGGAAACAATTAGAAAGTTAACCCGGGTAGGCGGGTTAACCCTACCTGGAGTTATATGGTCTCGGGTACCCGAGACAACCGTGTCCCCGAGGTAACTTTAGCGAGCGTTTATATGTGAAAACGTAGTCCCTGTATGCCGAGTCAAAATTGACCCTGCGTGATTATTCATAACCCATATTGAATAATCAAATGTGCAAATATCTCTCTTTCTTTGAGGTTCCCTCAGTTATTCGATCACAGTGGGTTTTGCCGAGTTAATTTTCACTTCTTTGACACGAATTTTTGCTTTAAATCCTAAATCTAGGCATTACGTGATACTCGCCACGCCGAGAGTTGTCCCAGTAAGGGGAGCCAAAGCGTTTATATGAAGAAAAGTTGTCCCGCTTGCCAGGGTTACCCTACCTGCCGGGGCGAGACAACTCGCCCACCCGAGTTGTGTCGGCCCCCGAGACGGGTTCGCGATCCTAATGTAAACGGTTGGTTGAATTTTGCAAAGAAATAAGCTAAAAGGTACCTCGGCCAGGGTACCTCGAGGGGAAGCTTGTCTCGGGTACCTGAGACCATATAAATGGGGCAAAAGTTAACCCGCCTTCCCGGGCAACCCTGGCTGCCTTGTAAACACGAAGAAGAAAGAAAGAGGAAATGTGTGAGTGCTAGGGTAACCCGCTTGCTAGAGTAACCCTCTATCCTTGTAAACAGGCCCTAAAATAAAGTGAAATATTGATATGTGGTATAAAAGGCCAAAACATTTTCTAAAATAGAAACTTTTAAAGAAACAAGGCCTCGTATATCTCATTCAACCACAGCGATCCTCAGAGATAAAAGCTTTCCATGATTGTACATAGTTTACAGTGTACTATTATTCCCGATGATTGCAACTGGGCAATGGCCCCGTCGACAATATAGCAATTAACTTGTTGGTTTTGAAATAGTCAGAAACAATTTTCTTTCAAAAATACAGCAATGATTTGATTTGAGCCTTTAATTATCTCTTAGCTTTTTGAAGTACGGAGAAAAAATATCATACTATCCTAATACAAGAAAAACGGAAAAAACCTAGAGGTCCATTTCGTTACTTTCGTTAAATATATATTGAACTCTTACGTTGATATTTCTGAAGAAGCGTTTATACCAGAGTAAGGTTAAGTCTGCATATGAGCCAAGAGGCCCATTAGGCCGGACTTATCTCCGTATTTCAGTACTCCCTCTTGAACGGAATACTAGTCCATCGCAGCTTTATCCTCCCCTCCCCCCCCTCCCCCCCCCCCGCTCTATACACCTGGATGGAGAGAGGCACTGTGAGCCCAAAGTTTTCTTGCCAAAGTTTCCCCGCAAGGCTCGATGCGGAGGCGAGCGTACTAAATATGAGGGCACCGCGCCTCCACTTACCCGAAAAAGCGTTATTATTTTCATTATCGTTATGCACTTACAGTTTCGGCCGTTTTTCATTTTGCAGGCATTGTATTCTCTTGTTACCTTGGTATAGGTTTTGGATTAGGATCCATGATTGGTGGGTTCCTGGTAGACATCATTGGAGGGTCGTGGACGTTCCTGCTGAGTGGAGGAGTAACAGCGATCGTGCTCGTTCTGTGTGTTCTTTCTTTGGCGATAACAAAACTGCTTAATCGAATGAAGAATAACAAGGTGGAAAGAGAAACAGAGGATTACGAGTCGAGTTAGACAAACTTCAACTGTTCATTGAATGAAATACTTCTCTCAAGTAATCACTCAACCTTTTTTGAGCGAAAGAGCAGTTCATTTGACAGTTCATTTTCTATTTGTCACATTTACAAACTGACCTTGCTAGTAAGTTCTATAAGGTACTTAGTGGAAAAACTATATGAAAAACTCGATCAATTACCGGAGTGCTGTCCTTTTGAACACTGCATCCAGGTACTATACTTATAATTTCAAGCAATTCTATGCCATAATGCTATGCAATAAATAAATAATAAAAAAGCTAGAAAAGACTTTGTTTTATTAAACAATTAGACTTCAATGCGACCTCGATTCAAACGCAAAGCAAGAACGTAACGGATTTTAAGTTTCATTAATTTGAATGAATACGTATATAATTATTATTATTACTGTACGATGATATTCATGTTTTATTAAACGGTTAGCTAGATACCCTACCCCACACGCAAACCTGTTGCTTCAAACTAAATCGTGTTAAAATAAAGTAGTCTTGTTGTTGTTTTATATGGTAAATAAAAAATAAACTCTATTTGGCGCGAAAATATGTTCGGATATTTGTCCGCGGACATTATCTGTTCCGAGGAGCAAACAGTTTTCCGGAAAACTGTGAGCTTTGAGGAACATATAATGTCCAAGTACAAACATCCGAGCAATTTTTCGCGCCAAATGGAGACTACTAATGCGTTTATCATCCTTCAAACATTTTTCGCAACACGCGCGGTTTTCAAAATTGGGAAATATCACTCGAATATTCCCCCGTTTTAGCTTGGGCATATTTAGTCACGTGACGAGTTTAGACCAATCGCGCGCGAGTGAAAATATTTAATGGATTATAATGCGTAAGACAGTGGTCTCATTGAGTGAGCAAACACTGGTTTATCTAGACAGCTCCCCAGCCTCCTGCGAACAAAACGACACCCTGGGTTACCCTGGAATGCTAGTACGGTCTTGCACAAGCGATGTGGCAAACTGCGAGTTGAAAAAGTAGAGCGTTGCAACTGTAAATTTATTTACTGCTACAAAGTTCAAAGCGAGGAATGTATGGAAAAGTATTCTGAAATAACTTGTGATGCCTTGAAAGCAGTGGAGACAGCGAGAGGCTAATCTTCGAGCGCGAGCGACGTGAGTCGCGATATTTCGACTTGTTTCACTTGCAGGGATGTGAATCACAGCATACATTTTTGGCACGAAAAACATGACTGACATTTCTCACTTTTCATGTGCTCCGCGCGCGATCGTCGCAAAAGCAGAAAATGATTTCCATCAAAACGTTTACGAGTACTGTTCCCTAACTCAAATGAATTCATTTGTGTACGGTGCAGTATGTAGTCGGATCTAGCTTGTACCGACAAGAATCCGAATTAACTAAAGAAGGCGGAATTAGTCGGGGAGAACTTTAATTCTGTGAAGCTCTCTTGATTAAATAACGTTGAGAATCGAAGTCGCAACGAACGGCAGAGAATAAAAGGGCTGTTCCCAAAAGTCCTTCATCGATCGACTACTGCTTTCAATGCAGTAAAATAGCCGAGGCAAATTCGCTCAGATGCCCTTTCTTTGTTGAGAAGAAACTTGGTCATTCATTAAATCAACTAAAAGTGCAACAATTACACAAACTACGGGAACGGCTCTGTTCCTCTTCCTGAAGGTTCAAACTTAATTCTCTCAAGCGATCCGGATCACGCGTCATGTCGCGTTCGAAAGTAAACAAACACGTATTGGTCGGATAAATAGCCTTCCACTGCTTTTCCCTGTCCTTCTTTCAAAAGCCTTAAATTAAGTTGGATAGACCATATTCAATTGCTTCCATAAAATTCATATCCTTTAAGTTTATCCGAGAACAAAAGTTAAAAAAATTAATTTTATAGTACTTGAACTCAGCAGACATTTGTTCTGCGAGTTGTGTCGTTGACCGCGCGCGGTGTCATGACGTACAGTCAGTTCTTGTTTGTTCATTGATTAATGTGTATTTACGTCACTGGTGGAAAAATTCAACGTTAAATTTGGCGCGCTGCAAGTGGGTAAAGTCTTTTCCAACGGCGAAACCAACAGGCCAGGAAAGAATTATAGCAAAGGACTTTTAGAAAGTCTACGTTCATCTATTTCGAGCCCTGGTCGGGGACATTGTGTTGTGTTCTTGGGCAAGACACTTAACTCTCACAGTGACTCTCTCCACCCAGGTGTATAAATGGGTACCGGCGAACTTAATGCTGGGGTAACCCTGCGATGGACTAGCATCCCATCCAAGGGGGAGTAGAAATACTCCTAGTCGCTTCATGCAACGGAAACCGGGATAAGCTCCGGCCTGATGGGCCACTTGGCTCGTATGCAGACTTTACCTACCTACGTTCATCTATAATACAAAACATCCATTTTATGGTCAACTGACACCTGTCAAAACAAGTATCTGCTGACCAGTATCGTGAAACCATATTGCGGACTCATGTTTTGAGCTCAAAGAGGTCGCGTGTTTTTTGGAAGTTAACCGCTGACCAAGTGCCGGCTTTTCTATTGGATGACCGGCTTAAACCAGGTTAACTTACCGTAACCAGGGCTGGTTGTTCGGAACTGAGCCGGTTAACGCTAACCCAGGATTAATAAATTTACCAAGTATAAATTTTTCTTGTATAAAAAATGTTTTTCACTGCTTATGTTTGGAGTAGGTTGAGATTATTCAAACTCAGAAGGCCAAACAATATAAAGAGAAAACCTCACCGCCAAGTTAAAAAAGAACTCAAATCAAAATTCTCACTTATTAGGCTTTGAACAACCGGCCCAGGAGCCCCGCTTTTAGGCTTGGCCAAATCTATATATTATTTAGAATACGAAGCCTTACTTTTATAACTCGAAATCGAAATTAACGAATGGTTTAACTTTCTTTTATTCGCAGTGTTGATTTTCTAAAAGGAATACAAAACATATCTTCAGTCGGGTTTTCTAGTTACAGAAACCACGGATGAAAGTTTTGGAGAACTCAAGAAAACTGTAAACACTCACCGACATTCGCCGGCTCGTGTTTCCACATTTCTTGTTCTCCCAAACTTCCACTCGCTTTTCTCTTACTCTATAGACACATGGAAAATGCTTTCTAATTCTTAAACGCATAATACTCGGCTTACTGCTTAGTAGTCTCCTCCGCAGCCGTTATTAGGGTCATCACGCAACGCTTCTTCCCCACTAACGGCTGCTTAAACCCGAACCCCATTTGTTTCCGCGGATTAGCCAATCACAACATCCCTCACATTTTCCTGAGGCGGTCGCGCCAAGACTAATTGTCCAATCACAACTCGTGTTCTATCGGCTACTGATAGTGAGGCCAACATGGCGTCGCTCGAAGAAGTCTTCCAAATTCAAAATCCTCACTTAAATTATCATCAGAAGTTGGTAATTGAAAAAATAGTTTCAAATAGGAAAGATGTTTTTGTGAACCTACCTACCGGCTTTGGCAAATCTCTTATTTATCAAGCTCTTCTGCTTGTGTTGTCGTAGCCGGGACCAGTAAGACCAGACCAAAGGGATGACTTTGAATCGGTGATAAGCAGGAACCAAGCGGCGTTACGTCCCAACGCATCCGAATCTTCGTGGATGGCAGAAGAAGTACAAGTGGTATCGGCAAATCGCAGCGATTTGGATGCTTTTCCTCGAGGTGATGAAGTTGATGCATTTTTGGCACCTCTGTCGGCATCCTCATCTGGATGTAGTAGGCGTTTTGCTCTGAGATTTTCTCTTGCCTTGAAGACTTCTTCGATTTCTTTCTTTAGCTCCTTGAACTTATCCGATGCCCGATTAAATTTATCAAACGCTGGTAGCATTTGTATCTACAGACGAACAGTTCACTGTTTTCTGAGTAACGACTCACGTCCACCGATAGCGAGGATCGGATGACTTCAGCAATGTCGAGTGAACTCTTACCGAAAATGAAGATTTTGTTATTCTTGAGGGAAGCCGACGAACAAATGAAGCACCTAGAGCTACTTTCGACTATTTTCTTCGGAGTTAGATCCATAGGAAATCTCTGGGATTTCTCGCAACACCTCGCGAAGGAGGCGATGAATTTACGCGGGAACTGACGTCATTGACAAACTACTGATACGTGATTAGTTTCAGAGCTACCAATGGGCAACGCGTGATTGGTGCATTCTGTAATTTTCACGTGAACTCTAAACAAAGGGAAACAAATGGGGTTCGGATTTAAGCAGCCGTTGGTGGGGGAGAAGCGTTGCGTGACGACCCTAATAACGGCTGCGGAGGAGACTAACTGCTTAGTAGTTTACTCATTGTTTATTTAATTGTATCGGTAACTCCGTGCAGAAATTAAAACACTGAAATAACGTTGTTGTTGTTGTTGATTTTGTAGTAGTTGTTGTTGTTTACATAAGTTGGAGTTTCTTTGATATATATATATATTTTATTGATTAGTTTTCAATTTGAAAAGTAAAATTGACCATATATATAATTGCCTTTTTACGCTGCCTCTCAGACTAGTGCAGTCACTTAAATTAATTGAATTTCAATACGTTTCTCTCGATCCCACACCCTCTTCTCCTTGCCTGTTTTTGTTTCACAGTGTTTTTCTTTCACAGTACATAATTTCTTGACATTAACATGTGCGTTAATAAAGAGAAGGAAATAAATAAATAATAATGAATGAGAAAGAAAATAGTGTTGTCCTCGCTTGATCTTTTAAACTCCTAAACATCTCCTTGCCTCCCTCGGTTAGCAACTTAAACTTAAATTAACTCCACCTCCGATTGTTTCTTTCAGTTCAGACGTACGACCCGAAACAATGGTTCTTCAATCCATTGAAGAACTTCCGGCCATACAGTTTTCACAAAAAAGGATCGGATAGGAACGTAAAAACAGGTTTGCTTCTGGGGTCGTGTATCTAGCTAAACGTTTAATAAAACATAAATATGAACAGTAATGAAGTGCGAGGCCGATTTAAATTACGAGCACGATTACTCCCTATATTGTACGACACCAGGTCCAATTACTAATTAATCGTATCTATTACAAATTTGGAAATAATAAAAGGCTTTAGATAGCCTCTTTTGAACGAAAAAATCAGTAACACTTTCCATAAGTTTCAAAAACTGTAGGAACAAAGCCATTAAAGCGCGCGTAATTAACGTCCTAATTATATAGCTCCATCGAAATCCAATATTGCCAACAGACCTATTTTTAATATTAATTTTTGCAAACTGTCCAAATTTAAGATAAATTGGATAGTTTTTGTTCGAACGTTTAGTTTAGCTTTGAACACACTGTCCAATTTGAGAAAAATCTGGATACTTTCCATCAACCAATGAAATGTCAAAATAAATAAAAGAACCGAGTATTGGCCAATCAGGTTGCAGCTATTATCACTGCCATCAAACGTCACCGAGCGAATGTAGTTCGCTAAGTTTTCTTATGTTTGAAAATGGCGGAATTTCCTAACTTTTCTCTCCACCTTTTTGACGTCTAAACTTTCAAATGGAGTCTTCAGCTAGGTTTCCAGAGATAGATGCTACTGATTTACTCGAGATGAGGGAGAATAATCAGAACAAGAACACTCAAAGAAGCAAAAAACGTGTGTTAAAGTGTTTGACCTGTGACGTGCTGAGCAAAGCGAAGTGAGAAATACTGTACTTTAGAAGATAAAGTATTTGCCTTGTCCATCTGTTTTTGGATCCTATATAATTAATAGGTAATAGGACTAAATGCTTGTTCAAATTGGATACCTGTAATTGGACACCCATATGATCGCGCGTCGATTACGTGACAAAGAGGCGCGCAGAGAACCAATCACCAAGAATTTTGTTATAGATACGATTATAATTACATACGTATTCATTAGTGAAACGTAAAATCCGTTGCGTGCTTGCCTTGCGTTTGAATCAAGGTCGCATTGAAGTCTAATTGTTTAATAAAAAAACGTCTTTTCTAGCTTTCTTATTATTTATTTATAACATATATTTATGGCATAGTGTTGCTTGAAATTATTAGTATAATACCTGCATACAGTGTTCCAAAGTACAGCACCCCGGTAACTGATCGAGTTTTTCATATAGTTTTTCCACTAAACACCTTATAGAACTTACTAGTAAGGTCAGTTTGTAAATGTGAAAAATAGATGATGAACTGTCAAATGAACTGCTCTTTCATCAAAAAAGGTAGATGGATTACTTGAGAGAAGTACATATTTTATTCAATGAACAGTTGAAGTTTGTCTAACTCGACTCGTAATCCTCTGTTTCTCTTTCCACCTTGTTATTCTTCATTCGATTAAGCAGTTTTGTTATCGCCAAAGAAAGAACACATAGAACGAGCACGATCGCTGTTACTCCTCCACTCAGCAGGAACGTCCACGACCCTCCAATGATGTCTACCAGGAACCCACCAATCATGGATCCTAATCCAAAACCTATACCAAGGTAACAAGAGAATACAATGCCTGCAAATTGAAAAACGAGCCGAAACTGTAAGTGCATAATGATCATAAAAATATTAACGCCTTTTCTGGTGAAGTGGAGGCCCAGTGGCGTCATGTTTAGTACGCTCGCCTCCGCATCGAGCCCTGGCCGGGGAACTTTGGCAAGACACTTTAAAAATCTCCCAGTGCTTCTATCCAGCCAGGTGTATAAATGAGAGAAAGGGGGTGGGGGGGGGGGGTGGAGGGTAAACCTGCGATGGACTAATATCCCGTTCATGAGGGAATAGAAACACTCCTAGCCACGTCATCTTAAGGAAAGCGGATAAATAGGCGGCGGCCTGATGGGCCACTTGACTCATCTGGTAAACCTTCTTCAGAAATATCAACATACGATTTTACTATATATTTAACGAAAGCAACGAAATGGACTTCTTTGTGATATTTTTCGCCGTACTTCAAAAAGCTAAGGGACAATTAAAGGCTCAAATCAAATCATTGCGGTATTTTTAAAAGAAAATTTTTTCTAACTATTTAAAAACCAACAAATTAATTGCTATATTGTCGACAGGGTCATTGCCCATTTGAAATCTTCGGGAATAATAGAACATTATAAACTATGTACAATCATGAAAAGCTTTTATCTCTGAGGATCACTGTGGTTGAATCAGCTATACGAGGCCTTGTTTCTGTAAAAGTTTCTATTTTAGAAAATGTTTTGGCCTTTTATACCACATATCAATATTTCACTTTATTTTAGTTTCTCTTTTTTTCTTTTTCCCTTGTTACACGCACCTTGTGTTGTTGCTGAATATTCCTCGGGTGTTCTTTCTTTAAAATACACAATGCAAGCCGGCATGGAAACACCGTACGCGAGCAATTGCATAACTTCGGGAATGATGGCTAACCAAGGGTTTGTCAGCAGTCCATAGATAGCGAAAGCTGCCACATAGATAGCAAGAGACAAGTTAATTGTGTTTAAACATCCTAATTTTCTGATTAGGATTCCTGAGGAACCAAATGAAAATGCGCCTGCGATGTTACGACTTGCTCCAGCCACGCCTATAACCCACGTGGCTTGAGATGGGTCGATATCAGTTAGATACCAGAACATGAAATTGTTAAAAATGCCGTCAACTATCCCAAGGTAAAGAATAACGACGATAAATGCAATGCTATGAAGGTTTAACAAGACATCTTTTAGGGATGATTCTTGTATTTTCGTCTTGGTTGTGTACGAATCTGTTGTCCTTAATTCATCCTGTTTGAAGTCTATCATTAGACCCATTACAGAGGCGACCAGCATCATAGTCGAGAAAGCGAACATTGTTAGTCCGTAATCATCCTGAATAACGCCGCAAACTCTAACAGTGTTGGATTTTGCTACAGGTGAAACTGTCAAATAAAGAATGATTTGACCAACGTTTCCCCACATTCTAATACTTCCATAGTTAGTCGAATTGCTGTCGAGGTTTTCTAAAAGAGCTGAATCTGCAAAACTTTTCGTTGGTGCGGCAATGAATTCTGTGACAATGAAGAGAACCAAAAAAATAAGGAAAATTTTCAACAGCTCTTGACTTTGCCCAGTATCTTCTTGATCACTAGTCTTCTCTATCCAAGTTTTGTTGTAGGGATGCTTTGGTGTTTCCATGGCAACTCTTAATTGACATTCCGGTTCAGAAGGTCGTGGTATCAGTAGGAACACAGGCGCTAATGATTGTAACGCCAGGCTAACAAGAAAACCAAGTTTTCTTGAGTTTGTTTCGTCCGCTACGTATCCTATAATTGGGGCTCCCGCGCCGCGTGCAAAAGGAATCACTCCTGAAAGAATTCCCACATAACTTGCACTGAGTCCCAACTGTTTTAGATAGATAGGAAGATATAAAAACCTCATGGAGTATGCAGACAGAAAGAAAAAGTAAAATGCTTGAAATATAAATTTGGTTCTATCAAATGACCAATGTCTTTTCCATCCGTTTCCATTGACAGTGTCCATAGTCGGTCGGTGTAAATATTTACAATGCGCCAGTGGACCTAGGGAATAAAACGAAAGTATTAAAAAAAAAACGTAAGACTCTGATTCAAACAAAACAGCCGAGGAAATTAAACCAAACAAGACTTTTTCATTCTTCCATAAACCTGTGCTTTCCTGAAACGCCTATAAAACTACATGCACAAACTATAACTTTAATAAAAATCGAGATAAACTATTGCATGACAACCTAGGATTAAAAATATAGCCCAGCCTCCAGGCGCGCAGTTGGTGGGGGCGCAGCTCGAAAAAACGGCGAAGCAAAAAAAAGAGAGAGAGGCCTGATTCAGTCGAACTAACTGATCGCCCGTAGAGGCTATCAAAGGCATGTAAATATCGGCAAGCGATTATGACCTTAAGCTCGATTACTAGTCGTTTTGTGAGCCCGCGTTCCTTGCCCCACACCACAGCTGGATCACTGGGAGAGCGATCACTGGTCTACCAGGAGCCATAATCGGGGACGGAGACCGTAAGCGCGCGCCATTTCTAGTATTGGGGTTGTCCCTATGATATGGGACAATAATTCTATTTTTAGAACAAATTGCGCTATCGCCTGCGGCACACGCGCGTACATGCTGCGAGAATTTTTGCGGATGTCGCGCGGGGGAAATGTCCTCCGAAATTCCCGAAATTTTGTATGTTTTTGCCCCACAACTCAACGCGTTCACGTCTGTTGGAGTTTTGCTTAAGTATTTTCGTCGTAAGCTGCTCCAGTTTGAGTGAAGTAAGACAGTGTCGAATTTAGGTATGTTCCGCTGTAAGCTTATATATATCGCTGACCAAGTTGTGTTCCGACGGATGCTTCTTTTACATGAGCTGTATATTACTCCACTTTAAATTTCACATATGTTGAAGGTTAACCGGTTTTCCATTACACGGCAAAAAACTAACTGGATATATTTAGATATAGCAGAGCTTCAGGACTTCATAGTTTCCTAGTTTCTCTTGTCACACGCTTGCGAGGAATTTGTCAGTCTATCGCGACCGAAAAGTAATAATTGTTAGTTTGAGTTTCGCTTGAGTTGTAAGCAACGCTTGATGTTTCATCAAGGCCCAATAACTTTACGTCTGTAGATACTGCTCAGTTTTATTCGTGTAAAAATCCAGTAAATTCTCTGTTGTCGATGACTGAGAGCGTCCGCCGATGCGTGTTTTGTACAGTCAGTAAACATGACAAACTGTACTTCCGCCGCACTTTCGTGTGAAAGCGTACATCGAACTCAAACAATAACTCTACATTTTTTAAATATGTTTAAGATTGATAAATGTCTGAGAACATATTAAAAGCTAAGCTGAAAATATGTGAATAAAGCAGAAATAATCAGCAAAGTTACGATGACGCTTTCTTTAATCAACTTGGAATAACGATTTCAATTTGGTTGATTGAGTTATCAAAACTCCTTGTCTATTTTCATTTTCGCAGTGTAAAACTTCACTATGCTTATGTTGAAGAAACACACATGATCTTAGTAGCCTTTTTTGCGTTCGTGAAATTTGTTACAGCATCTCAGCACAAAAGATAACAAAAGAAATCTTTGTCAAGATTTGTTGACAATTGAAAACACCGTGACTCGGACTTGAAAGTGCACGAGCTGCACTATGCAAAGGAGCTAATTGTACGCGTCAGACTTTCCTTTCAAAAACTTTTGCAAACTCACCAAACAAGCAGAAACAATAAGAAACCATCAAACAGGTTTTTGTTATTATTCTTATTATTCGTAGTATGTTTGAAATTGTAAGTCCAGTTTATTATTTGTAACCATTTTTAATAGTAACTTAACTAAGTATTTTCAGGAGCCATAATCGGGGACGGAGACCGCAAGTCTCGGGATTCGCGCGCACCTATGATATGGGACAATTTTTCTATTTTTAGAACAAATTGCGCCATCCTGACGTCATATATCTGCGCGTATTCACGCACATGTCAGGGGCTCTCGCGTGGATATTGTCACGTTGCGTGATCAAATGATGAGAGTTACAGATTCTCTTGCGTATTTTTCACAGCGATGGCAGGGGAATAAGGCAGGGAATACGAACCAGGGCGCTTATATGTAGTTTAATGCTCTGAGCTAACGGAAAAGGTGGGTTTTTCAGGGTCGAAAACAAGACTTCAATCTCGCGCTGGGAATGAATAATAAGATCTGCTCACGCTAGTTGTAAGCTCACGCGTATGCTTAAGAATATAGCAAGAAAACTCTCTACTCTGGTATCGAGTTAATATGTGAGTTTCTCAGACAATGTTTAATCGTAACCAAAACCTGTTTTGATGGTTTCTTATTGTCTCTGCTTGTTTGGTGAGTTTGCAAAGGTTTTTGAAAGGAAAGTCTGACGCGTACAATTAGCTCATTTGCATAGTGCAGCTCGTGCACTTTCAAGTCCGAGTCGGTGTTTTCAATTGTCAACAAATCTTGACAAAGATTTCTTTCGTTATCTTTTGTGTTGACATGCTGCAACAAATTTCACGAATGCAAAAAAAGGCTACTAACATCGTGTGTGTTTCTTCAACATAACCATAGTGAAGTTTTACACTGCGAAAATGAAAATAGACAAGGATTTTTTATAACTCGATCAACAAAATCGAAATCGTTATTCCAAGTTGATTAAAGAAAGCGTCATCGTAACTTTGCTGATTGTTTCTGCTTTATTCACATATTTCCAGCTTAGCTTTTCATATGTTCTCAAACATTTATCAATCTTAAACATATTTAAAAACTATAGAGCTATTGTTTGAGTTCGATGTACGCTTTCACACGAAAGTGCGGCGGAAGTACAATTTGTCATGTTTACTGACTGTACAAAACACGCATCGGCGGGCGCTCTCATTCATCGACAACAGAGAATTTACTGGATTTTTACACGAATAAAACTGAGCAGTATCTAAGGACGTAAAGTTATTAAGCCTCGATGAAACATCAAGCGTTGCTTACAATTCAAGCGAAACTCAAACTAGCAATTATTTTGTTTTACTTTTCGGTCGCGATAGACTGAGAAATTCTTCGCAAGCGTGTGATAAGAGGAGCTATGAAACTATGAAGTCCTGAAGCTCTGCTATATCTAAATATATCCAGCTAGTTTTTTGCTGTGTAATGGAAAAGCTGTTAATCTTCAACATATGTGAAATTTAAAGTGGAGTAATGTACAGCTCATGTAAAAGAAGCGTCAGTCGGAACACAACTTGGTCAGCGATATATATAAGCTTACAGCGGAACATACCTAAATTCGACACTGTCTTACTTCACTCAAACTGGAGCAGCTTACGAGGAAAATACTTAAGCAAAACTCCAACAGACGTAAACGCGTTGAGTTGTGGGGCAAAAACATGAAACATTTCGGGAATTTCGGACGCCATTTCCCCCGCGCGACATCCGCAAAAATTCTCGCAGCATGCACGCGCGTGTGCCGCAGGTGATGGCGCAATTTGTTCTAAAAATAGAATTATTGTCCCATATCATGGGGACAACCCCAATACTTGAAATGGCGCGCGCTTACGGTCTCCGTCCCCGATTATGGCTCCTGGTATTTTATTGTAAATAATATCGTATTTTAGCATTTTATTGTAAATAATATATTTTTGGCATTCTAATTATTTCAAGCTGAGGGCCCCAAGTTTATCAGTAACTTAAGTTACTGTCACGGGTCACCCTCATTAAATAAAGTCTTTCACTTCACTTCACTTCACTTGTTACGACGAACCATTGTCTGAGAAACTCACAAATTAACTCGATACCAGAGTAGAGAGTTTTCTCGCTATATTCTTAAGACAGAACAAACGCAAAAACATACGCGTAAGCTCACAACTAGCGTGAGCAGATCTTAGTATTCATTCCCAGCGCGGGATTGAAGTCTTTTTTTCGACCCTAAAAAACCCACCTTTTCCGTTAGCTCAGAGCATAAAACTACATATAAGCGCCCTGGTTCGTATTCCCCGCCTTATTCCCTGCCATCGCTGTGAAAAATACGCAAGAGAATCTCTCAACTCTCACCATTTGATCACGCAACGTGACAATATCCACGCGAGAGCCCCTGACATGTGCGTGAATCCGCGCGGATATATGACGTCAGGATGGCGCAGTTTGTTCTAAAAATGGAAAAATTGTCCCATATCATAGGTGCGCGCGAATCCCGAGACTTACGGTCTCCGTCCCCGATTATGGCTCCTGGGTCTACCCATTGTATTTTTGGACCAATCACAGCCAAGCCTGCTGGAATCAGCGCGCGTATTTTCTTGGGGTAATTTTTGAATATCCTTTGATATTGGAAGTCTATTGTATCCTTTTTTCAGTATGTACATATTTTAGCACCTGGATAATGATATATCGATGCATATTAATTCCATTCTTGAATCTAACTAAACTACCGTTGAACGGTCGAAGCGGTTCTATTTAGCGTGTATTTTTATCAAAACACTCCTTTAGTTGTGTGTAACTTTGACCTGAATAAAAAATTCGCTCTGCATGGGTGCGCTTGAACTCTCTTGAGCATAGATTTAAAAGAATACAAACGTCCCTTCAGCGCCATAAACCATGCAAGCACAAAGATGTTACCGACCTTAGATGCAAACCAAACGTTTTGATCATGATCTTCTGGTTGATATTACAAAACCGTAGCTTTTAGCATTTTAAACTTAAACAGGAGAAAATTGCTCTTTCTTGTTGTTATTACCTAGCTAAGCCCTGCTCCTTAAAAGGAAGTAATTGCATTTTCATGACTTAGAATTATAATTAAACTAATTAGTAGAGCTCAGTTGATGCAAATTTGGGTACTCCCGGTAGAAAAATGGTTGATAAATTTTTGATACCATGCTATTTTGGGGGAAACTAAGAAGTATAATGAGCTTGGAAGTTTCCCGTTGTAGTAGGTAGAGACCCTACGCACTGTTAACGCAAAATAAAACATTGAAAACCAAAAAAACTTCTTCAAGGAGACATTACCTTCATCAAAGGTCTACTTGGGATGACTTCTCGGGGTAGAGGATTGTCGCCTTGTGTGTAAGTAGTGACTGGTTGCTCCACTAACAAACTTTTAAATGATGCAATAAAAGTTTAAACGAACTGCCGGTTATGCAGTCACCCGTCGCTTTTTTCGGTCTTCTCGAGCTGTAGAAGATGTCTAGTCATGAATGACCTCGACAACCAGAATGTGGAAAAATTAAAATTGATTGAATATTCACCGTTACAGTCACTGGATTTACAGGATTGTCTTTTGGTTTCACGGTTATTGCTTCCATTGAGGAACTGCGAAGCATGTCGCCTCTGTGGAACTTATTGGTGACTAATTTTTGAATAATTGCCTCGCCCTTTTCAACTGAGCGGAAAGCGTAACTTGAAACTAGGTAGTGTTAAAAATACTGAGTTAGTTTTTCACTTTGATGACCTTGTGGAACACGTACAAAGACGAGGTGGTAGAATAGTCTTAAATGCTGCCCATTTGTCCACCGAGCTGGGACACTCTTACGCAAGAAGAGTGTTTTTTAAAAAGTATTGCTTTTCGGTTTTTAATTAGGTTGCTTTGCATTAGTTCCACTGGGATAATTAGACCTTTATATACACCTCCTTAGAAATATCACACCACTTGACGCCGACCAGTTTACTCGAGGCTGTTTGTGCCTTTTGTTTAAAAGAGCGTGTGACATTTTCTTATATTCTCTGGCTTGTAACCTGTATTCAGCGTGTCTCAGATTCTTGTAAATAAACTCGCTTATTGCTGGCGGCTCCCTCCACTATTTGTTGTATCATTTGTCTCCTCTACGTATCATAGAACTGTTTTCCATTCGGCTGAACGAAGCGACACTGAACAGAATTATCGTCTTTTGTCATCGGTTAGCTGTAGCGTGTTGCTTCGTATTTTTTATCGGTAAACGATTTACCGTGAATGGCTCCCGGTTGAAGAGCCAAATAACGTTTTTAGCTTTTATTACTTTTGCATTTTAGACACTTAATATATATTCTAGACTTTTATTTTTTAGAGGACGCTCCTGAAAACCACCTTTAGGTGATTGGAGGCCTCCTCTTAAAATATTAGTTTATTATTATTATTATTATTATTATTGTTATTATTATTATTATTATTATTGTTATTATTATTATTATTATTATTATTACTCATATCAAACATATATGCAGCGTCTAGATGAGTTAATAAACAAGTCAAGTACTGAAGTAGCAAATGCCACACTCCTTAGCTTATGAATATTTCTTTTAGAGAAAGTGAATTTTGGCGCCAACTACTTAAATTGATAATGCCTATTTGTATCACGCACTTACCTCTTCTCATCAAACTGTTTAATTAGCAAACTGATTAATCGCGCCATGAATTTACACGTAATTATTCATTATTTGGTTTTTTCTAGTTTTCTAGTTGTGACTTTATTTACAAATGAGTATGAATGTCAAACTTAACTCATGGACAGCAGAATTACAAAGCTACTCATGATTGAGAAATATGACTGAGGCATAAAAACAATACTTTTTTTTTTTTAGAATACCCGCCAAATATTTGAAACGTCTCAAAAGTGACTTTGTCGAACACAGAGTCTAGTCAGACTTGTAATGTTTGGACCGCTTGCAAACGGGACTCGATGAATGTTCAGACGTGATTCTAACACGTTAACAACTGAGCTGCAACTGTTAAGTTCAGTCAGTTCGGTCGAGCTTCTTTCATGAATTTCACTCGCGCGTTTAACTCCAAAGTCAACGATGCGTACAATGTAGGTCTAATGTGCTACTGTATACAGCTGGGAACACAATACTGATACAATAAAATACAAGTTATCATATAGCATATCACCTAGACTAGGTGATATGCTTCTGGTAATACTTACTTAATCCTCTTGGTACGTGTCCGTTCATAAGGCCGTATATTGTGTAATTTAGGTGTGATATCACATGACAAAATGATACACCGACTAATTTGCAGGTATTCAACGTAAATTAAAATTTAAATAAATATTATAATGTATGAGTAAAATTTTAAAAAAAGTATAAGTCAGGATCATGAAATACAATCAAATGAACGACAAGAATGGTGATGTGGCAATGAATACTGAAAGAAAATCCAACTTAGATCATGCTCTCTTGTCTATTTTTATGTCTTTGATCAGAGCCTCTTACATGCGATCAGTTAGTTCAAAGCCAGGCCTCTCTCTCCTATATTTCGCTCCCTCGTTTTCTAAAGCCTGCGAGCAGGCTCACGTTGGAGCACCAGCCGCAAGCGCGAAATCGACTCCTTCCCGCCGGATCGCTGTTCTTCGCCGTTCCCGCGTGTGACGCAAAGGTGAGCCTGCTCGCAGGCTACGTTTTCTCGTGCTGCGCCAACACTAACTGAACGCCTGGAAGAGGCTATATCTTTCACGGTTGTTTTACCTCGTGTAGTCACGGCGTCTCAATTTTGTTGTTGACTTCACGTGTTTGTCCTTTTGTTCCCCGTTATTTCCGTTATTCCGTGTATATTTCTTATTATAATTAGTTTCGCCAGTTGGTATTTTCGGTTACGCAACGTTTCATATTTTCGGACTATTCGTGTACATTTTTCTCATCCGTTGTTTCTATCCAGTTTTAGTATAAATCTACCAGCGTTCTATCACGAATGCCATTCTCTGATTGGCTACGCTACTCACTATATACAACAATCGAACTCAGAGAAAAACTTCTTTATCGATTGCTATCGATTAACAAAAATCGATAACAATCGATAATTCTTGTCTTCAGGAATATCGATTGTTATCGATTGAAAAACAAATCGACAATATATTAGGTTTGTATAATTAATAAATCTGTCATCAAGTAGCGTAAAATAAGTGCGACCCCCAGTTTCAAACTCGCCAATTTTTTGCGGATTGCCAAAATTTCGCCAATCTTCAAAGAAGCCGAAGTGCTGCCTCGGAAGCTTCTAAATTTTGGCAAAGCAAACAATTTTGTTTTTTTAACCATTAAAAGAAAGATGCTTTTGTTATTGTGTGTCACCTAGGTTGGTGAGAAAATTTAAAACATGAGCGGTAAGCCAAACATACCGCTCACGTTTTAAATTTTCTCGCCTAGGTGACAAAAACAACTCCTTGATCACTCTTCGATACCTCAAAAAGTTTGCTCCCATACCCTTATTTAGTTAGGCATTATCTGAAATTATGAGATACCACAATTTTCTCGGGAGAAATTATATAAACCACTACAAGTTATGAAAAGATTCAATGCAGGCCACTTTTAAAATTCATTAAAATGACTCCGTAAACTCTTGAACCTAACTTGAGAACGACCGTTGAATGGTCGAAACCTTATTTTTAGCGTGTATTTTTATCAAATATCTTCTTGAGTAGAGTGTAACTGACAATTAAAAGTCTTTCCCCTGTTTGGGTGCGCTTAAATTCTATTGAACATGGATTTAAAAGAATGCAAACTCCTCAAGTGCCATGAACCGCGAAAAAACAAAGATGTTAACGATCCCAGATGCAGACCAAACGTTTTGATCTTCTGGTTGGCATTACAAGATCGTAACTCTTAGCGCTTCCAAACAGAGAAAATTGCTATTTTTTTCTTGACACTACCTAGCTGAGTCCGGCTCGTTTAAAGAGAGAAAATGTCTTTCGTATGACTTAGAATTATAATTAAACTTATTTAGTAGAACTTGCATGGTTAATGCAAATTTGGGTAGAAAAACGATGATACGTTTTTGTTGCCATCTATTTTGGAGGAAACTAAGAAGTATAAAGAACTTGGAATTTTGCTGTTCTAGTCGTCAGTTAGAGAACCTGCACAATTATAATGTAGAAAAAAGACATTGAAAATTGCACAAAACTTCTTCAAGGAGACATCACCTTCATCAAAATTCTACGTGAGATGACTTCTAGGGGACCGTTCATTTTTTATAAGGTAGGGGGGGCTGGTGGGATTTGGGGGGGGGCCATGCGAAAAAAATGGCTTTCGAGGGGGGGCCATCCCAAAAAAATAAGGGAAAAAGGGGGGGTCATGTGAAATATTTTAGTAAAACTTTAAAATGGCATAATGTCTGAATATCAAAAAAATTGCTATAGAATAAACATAGAAGGCAGGATACAAATTTATTACAAACTTTCCTTCTGCTTTAAAAAAACGTTTGGCGACAAAAAGCATTTGTAGATACTGAAACAAAGTATTTAACACTGTTATTTTCGAATGCAACTTTCACTGGCACTCATCATCTTCGCTGTCGTCGAGTTCTTCGTCGCCGCTTGTGCTGCTATGGGAGTCTCTTTCACCAATGCTGCAAGAAGCAGCAATGCTTTCCGTCAGAGTGTACTCTTCAGGGTACATGAAGGTGTAAACATAATCTTTGACTTCTTGTTCAGGGTTGGTGGTGATTCTGCTTCTTGCAGCATTGGTGAAATAATTCCCTTCCAAGAGCTGTGTGACGTATGGCCCATCTCTTCTAAATAACGACGTGGCAACATCCTCAACTTTAATACACTCTTCCGGGACGGCTGCTCTAGGAGGGTACACAAGGCATTGTGGAAGATCATTTCCTAGCGGGTTTCCAACACAGATTCCATAAACTCGTTGGACGTTGTTTTCAGTCCGCTTCCTCTTTTTTTTTCATTTGACTTTCTGCGGTTTTCTTTTTTCCTTCTCCTTTTGTTGATGTGCTGTTTGAGTATGCCCTTGAATATGCTGTTATAATTGCTCTTCTTATTTTCTAGTGCTTCCATGTCCTGCGTGACCTTCGTCAACATAGCTTCTATACATTTGATCGGTTTTACATTAAAACTGTGGGCAAATTCTTCGCCCTGCTTTAAAGCAAGCCCATTGGACTGAAAGAGTGTGGAATCGTGTTCCTTTACATCTTTCAATATGACATTCAACTTTTCGACCATTGCTCTGTGCTCTTTGATGGAGAAGTTCAGTTTTCTTCCATCACTGGGCTTCAACTGGTACCGTGGCATGGAAAACTCACTCGCCCTTTCTGAACAGCCATCCGCACTTAGAGAGATTGCTTCTTTTTCTTAAACCAGTTCCTGACCATTCCTGCCTACCGGAATACCACTACCTCTCCTACCAGAAGACCCCAAAAGAAGGGCATGATCCAGATGACTGGCAGCCAAGGGTCCAAGTGAAGAAAGAGCATGGAAGTGGCAGGCTGGTTTTATCTCACCCAGAGAGCGTTGCTCTATTTGCAGATAAGTTTATTGTCAAATCAAAGTTTGTGGTGGATTATCTTCAGCATCTTGAAGTGCTGGAATTTAAAAGGAAAAAGAGAGCAGAAGAAAAGGCAAAGTTAAGCAGGGACGCAAAAGATAATTATAAATCATATGAGGATTATCCTTGGACTGAGTTGTGCGAAGATCTAACCAAGCTTCAAACGCTACGTGTTCCAGAACTAAACAAGTCCTTGAACCACCTCGGGCTGAAGCAGCATTTGAAAAGCAGCAAGAGTGAGAAAGTAAAGGCAATTGTAAGACATTCATGCTTGCAGCAGAAGAGTCCTCTCAGAGCTGGCCAACCAACACTGAGAAATGCCAGGACATTGACACAAAATGACAACAGGGCAAGTGCTGACAGCAGTGAAACGGATGAAAGTGACAATGATGAGTATGACAGTGATGCCATTGACTCTGGGGGAGAAGATGACTCAAGTGACGTCATTCTTGCATTCATCAATTCAGATGAGGAAGATGCCAATGAGAGGCCAAATGCCACACGCTCAGGGCGAGCCATAACCAGGAGATCCGAAATTGACTTCTCTTTCTTTTGATTTGTTTTTTAAACAACAGCTCTCTGTAGTATAGGGATTGTAAATATTGTCTTCATAGTGAGCACAATAACGTGAAGTAGGGGGATAATAGAGAAATATTAAAAAAGTGGAAATCTAAATATTGTTTGTTCAATTTTTTTTTGGGGGGGGGGCCATCCCAAAAAATTACCGCTATAAGGGGGGGGGGCATGTGAAAAAATTGGTAAGCTGAGGGGGGTCATGTGATTTTTAAATGGTGCTTCCTAAATCCCACCAGCCCCCCCTCCCTCATAAAAAATGAACGGTCCCTAGGTAGAGGATTGCTCCCTTCCGTGTAAGTAGTGACTGGCTGCTCACGAACAATTTAAGTTAAAAATGTAAATGATGCAATAAAAGTTTAAACGAACTGTTATGCAGTCCCATCGGCAACCAGATGTGGGAAAAAGTCATTGAATATTCACAGTCACTGGTTTTACAGGATTGTCTTTTGTTTTCACGGTTACTGCTCCCATTGAGGAACTGCGAAGCATGTCGCCTCTGTGGAACTTATTCGCAACTAATTTGAATAATTGCTACGCTCTTTTCAAATAACTTGAAACTAAGTGGTATTTAAAATACTGAGTTAGTTTTTCACCTTGATGACCTTATTTAACCATTTTCCCGGTCCATTAAATGAATGCTTCAATCAGTTGTTGTCCAGTTGTCGCATGATCAGTCTGCGTGGGTTCACAGAAGTGTGGCAACTTCTATCAAATAGTTTTGAAATAATCATTCGTATTAGATTTCTATAATTAGTTCTCGTGCTTTGATTCCCACGAAGAACAATCAGATATCACATGCAGCAGGCGAGGACTCGAACACAGTAAACGTTAAGAAGCCCCAGATAAAGTAACTATCAATTGAAGGCAAGATCCCGGTGGAAGGGGAGACGCTCATATATGCGGTACTTTATAGGGTATTGTGTGAGGGAAGAATTTGCCGATATTCATAACCATGAAAAAGCCAACACTTAGCAGTCAAGTGAAAGTCCAATAACCATGTTAACCACCTGTCTATCTGTATCATCGTGTAACACTTTGTAGTGAGAACTACCTGAAGTTATAAGTAGTTAATATTTACGAGCAGAATAACTGACTGCCTATGATGGGATAGCCTAGAACAACAATGAGCTCATTGGCAGCCAATAGGAGTTTAGGTTTACTAAACGAAATATTAGATCACTTGTTTAGAGTCTAGCATAAATGCAGGTGTTTTGTAAATTGTTCTTCGGTTATGCCCCTGGTGGTGGGACGCCGGATACCACTATCCCGTATTGATTATGTTTTACGTTCTGAGTACGTTACTGGATTAAACTCTACTGTTGGACCTAAGTAACTGTGTATTCTCTGTCTTCCCGTTGGTTTGCTTTGCTATAACAGATCCCGAAACCTATAGAAGTCTGACAAACTCCGTCGCTGCAAGCGTGTTAGGCTCGATTTCAACCGCTTTCTCGAGTCCGGTCTACGTCCCTCCCCCGAGAGGGGGAAGAGCGCGGGCTTCTTTCCCGAACAGCGGCTGGTAATCGAGCCTACAAGCGTGTTTCCCACTGGATTGTTGTAAGAAGGATAACAACTTTTAAGTTGTTATCCTTAAAAGCGGCCCAAAAACCTGTTATCACAATTGAGCCACACAAAAATATGACAGGAGATTTTTTTTGACAAAGTAGAAGGTATTCGAAGCAATCGTGTTTAACGTTATTAAAAATTATGAAAGTGTCAGTTAATGTGTTGCTATTGAATTGGTGTCTCTTAAGGGTGAAAAACATTTGAAGCCACGCCCACAAAACAGGATCTTGTTATCTCTTAGGGGTTCTTTTCAAAATTTCCGCCGAGCAACCCCCTCCTTTTTATATGGGAGTGCCCTCTCTCCCCGCGGACAAGATTGCAAGTCCGCAGGATTTCGAGTTATCTGTCGCGGCAAGGTTGTATATCTTTTGTATGAGAACAAAAGGAAACTGTTAAGACCCTGTTTACCTGGTTATACTATGATATTCACGTAATTATTCTCTAAGCTATACATTGTTATATGAATGTTATTAACCTAGCACGAGGTCTGTACTGGAAAAATATATAAACGACCGAACAAACCAGTTCAATTAAGTATTTATTATAATGGCTCTTTTTCATAAAATTCTGCTGATCAGTTTTTGCATCAATTGGTAAGCGCTTTCAATGTGAAGCATATACTCTTTTCTTTATAAGAATAGTGTTTTTCTGGGCGAGGCTTAGCCTGTGTCACAGCCACCTCCCCCCCGGAAAAAACAAAACTCGGCTGTGACACAGGCTAGTCGAGCCTGAATATTCTTATTTTTCTGCCGATTTTAGGCTGAAGATATGACGCTCATGACTTCTTGCAGAAATGTTATTTGCATTATTTATTTTAGTTTCACCTTCTTTATGGATTATCACATGAATTTGAGAATGTTATAGTTTTATTCCAAACTATTCTACATCATTTTGATTTTCAAATTGCAATTACATGTACAAACTTAATATTCCACTTGTCATTCTTTAACTATTCATCAGTCTTCTTTCCTATAACGCAAAGGAGAGGATAAAAAGTAAGAAAGCCGATACCCAAGATAAACCTTGTTGTTTCCAAGGTATTCCCTCTTAAATTGTTAGATATGAGAGAAAAATAAGGCAAGAGCAAAAAATCACTGCTCTTGCCTCACATATGTATTTGTCTTGCAGTCAGCTCTTCGGTCATTAGCTTGTGTACATTTGCCCCATCCCTGAGTTTTTTGAGGGGAGGGTATGCATGTACCCAGACAGCCTATTTGGTCATATGAGAAGGCTTCCTAAGAAGGTTAAGTGTCACGTAAAATGCTCCCATTAAATTGTAAATATAGAAAGAAATGTAAATATTCATAAAGTGAACTTAAATTGGGGGAGCAGGAATGACCCAGTGGTGAGAGAGCTCAAAGAGGGTTTGAATCTCAGACCTGGTGTCATAAGTGGTTTGAGTTTGCTGTTGGTTCTCTCCTTGCTCTGAGGGTTTTTCTCTGGGTTCTCCAGTTTTCCTCCCTCTGCAAAGATCAAACCTTCAAGATTCCAATTTGATCTGGAAACAGTGGACGAAGAGCCTCTCTGTGGGATTCCTATTAATTTCAATATTTTATTTGAACTTGACCTTATGCATTTGTCTAAATTGCTGCTGGTTTACAATATGGTAATTACCTTGATTCTGTTTCTTCCCGCATCCTTCGAACCTGTTTCATGCCCACACGTTTGGCAAACCTGAACACAGACGTCAATGTACAAAATAAAACCTTGCTAACAGTATTTGGTGACTGGGAGTAGGACTGGTGACTAGGAGTAGGGCTAGTGTCCAGGCATAGGACTAGAGACTAGGAGTAGGACTAGAGACTAGGAGTAGGACTGGTGACTAGGAGTAGGACTGGTGACTAGGAGTAGGACTGGTGACTAGGAGTAGGGCTAGTGACTAGGAGTAGGACTGGTGACTAGGAGTAGGACTAGAGACTAGGAGTAGGATTGGTGACCAGGAGTATTTCTATTTTAACAGCTCCCTGCTGATATGCAAGTCAATTGCAGGTTACAAAACCCCCACCCCTACCCCCACACCCCCTATCAGTAGAACTTTGTCTGTTTCATTCGCCGGAAGCATAGAATCTGACATAAATAGAAGCATTGGTACTAATGCAAGTAGAGGGTTTAGAGCATCATACTTTACAAATTTGCATGCATTTCATGTTTCTCCTGGGTGGAGAATGGTAGTGGAAGTGTTACATGTCCTGTCCAAGAACGCAACATGACTAGAAAGTACTCAAACTTAGACTGAATCTCCACTCCAACCTCCTAACCATAATGCCTCACTTCAATTGTTTGTGTTAAGAGATCAGAACACCCAGCACTGAATAAAGTAGCAGCCATATCAACTTACCAGTCATACAAAACAGGGCAGTATTGACTGATGTATACAAATAGCAGGACAGGCCTGGGAGAAATCCATACTTCATCAAGCTGATTTGCCATTGCTATAGCCATGAGCTGTGCACACCTTGCGGGTGGCATTCTGTTGCTGTCTCGTTGAACTGCGGCCTTCTCCTTGAATTGCTACAAAGACAAATTTAACAATATCAACTATCTCAATATGAATATGTTAGGGTTTAATTCAAGCATTTATTAGTAAACACTATTAATTCTTTTTAAACCATTTTTTGACAATTTGGTGAAAAAGTTTCCAAGTTTCTTTATTTGCTCATTGAAACAAAACAGAACAACTTCATAGACAAAGCAGTTAAAGCTTTCCTAACCAGCTTCTTTGGAACACTATTTATAAAGTTCTTTATGATAGCTGCTTTTTCAACTGTATGTAACTATGTCTTTTTAAAATTAATTAAAAATGCTTTGATTTTTTATTATATTTGTTCTTTTATGACTAACTCAACTCTGTCAATGACATCATCGTGAGGAGAAAACACCTCATTCTAGATCCTTGAAAGACTATGGTGTGGTTTGACCAGTTCAAAAAATATGAGCTTATCCATGGTCTATTACCTTGTTGATATCTTCTGTGAAGGCATTTGCCACAACATCTGTTTGGACAGGCCCAGGGCAGACTAGGGTCACTCCAATGTTATGTTCATTAACCTCCATCCTCAGGGTGTTAAAATAACCCTAGAAACCGCAACAAGATGTGTCAATCTAGTAAATGAAGACATTGTATTGGGATGGGTTCTTAACTAATCCATGCAATTAGCAATGTTATAGTCCTACATAACATATTTATTAAATAAAAAAAAACACAGCTTACAAACCTGAATAGCAAATTTAGTTGCACTGTATGTGGCCTGACCAGGAGAACCTAACGAAAAAGAATTGTATTTCCCTCGCAGTTTAATACACCTATGTCAAGAACATTAGTCCTGCAGCAGCGTGAAAGCACACGTGACAACGTCAAAAGGTATTTTGGGCAGTGTTAGTTTTTTGCCGTGTTTCAGCATGACATAAAAGAAGAAAACAAATGATCATGCATACAGTCAACATTTCATTTTCCCTTAGTCCGACACATCATGAATTTTGATTATAACCTGTGATCAGGCAATCTTTTTCACAGCAGGGGAAAGGAGAAAAGAATAAGCACCAGTGAGCTACCGCTACCCAAAATACCTTTTATCTATGTCGCATCTTATTAGTGCTTTAAATTTGTAGTCAACAGCTCTATATAAACTTAAGTGTAATAATCGTAATTAGTACTCACAAAGCAATGGAGACACTGAGAAAGTAATCTATTTCCTATATGAACAGTCGACCATGCTTTGTTAGTAATTCAACTCACCAATTTTGCCAGCCACACTGCTTGTGACAATAATTTGTCCCGCTTTTTGTTTGATCATGTGCGGCAAAACTGCCTTGGTGAGTGAAATTGGTCCAAAGATGTTGATATTCACCATGGCTTGGTCAACCTCCATTCCAGGGGTATCAAGCACTAGGCCACGCTGAGATCGACCACTGTTGTTCACCAAGATGTCAATCTATGAGTTCAATGAAAATAAAAACAGGAAGAACTAACTATGGTCAGTCACTCTAAGAGATGTCAACCTAAAAAATATCGATCAACATCATCCAATGATTTACATTGTTGACTGCCATGCCACCCCCCCCCTCCCAAAAAAAGTTGTTATTTAAATGAAGATCTAGAACTTTGCTGATCCAGCCACTGACAATAAATGTGTAAAATATCCAAAAAATCCCCCCTCCTTGAAAATGTCACAAATTGGCCTGAATAATGTTCTAAAAGCAATCACCTTGAGTTCATATCTGGGAGAATTGGTTACTTCATGTACAAGAGACGGGAAGATTTCAGTCTGTGTAGGTCTGCAAGACCCGCAGATAACTCGGAGGAGGTGGCATGAATGCACTTCAAATTTCAAGTCAATGGGATTCTCTTTAATTGAAACCTTGTAAGGCCCAGGTTGAGGGCAGGTTGATTGATACGATTGATATGGGATAATTAAGTACACAAGTCATGTAAATTAAGTAATTTAGTAAGCATAATTATGATGAATGTAGAACTACTGCAAAGAAAAGTCATCATTAAACCATTATTATGATGATGATGATGTAAAAACTACTAAAACATAACTTTGAGATACAAACACACACTAAAACATAATAATTATTATTAAGTTTATTAGCTTGACTAGGAGTTTTCAATTGAATGTCTTCATCAAGTGTTAAAATTGGTAGAAATAAAGAAAAAAAAGCTTGCATCATCTACTCATTGTTAATGAAACATAATATTATTATTATTATAATTGCACCATATAAAATGATCACCATTTTGTGTCTTTGCTGTGAGTCCTCAATGGTCTGGAATTGAGCTGTCCTCATATGTTTGGGATTGACAATATTATTATTACTTTTATTAGTGTTATGAAACTCAATTAAAAGCTGCTTTATTTGATAATTATTTATTAAATAATAATTATTACCCTCTGAAAATGATTCATAACAGCCTGGGCAAGATCCTTGTGCAGTTTATATTCAGTAACATCCAGTGGAAGAACCAGGACATCAATAGTAAGTGATCTCTCTCTTGCAAGGGCTGGTAAAAATAAAACAGAAAATGCAAATGACACTGTGACAATCTTGATTTCATTGATGTAAGTCTAGCTGAGGCGAGAGCAAAAAGGTTGCTGAGCAGTGAAGCGGGGTGGGACCCGAATGTGAAAAAGCTCTTTCGCGCAACCCTGATTTCATTCTGCTTGTACAGGAATGCTTGCTAAAAGAAGACACTACAATTAAGTTTTGGACCCGATCACAACTGAACATTGCATTTACTGTAAATGGACGATGCTATTCAGTATCAACAAAATGTACTCCACTCTCAACTGAATTATTAATAGTAATTTGCATTTATCTAGTGGCAGAGTTATAAACTCCTTTGAGCAAGCCTGCTGAAAGAACAAATGTCCCATAAGGAGATATCCCCTTCTCATCCCCTCCCTTAACCTCCCCCTCTGTAAGGCTCATAAATATGTGTATCCCATAGCAAACATGACACCACCTTCCCCTGGGATGACAGAGTCTACACTCTAAATTTTCAGCCATTTTTTCCTTTTTTCACACCTTTCCTCTTTACCTGGTTATAACTTTCTGTTTGGTATGAAAAATCATATTTTCTGAGGGGGTTGCACTGTCAGCATCATATTTTGATCTTTGAACACTTATGAGGGGACTGGGAAGAAAAATGGCTTTTTCGATCTGAGTGGGGTAAAGAGCAATCAGATTATTTCTGAGGGGGACATTATGTCTGCTCAGCACTTTGGTCCTCTTTTATTTGTCACCTGGGGTATTCCCTTATGTGGGCTGTATAGGTATGTGCAGCCGCAAAGGGTGTGGTTTTGGAGCTGTTTTGGTTTGAAAAAGGTTATAGATTTTAACAGAGGAAATATAGCCCTGAAAGGCTATATGCTTCTGATTTTGACCATTTGGTCTGATATTTTTCACTCTGACTTAATTTACGGCAAATTTATAACCCTTCTTAAATGTTTATGCGAATGGAAGGTTACCTGCGGTCATTAATATTAGGGCCCTGTTGTAATTTTAGAGGTCTGAGATGGGGGTACGGGTTTCAAGTTTTAGGCCACACACCCGTACCCCACCAAATCCTGGGGGAGTACATCCCCCACCCCTCCCCCCGGCGCGCCGGCCTCGTCAACGGCTCCGGGTGGGGTATAAAGTGGTGTATGTATGTGGGAGACCAAGCCTTATAAGAAGTCAGACCCTTTCTTAGTTACACATACGAGCAGGAAGATATTTCGAATTCATGAAGATCATAATGAAGCTTACCAATACAACTTTCTTTCACTCTCTCCAATTCTTCTTTCCTTCTTGCAGATAGCACCAATTTACAGCCACATTTTGCCAGTTCGTAAGCTAAATGCTCGCCAATACCGCTAGAAGCACCCGTGATCCACACCACCTTACCACGAAGTTTTTCCGCTGGTTTGGCACCGAGCCTCTCTTTGAACTTGAGAATAATATCGCAGTCGAGGACAAAGTTTATGATCAGAATTATGACGATGATAACAACGAGAAGAAACATGACTGCGTTGTTGGAAGGGGATGATTGACTACTTTTTGTAAGTGGTCATGAAAAATCGTACTCAATGAATGAGTTGCCAGTAATCGGATACCCGTGTTTGCGAAAAGAACTCTGGGATCGTCAGGGGGCAAACATTGCAAGTCGGCACAGGGTAGGGTAACTGGAGGGTAGGGTGAGGGTAGTTTTTGAATCAATTTACATCTCCATAACCAAAGTAAAAGTTACCTCATAAATAGAATACGTTATCCTAGGTTTTAATATCATCTATCCAAATCTTTTCATAAAATAAAGTGGAAAGAAACCCATACGTTTGTAGCGTCCACCACGGAGAAAAAAAACTCAACTTGGTACATGACATAACGTTTGTTCCACTTTACATGACGTACTTCACTACACTGTCGGAGTTAAATATGGCGTCCGGGAGCATGGCTGACTTTGCGTGGAAACATTTTTGAGATTTTCATCAAGTACACCAGATAGATAGCTGATATAAAACGTTGGAAATCATGAGGACGCTTTTAAGTGCTAGATTTACTTCACAAAGCCGTCATTTAGCCTTACAATGGAGAAGAAATATCCCAATTCCAGGAAGACAGGCAAAGTTCACCGTAACCACGTGGACTCCTTTAGCTACAGCGTTTAATTCCCCACATCCGAAACAGGATCGTTATTTAGAGCCTACTGGTCTCTTTGGCGTAGAGGAACTAACTAGCACTTCTGGATTTTCAGTACTCAAAAATCGAACCTTATCTGAAGGTGTTACAATTGTGGATGAAATTCTACAATCTTCCCCAACCCCACGTCTTGTGGCGCTGTTTGACAAGTTGTCCAACACTTTATGTGTTGCAGCTGATCTGGCAGAGTTTGTTAGGTTGACACATCCCGATCATCAAGTGCGAGGTGCTGCAGAAGATACCTCGAGGGCAATAAGTGGCTATGTTGAAGAACTCAATACAACTCCAGGCTTGTACAATGTACTAGGAAAGCTTTTATCAAGCGACAAACATCAGATGAATGAAGAAACTAGAAGAGTAGCAGAGCTGTTCTTATTTGACTTTGAAAAGAGTGGAATTCATTTGGATGTGGAAAAACGGAGACATTTTGTGGAGCTTCAAGAAGCTCTATTAGTGATTGGCACCCAGTTCTCTCAAATGGCGTCATCACCTGTCTGTGTTCCGCTGTCTCATTTTCCAATGGCTGATGAAGTTGCCCACTTTTATCCAGTAAGCGGTGATCATGTAATCATAGACTCTGCATTCCTTGATTCAAACAATGAGGAGTTGCGTAAACTGATTTACATGGCTTGTTTAAAACCAGAAAAGTCACAACTGCAGATTCTAGATCTTCTTCTCACGGCTCGACATCAAGTTGCTCAGGTGGTCAACTTTCCCAGCTATTCACATCATGCATTAATGGGAACAATGGCAAAAACTCCAGAAAATGTCATGGACTTTCTAACACAAGCAGCAAATATGCTTCGTGGTCCAGCAGAAAGAGAAATGCAAATATTAACTAGCTTGAAGAAAGACACAACACAAAATCCAACCGTGAAGTACATTGAGCCATGGGATCTGCATTACTACTCTGGATTGGCAAGGTATCAGTCTGTCAAGATGAACCGTTCAACCACATCAGCGTATTTTCCACTTGGTGCCTGTATGGATGGGTTAGATATGTTGTTTAAGGACCTGTTTGGGATATCACTACAAGCCCAGGAACCAGCTGAAGGAGAGCTGTGGTCTTCTGATGTGCAAAAACTGCGTGTGGTACATGAAACAGAGGGGTTGCTAGGATACATCTACTGTGACTTCTTTAGCAGAGAAGAGAAGCTACCACAGGATTCACATTTTACCATCAGAGGTATGTGTGTAGTGTGCGCCTTTTAACTTCAAGAAATATAATATTATTTCTACAGACATTTTGTCAATAATTATAGGGCCCGATGGGTTGACATGTACATGTACTGGTCAGTAGAAGGCTGTGCGGCCCCACAATGTCACTTCTTTAATAGTTATACACAATTCAGTGCATTCACACGCTGAGACATTTTGACACTTACATGTACATATATTGAATGAATGAGAAGGCCAGATGGAAAATTATTTGGCACAGGGTTATGGCATACATAGTATAGGTGTTACAAATATTTGTTGTAGCCATTCCAATATTAAATACTGATATGTCTTATTGGCTGATCAGCATTGTTACTTTCATGTTAGGTGGTCGTGTGCTTGATGATGGCTCGTATCAACTTCCAGTTGCTGCAATTGTTTGCAACTTTCCTTCACCTGGAGTGTCATCCCCTCCACTCCTTACACACAACATGGTTGAAAACTTGTTTCACGAGATGGGTCATGCAATGCATTCTATGCTGGCTCGCACTCAGTATCAGCATGTTACAGGTACAAGATGTGTCACAGACTTTGCGGAGGTTCCTTCTGTGCTTATGGAGTACTTTGCATGGGATCCAAGAGTGCTGCTAAGGTTTGCACGCCACTACAAAACTGGCCAAAGCCTGCCAGAGGAATTTGCACAGCGCCTTTGTCAGGGGAGAACTATGTTTGGTGCCTTGGAGATGCAGCGACAGGTGCTGTATGCAATGATTGATCAGATTTACCACGGTAGACACCCGCTTGATGGCTCAACTACAGATATCCTAGCTTATGTTCAGAGTCAGCACACAGTGATTCCACATGCACCAGGTATGCTACGGACTCTTGACACATTCGTGGTCATGATCAATGATTGAAAATTACTTCTGTCTACCTTTTTGTAACAATTTTAAGTAATTGTGGTTGTAAGAATCAAGGACTTGATCCTCTCATTAAAGGCATCTTAACTTTTGTCACAAGTTACAACTGTAACTGACTCTGCACCCCCTTGAGGTATTAATAATTAAGCTTGACAAGCCAAAAAAGAGAGGTTTTAGGGTATTTTTACAAAAGAAAAATTGGCAGTTAGTCAGGAAAACAGTATCAATATTAATGACAGCAAGAAGGTTTTTAATGGGACTGAAAGTATTAAAATTGAGTTATGGGAGATCATGAAGCGTACTCAAAACAAAGTTTTTCAGCATTACATTTGGCTGTTTCTGCATGTTTGGATTATTTATTGAAATCTCAAGAAAAGTTCAAGCAGTTGTACTCATAGAAGTTTTTAAAGCTTCTTGCTTGTCTCTCTATAGAAGAGTGCCATCTTTCAAGACTCTCATCTCATGGGAGAGTGGAAACTTACTGTTCAGAGCCTACTGTAACTTGTTTAAGACAGTACATGGATACAGGTCATATTTTATGTTTCTTTGATTTGCAGGCACGGCCTGGCAACAACGCTTTAGCCATCTCAATGGTTATGGTGCAAAGTACTATTCATATTTGTGGTCCAGAGCTGTAGCATCTCGTGTTTGGCACCAGTGCTTTGCCAAGGATCCTTTCTCCCGAGAAATAGGTGAGAGGTATCGTCACACCATGCTGGCCTATGGAGGAGGAAGAGAACCCAACCGCCTTGTTGAGGACATGTTGGAGAAGAAACTGACAACCAGCGATTTAGTACAGTCTTTATTGGATGATCTCAAAGCTTCAAATCCCTTTTATTAGTAGATTTAATTGCCAAGTGAACAATTCAAGTTTCAACGTTTTTACTTTAATTCTTCAGCGCAAACTTGGCCAAGCCCTTTTTTTCCAACCAAATTCCCAAGGGCTAAACCAAAGTAAACTAAGGTCGTAAATAATGTTGATGAAAAATACATGTATTTACCATATTTCAGGGGAAAAAATCATGTACATTGTAAGGCCTGCCAATTTTGTCTGCTTTTACTTAGAAATAAAAGTACAAGGTTGGATCAATATGAACCAGTGTTCACTCAGGGCTTGAGATAGGTGCTGTCCGGTCATCCATGACAAGTAGATTCTCCTTTTGGGCAAGTACCTTTTCATTCTCACTTGACCTACATGAAAGGATCATTAATCATTAAGGTGATTCCTTAGTATCGCATTGCGCATCCCTACTGTGTACAATTTTTGCGTCATTAGCGCGTGCACATGAGGGCATGAACATACAAAACGTAAGAGATTTCCCTCAAACTAAGCTTGATAGTGAAATAAATGCTCCTTTTCTCTTATATGAGCACAATGACCCCCACTTTTTGTTTCATAATTTCACTGAGAACGACATCCTCAATAACTGAGAAAAATATTAGCAGAAATCTATGCCCACTACTTTTTTGGCAAATGAAACACATACTACAGAGGGAGACATAACGGGCCCAACAGCGCATGTCCAAATTTTAAAGGATAAAAAAATGCAGGGTATTTGAAGACATTTTTTCTGAGACGTAGATGAATAAACAATCAAAGAAAGTCAAACTCTGTGTGATATAACATGCTGCATTGAAAACTAATCAAACTGATTTGTTGTGCACGGAGATTACCAAAAGTCACCTAAATAACCGAATTTGTCAGCATTGAGGCGTGAAAACAAGCACGCCGGGTGACCCCCTCCTTTTACTGCATTTCTAATATCTCCTTGTCCTGTAACAACAGCATACCAAGTTTCATCGCAAATCTATGGCGGGTTCTTTTACTAGGAAATCACCTTAAAAGAACAAACTAAGACTTAACGAGAGCAAGCAATATTTGAGAGATACTTGAATGTCCTAAGGGAAACCTGTAATTCAAGTTTTTTTCAAGCCCTGTCTCTGTTTCCTAGTTGAAATACTTCTAGACAATTCAAGAAAAAATATTGGTATCTTTATTCAAAACTTAAGGAAACTCATCAGTCATCAAGTAAATTATTTTATACTTAGATTTGCACTAGTTTGATACTAAGATTGACTCCAATGGCATTTTCTACGGTTATTAAGCAGTTTTAAAAGCCTCTGATTATTGGTAGTCTTTAATGCAAAGATTTCAATAGATGACCAACTCACTAGACGAGACACATGGAGTTATGCACAATATTTGAAGACTACAACCAGTCCCTTGACTTTCACTCATCTTCCTGGTGTTTGTATATTGATAGGGCACAAGGCAAATTTTGCATGCCCATTGTCTCTCGTGTTCTCCATTTGAACACTACCAAGTCTGACTGAATGCAACCTACATAACGCAGAACATGCTCTAACACATACCCCATGCAATGAAAACATACTTCAAGTAGTTGTGGACAAGTCTGAAATAATGATCAAGACTGAGATGAGAGCATGTCAGTGTAGTTTTGGCTGACTGTGAAAAAGCAAAAGATTGCACAATGATTGCACAGTGATCCAAGTCAGCATCTGCATTGAATACTGGTCCTTCACTGAGCCTAAGCATGGGAGCTACATAATTTTTATTCAAATATTGTTCTTCAAGAAAGCACTTTCAAGACATGGCTTTAAAAGCTGGAAGAACGCCACCAATGTGGAGCAAGATAGCCATCAGGCACAGGAATCTTCTGATCTTTGATACATGCTTCTAAAAACACCTTCAATCTCACAACAGGTCCACTCTGTGCCTTGTCTGTCACTTTCTCTATCTTGGGTACATAGTCTAACACTAGCGTGTTGAGCAACTTTCCAAATTGTTTTTTATACTTCCTCATCAGTGCATGTCCCGCAACAGCTAGGAATTCATAAAGAGCTGTAGCAGTGTAATCAGGTCTTGGCTCTAAGTTCAACATTCTCGACAGCCATGTCCACCCATTACTAAGTCCATAAGGGTGTTGGTTTGATTGTCCAATTGGTGGTATGGAAGAGATAACAGCTGCATACAGTCGCACAAGTCCAGTCATGCGCTTAAGGAACTTATCCTGCTCTTCAATCTCTCCCTCTGAACACTGATAACCAAGTGATGCAAAGTACTCTGCATCTGTCAGTTCAGCCGCTCTTGGGATGTAAAATGGCACTAGGAATGGGCACTGGTCATAGAATTGTGCCAGAATGAGATCGCCAACATCAGGAAAACTTGACCACATGCCTGTGATAACTGCAGCAATGGGAAAAGCTGAACTTTGACTGGACGAAACTTGTTGTGAACCCTGCTGCACCAGTTTCCTTGCAAGAAGCTCTTTACAGAAAGGCTGGAAATAAAGTTACATTGTAAATAATATTATTGTGGTCTTATGCGGCTCATATTTAGCAACTTACAAGTGGTATACTGGAATACAAAGGGAGCTGCCTGAGTAGGTGCAAGTTGTAACAAGGATCACTGTAATGTGCAGTTCCAGGAAATATACATACCCACCCCAGGGAAAGTCACTGAAAAATGCAAGAGGGTAGGGTATTCAAAAGTCAAAGTTTTCGAAGAAAAGTATGACATCCAGAGGGATGGGAGATGCATGCCAAAAACCTTCAGTGGGAGGATTTTTTTCTGGCTCAACAAATTAATTTACTATCAATAACAGTTCTTAACCAACCTCTCTTGCAAAGCCTAATCAAACTGTATAAAACCTTTTGTCCCTGATTAGGACTTCAAGGCACTTACATGTACATGTACTGTAGTGAACTGGGCTTATACTTAAATTAAAGGTAACCTACCTTAGCTGCTGAATGCTTGGAAATTGAGATCTGTTTTCCTCCAACTTGTACAGATTGCCCAGACAGTAGTTTGGTCAAGCGCTGAATCTTGTCCAGCAGATGACTAGGTGACTGGTCAGAAATGGCATTGATGGGTGTAGTAACAGCCTTGTGAAGGTCAAATTTATACTGCTTCAATGATTTGTCTGTGTTCAGCTGCTCAGCAGACTCAACAATCTGAGTTTTGTAAGATGCTAACCTTGAATACTCCTTCCATGCTACAGCTGAGATACAAGAAGAAAGCTCTTTTGAGATTCCTGGCTTTGATTGTCCCTTGGAATCTGAAGTTTGACTTGTTACTGTTGATGGCTGGTTGCTTTGTTTCTCTTTGGAAGCTTTCAAGGCTTGCTGTCTCTTTTCTTCTTCTTCTTTAGCTTTTGCTTCTTCTTTAGCCTGGCGTTCAGCTTCTTCCTTAGCAGCCTTGCTATTGGCCTCATGAACAAGGGTTTTTGCTTTTTGCAATAAGCTTTGAATCAGGACAGTACAGTTCTGAATTATTTTCACATTCATCTCAGTTGCTTGACCGTTTTCATGAGCACTATCAAGACTGTTTTGAGTAACTTCTAATACTTTGTTCACTTCTCTCTGTATTTCTGACACGGATGGTGGTAACAATGACTGAAATTTACAACCTTGGAATGTTTGTTGAATTTTGACAGCGGTTTCTTTAACGCTGTTCCAAGAAACTTCAAGGTTCTTTAATTCTTTCTTTATCTGCTGTTCTTGCCTAAGCACTCTTAACCGTAATTCCTCTACTTCTTTGACTTTCCTAGCTGCTCTTTCTTTAAACTCTCTGTGAGATTGCTCAAGTTTCTGTTGACGCAGTCTGGCCTCTTCACTTTTCCTTTGTTCATCTTCCTGTAATGCCTGCACTGATTTGATAACCTCATCCACCCTCTCATTTTCCTTCTGTCTCAAATACTGATTTTTCGCATCGAGAAGTTTTTTTGAATTCTCCGAAAACTTCTCTTTTCTAGAATTCAGCCTTTCTCCTGCTTGATGCTTCTTTTCTATTTCGTACTGATGAATAGCGACATGTGTACTGTCGAAGTTTGCTTGAAGTTCTTTTTCAAGTACATGTAACTCATCATTTTTTAAACGTTCACTTCTCTCGCATTCTAAGTCACTTTCCACGCTTGAAGCGAAACTGCTGATAGAAAAATCATCACGGTGCCTTGTTTTATCTCTTGATTTCTCTTCTGCGGCATTTGGCGATAAAATATAACTGGTTTTTGCTCCAACAGAAATGGAAGACGGTGAAACAGTCGACAAATTTGAGGGCAACAAAGGTGGTTTTGAACATTCGTCCAAATTTTGTTTAGTCGGCTTCCAATCAGAGTCATAAGTTAAGCAACCCTTAGAGCAGGATGCTAACCCTCTCAGCACATTTAAAAGTTCCATAGATGAACTATTTGGCGATGCAGAAGGTGGCCTTCCACTGACTTGCGCTGAAGCCGCCATTTTGACGCTCGTTAACGCGTTGGACCTGGAATCGAATTAGCATTTCCAAATATGGATGAATAAATTCCCAACGTTCCTCAGTAGTTGTGAAAACTTCTCAAATTTTTGAACAAGGAAGGATTCTTTGATTTCGTTGCCGTTTGTATAGCTTACTTGACAACAATGACTCTGTTGGAATAATAACCCTCTTGGTCTGTATTTTTGCATTCTTATTCTCTTCTGAAACTTTGAATACACTGAATAAAACTCACGTGTAAAAAAGTTTGTTCATATTCACTTGGTTTACCCCCGGTTTACCCATGGCGACGTGGTTGCCAAGCGTTCTTAACCAATGAACAACAACCTATAAGCGTCATCAGCAAAATTAATGTACAGTTACATACCAAAACTTGATTCGATCGTTGCAGTGATTATACAACGTTAAGTATTGTTAGGTAGTTATTTCCCAAATGGAAGACTTGATCGTTTGTATGTGCGTGACTTCGAGATGATACGCTATCGCCATTCGAAGGATTTCGCCTTCTAATATTCGTTGTTTGTATTTTGTGTTCGACACTACTTGATGTCAAGTACCAGCTGAATTCGACCGCATCGACAATGTTCTTGCCCACGATGGTTTTGAACGTTCGCTGGAGATTCCAAAAGAAACTAAACTTCGTCTTTCTGCTATTCATTTGGCATATTTCATCGACGTATGGTCAAGGTTATTTTCCGAAATTAGTAGACCTTGCAGAACTTAAACCCATAACTTCAACGTCGACGTGCGGTTCGACAACTAGTAAATATTGCGAGTCTTCCATTAGAAAGACTTCTTTGCAAACTTGCGTTGAGCAAACGTGCAAATTTGATTGTTGTGCAAACTGTGGTTCAAGTAAACCCGTGCCTTCAGATTTGGCGGAATTTTCGGATAAATTTGGTGTCACACAAGACGGTGATCCGAGAAATGGGACCATTGTCAGATCGTTTCGATTTCAAGGTGATTCCCATATACGGCCTCTTAGGGTTCCTGCAATAAACTACGTGAACCCAGGATTTACTATAAGCGTGTGGATTAAACAGAAGAAAGGAAATAAGGGGTAAGTTAAATAGAGCGACATGTAGGTTCTAGTTGTGAAAGGAGGAGTAGACCCAAGGTTTTCAGCTGTTTTCCCGGCCCGGTGTAATGTCGCATTGAGCTGTTATTTGATCGAACCCAATCAAACTCACTCCGATTGAGGTATCGAACGTAGCGGTACAACAGTTTGTTGTTTCATTAGAGGTTTAGTAACAAGCTGAATCAAAATTAACAACATAAACCTGTGTATAGATCAGGCTGTGGTTAGAAATCGAAGATTCAAACAATCGGTGCGGCGTTCGATTACCCATTTCTCATATGAGTCTCCAGTAAGTCTTATGTTCAGTTACCAAATTTAATTCACGGATTAGCATTGACGGCAGACAGTTTCCTGCATGAACATCGTAACCCACTCCCCTAGCCCTGTTGATATCATAATGTTTTTCTATTATGAGGCATCTTAGGAGTACGTGCCTTTGAGGACATAATCCCGCGGGTTTAATTACTATAAGGTGACCTGTCGTTTAGTCCTGATGTTTATATTCAAGACTTTATACATATTTATTGAACACATTTCAATCAAACTCGATCAAAGTCAGAATCCAGGGTATGCTGTAATGACTTTAAAGGAGCTACATCACAATTTACGGATCTTGAAGTTCGGCATTTGTAATCCGTGATAATCTTCTACATCCTTAACTATCCTTGTTTCCTTATGGCTTATTATTATCTCTTTGCTGTTTTTCTATCTTAAGTTAGTAATTACAACCATTTTACAGGTTTCCTTCAATTTTGAGGTATCTTAATTTGCACATGGCAAAAACGACTCAAAATGCCATGACTGAGCTCCTTTAAATTAGGCAAACAATAGACTGTTCACAGCCTCTCTATTTAGGCACGCAAAAGAAAAAGCAAGCAAAGCTAGCACAAAGCATTCAGGGGTAAGGGAGAGGGGTGGGGTGGGGTCTGTGAGTTAAGCTAGTAAGAAGAATAGAGAGACTAGACATCTTTGGAAAAATGTGGACTTATTAAGCTCCTCCCACTGTTATCACCTTGTTGCTAATAGTTCCACCCCTTGACCAGTTAATTAAACTGGACCAATAAAATTTGAGCGGTAAATTGCTTGTTTAATTGATTACAAGTATCAGTTTGCAAACAACAACAGGTATGTGCATTCGAGTGTTGAGAATGTTGTCCCAGACGACATCTTCAGCTCCAAAAAAAAGCTGCTTAAAGGGGGAGAAAGGCAAAATCAAGTGGCCCTCCTGATTTTCATAGGATATGCGCTTGTTGTTATGCTACAGTATTCCCTTGAGGAATCTTGGCAAGACGTCTTACATATCTGCGGAGAATTTATTCTGAAGGTGTTACACAGTGTGGCACTCGTTTTACATCCAAAAAGGCTTCCACAGTCTTCCAAAAACAAGCTTGTATTTTGCTTCTCCAATCAGCTGAAGCACATCGTCCTTTGTTGACAAAATGATGGCAGTAGTCCTAAGCTCTTCCATCTCTTTTACATGTATTAGTTCTTTCATGATGCTTTTAAGTTGTGAACAAGGAGAACAACAACATTCGCAACAGTTGGATTTCTTTTACCATTCTATAGAGTTGATATATTAGACTTTCCTCAAAGACAGTTGGCAAAATTGCAACAACATCTTTCAACCAAAGAAGATTAACAGCAGTCTCTTTCCAGCTGCCCATCATCATCTACTTTTTTTGGCCACACAGTAAATAATTCTAAAAATAATAAATTAAAATAAGAATTGCATGAATAATGTTGAAAATTCATTAGTTACTGACATCTTTGTTTCAACTTACAGGACAATTATTTCCAAAGATGAAAACATTCCACCAGATTAT
Source organism: Orbicella franksi (assembly GCF_964199315.1). Taxonomy (NCBI): domain Eukaryota; kingdom Metazoa; phylum Cnidaria; class Anthozoa; order Scleractinia; family Merulinidae; genus Orbicella; species Orbicella franksi. The sequence goes on along the minus strand of NC_138148.1, from coordinate 2,223,883 downwards.
GCCAATGTATTTCAACTTGTCATTCAGGATTATAACCTGATGTTTTACTATCGGCCGACTACTGGTAATGCATCTGTTGCCTCATACACCCTTCTACAGAGCCAAAGTGAAAAGCTTCAAGCAGATGAGTGGCATTTAATAACTGTGGCGGTTATTAACAAAGGACTGTCATATTACATTGATGGAGAACTCATGAATGCAAACGTTGCCACTCTGACTGGACCTATCTCTGATTCAGGAGGTGGTGTTCGAATTGGACAAAAATATGGAGGTTAGTGGTCTTGCCAAGTCTACAGTTCATGTTAAGCCATGTTAAGTGACAATAATGGTGGGAGGCACTGTGACCCAATTGTGGAGGTGGGGTGGCCTCATGGTCAGCGTGCTCATCTCCGGATCAAGCAGTCCGGATTCAAAACCTGGCCAGGAACATTGACTGTGTTGTGTTCTTGGGCAAGACACTTTGCTTTCTCAGTGTCTCTCTCCACCCAGGTGTACAAATGGGTACCCACAGATTTGATGCTAGGGGATAACCCAGTGTGATGGACTAGCATCCCATCCAGGGAGGAGTAGAAATGCTCCTAGTTGCTTCATGCTACTGAAACCAAAGTTGAGCGCTGGACTGATGGGCCACTTGGCTTGTATGCAGACTTTATCTTTTTTACTGTGGCCCAATTAATGGTTAAAACTTATTATTGCACTGCTTACTGGATCAAGTAGGAGTCCAAGTTTGAGCTCTGGCTGGGGAGCCATTCATTGCATTGTGTAGCTGGGCAGTACACTTAACTCTCACAGGATCCCATATCAACCTCCCTAACCCTAACCACCCCCAGATCATTTTTCTTTTGTACTTACCTAAATGTAAACACCTGATCTCTAACTTTGTAGTCCATCTTCATCTCCACTAGGCCACGCAGGCAATCGTTGCAAATTTGCTCAAAATTGTTGGTCTAATAATTTTATTGGTCTCCGGGCTCCGCCTTCCCCTTTGACACAAATTAACCTACAGTAGGTTGAAAATGTCATTCCGACCTAAAGTCAGAACAAATTGACCTACAACAAGTATATAAAAAATTGTGAATGGGTAACTAGCAATTTGATCCTGACTGGGTTAGCTCTGTGATGTACTACATGTAGTTACATGTAGCATCCCATGCAAAAAGAAGAAGGTATTTAATACTAACTCCTTCCTTCTTACTAAAACTGGATCAAGCCAAGCCAGCAGGGTGGAATATTTTTGTTTGTTGTAGACCTAACCTTGTTTGACTTTTTTAGGTGACGCTGAGTGGCAGTATGAAGGGTTGATGCAAGACATCTTTATGTATGAGAGAGCTTTGACCAACAGGTAAACATGGAATTTAATCTTCAGTTGATAACAACAAAAATGCAACAAATTGACATTTTTAAGAGCCTTTTCAGCGTGAGCTCATATTTAGTTAACCATCTGACTGACGGACTGACTGACTGACTGACTGACTCAGACTGACTGTCTGATTACCTTTAAAAAATGAGTCTTTAGGTGCACAACCATTCACACAAATGAGTTTTTCTCGCACATTCATTGTGCAGAACCACTGCTGGTCAGAGATCGTTTTATTACAGAATGGTAAAACTATGGAACTCTTTAGACAAAGACTTAAAACTATGCGAGAGTCTTGCAAATTTTAAGAAAACTCTGAAGACAAAGCTTCTCAGCAAGTTCTTAAATTAATTTTTTCTTATTTCTTTCATTTTTCTCTCTTTCTATTTTTTATTTTATTTTATTAATATATAATTAGTACATAATATATAACTAGTGTACTTTGTACTTATTTCACCTCATGTATTATATTGTTCACTGAAAAACCTTTTAAGGAGTGTACAATAAAATTTTATCCTTATCCTTATCCTTATAACAAATCATTTGAAGAACTCGTTTCTATATTAAAGGTTGTGCACCAGGACTCATTTTGAAGTAATATATCAAACACAAGAGACAGTGTTTCATCAGGATATCCAACCACCGAGAAGGGGATTGAAAATACGACGCACAGCGGAGTATTTTTGACAAATTTCAAGGTGTTTGGATAGCCTATGAAACACTGTCTCGAGTGTTTGATTTATCTTCTCAATCGAAACAAAACCTAAGGAGTAAAGGGAGAAGTAAAATCGTCAGAATCTATGCTAATTAAGACGGGGAATCCAAACCTCCTTCATGCTGTGATTTTCTTTGTTTTAACTTGATGAATTATAAATGAGTTTGAGAAACACAGGTATTAAAATACAGTCGAACCTCGATTATCCGGACCTCAATTATCCGGACTATTCGATTATCCGGACTTTTTTCTCTGGTCCCAATTTTTTCATGAATATTAATTAGTTGTGATCTTGAAAACTCAAAGTTGCAAAAAGCCCAACAATCCTTTCAGAGGACTGTTGAAACAGCGTATTATCCTGTGCGCTTTTCAAAATTCGCAAGTGCGACAAGACAAAGAAATATTCTGATACGTTCAGCTGATATCTGATTGGCTCAATCAAGGGAATTTCATGCTTGATTAGTTCCTTCCCTGTGGGTTATGTAGACACACAAGCAATCGATCATAAACTCAAATCAGAAACATGTCTACGAAGCGAAAGCGAGCCGTTCTATCAATTAAAGATAAGCAGATAATTATTTCACGTTTGGATAAAGGAGAGAAAGGAACACATTTAGCTCAAGAATTTGGCATCAGCAAGCAGCAGATCTCTGACATATGGAAGAACAAAGACAAGATCCTAAAATTTACTGACAGCATCGAGACAAGCGAAGGATTAAAATGAAAGTCCCTGATCAAGCTACATGTACAAGTCTTTGAAGCAAACAAACATGCTTGAACATTTTAGACCTTTGTAAATACCTGAACAGAACGTTTTTATTTGTAAATACATACAGGCTGTGTAGATTTCACAATTAAAATGATGTTTTCTTTGCTGTATACCTTTTGTTTACATTTCTATCTCATTAATAAACATGCTTTCGATTATCCGGACTCTCAATTATCCGGACTATTTACCGAGGTCCCGACGAGTCGGGATAATCGAGGTTCGACTGTATAGCAACTTGGAAATAGCTTATTGACTTTGTTGTAGGTAATGAAATTAACATATTGCAATATTTTTTCAGGGAAGCAATAGAGGCATTTACTGGTGTGCTCCCATTTGCATATGTTGCTAGTAGTTGCCGTTGTCCACCTACTCATCCAAAAATAAATGTTGCCGAACCAGCTAAGTGTCTGAAAAACTTAGAAGGAGATCTCGATACTGTATCCCGCCTAGCAGACACAGCACACCCAATTGAGTTTGCTACTGATGGTGACACCCTAAGTTTCTGGCTGTCTGAGATCACAAATAGTGTAACCATTGACATCAATTTGTCTTATTCAGGTTTGCAGGTAATGTACTTTTTTTGTCATTTTCAAATACTGAGGCTCCTGATTAGTGAAACATGTATGACATCACCGTGTCACCTTTAATATTAAATCATGAGGCTGTACTTTAACTATTGTAAGCAGAGTTGTGTGGGGGTTATATCAAGACCGCGCATTTTAAAGGAAATTGTTGCAAAATTCACGTGTGGAATTATTAATTAAATTAAATATGTCATAAAATGTTTTGTGACGATTTTCCAAACCCCTGTACATGTGCTTGCTGTTGAGAAAAAATTCCTTATGACAGTAATAGTTAGTAATGGTTAATACTAAATATTGTAAGTTATAATTTTAATTTATAATTTACTAATATAAGTAAAAAGAAACCTTCAGTGAGTGGGAAAAAAAGACCTGAGATCAGATACAGAATAACAACTTTTAGATCTCTTTCTCATCAGTATAAAACACCAAATTCTTAAATTTTAATGTGTAGACAGACTACCATTTTTTACAGTCTCTGTAAATTTGATGTTTCGTAATGTACCACAGGCTATAAATAGCTTGTTAGATGACAACAGAGTTTGTTTTGTTTTCTAGGTCTTCTACATTGTTTTGACATTCTATGGACCAGTGCCAGGGGGACTGGAAATCTTACGATCAACAGACAATGGAAGAACTTTCCATCCTTGGCAGTATTTTGCTGAAGACTGTGTTTCTTCATTTAGCTTACAAAACAACGGTCCTCTTACACAACCTGACTCGGTCAATTGTGTCCAATATCTCAAGTGAGTTCTTTTATCTAAAGAGTCATTGAAAAACCTTTGTCAGTTTAACCTCTGTATGTCAACTATTGAACAATTAGACTAGGAGCCGAAGTTTTCTATGAGTGAATAGTCAATGAGGCACAGCCAAGTTGACTATCACTCTTTAGCAATAATTTTCAGTTTTAAGTGCAGAGTGCACAGGATCATAATGCCTATCAGTGAATGGAGAGCGATGACTGTACCAATCAGATTTGCAGATTTCTAATAGAACACAGAGTGGCTACTAATTTCAGTTATTCTTGACTTAAGTAATTCTCCCTACTCCTGAACTGTGCTTCCCATATTTTTTTCATGTTTTGTAATATCTGAACTCTTGAGTAAGTTTTGTCATATAATTGTGTCAAACCCTACTACACTGTACATTTATTTCAAGTCCATTTGTTTTCAACAATGATGTTACATTTTATTTTATTACAGGCCATTGCTATCCAGCCGAGAGGTGCTTACTTTTCAGACAGAATATCCGCCACCCCAAGGTTCCAATATTCCCGTGCGGCCTTTTGGTCAAGGTTGCAGCAACCTGTACTGCTCAGAAAGTCTGCTGCAGTTCTTAAAAGCCACCCATGTCAAATTTCGCTTCCACAATCACACTCTGGTACAGAATCCTCAACATAAATATTATGGCTTGGAGAGAGTTCTTGTCACTGGCAGGTTAGCACACCAACACATGTTCACTATATTCTAAATAATGTATGTAATTAGCCTGATTATCCTGTGGTGGAAAGTCAATCAATCAATCAACTCTATTTATACACAGTAAAATTTAAAGCTGAGCAACAGCTTGTGGGACCGTGTAAAACTAAAGATTTAGAAAGGTAAATAAAAGGGAAGTTTTGAAATACAAATTCCTATTTAATATTAAAAACAAAAAGTTAGCTGCCCAATAACGCTATAAATGAAGCATTAAAATGCGTTAAGAGCATTATTAAAGAGGACTATCCAGGACATTTTATATTTTGTTGCCTCTTTAGGTGTGAGTGTTTTGGACATGCCTCATCCATCCGCTTCATTGAAGGGAATGCTACACACCCAGGGCATTGTGTCTGTGACTGTCACTCTTCAACTAACACTGAAGGGGAAACTGTAAGTGTGTTTGGCTTGTGTTGATATGTATTAAATATTTCTTTTTATTGCTTGGTTTCAGGAAATATCCATGTTCAGCCCAAGGAAGGTTATCAAAAATTCCAAGGGGGAGGGGGGTCTAAAAATTCAACACGGAGTTGGGAGTGGGGGGCGGGGGGTGGAGGCAAACAAACAAATTCTCATGAAAGTGGTATGGAACTTTTCTAAAACAACACAAGATATTTATGCACTCTATGTATACTTTCAAACTGTATGTAAAATTTATCATTTAACTTTCAGTGTAATCGATGCAAGCCTTTGTACAATAACAAACCATTCCAACGAGGAGACCAAGATGACTCATACCCCTGCGTGAAGTGTGAGTGTAACGAGCATGCCAGCAGTTGTGTTTACAATCAATCTCTGGACACCAGTCCCAACTCACGTACCCAGGGAGGTGGAGGCGTGTGTATCGACTGTCAGCACAACACCACAGGCCGATTCTGTGAGGCATGCAAGGAAAGATTCTACAGGGAGTCTGGCAAGAGTCTTAAGTCGCCTGATGTGTGCTCACCCTGTGGATGTGAGAGGCCTGGGGTTCAGTCTGGAAAGTTGAATTGTGTTAAGGTTAGTGCATTACTCAGTAGGGTAGGGGAAGTTACATGTAGATCTCACTACAGTACTTCTTCTACTAAGACAGGAGGTTTTATGGGATCGGTTCTACGATGTAGCTTGGACACACACTGTCCTACTGGAAAACACTGTTGTGCGACAATTAGTGTCGCATGTATCTAAGTATTTACTTAGTTAAAGGAGCAATGTCACGGTTTACTCATCTTGAAAAGTTTAGCGTAAAATTTTCAAGTTCGTCGTTTGTAATCCGTGTTAATCTTCTCCATCCTTGTCCATCCTTGTTCCTTTATGGTTTATTATCTCCTTAGTCTTTTTCTACATGTATCTTAGTGAACTGCTGTTTTCAGGTGTCCTTCAATTTAAAGGTAATTTTGTACGTGGCCAAAATAACTCAAAATACTGTGACTGAGCTCCTTTAATGTCATGAGTACATCCAGCATGTCCTCTTTTTCATTTTAATCTTCTTAACATCTAGGATGATTCGGATTCAAATGTCCTAGCTGGTCAGTGTGAATGTAAAGCCAACACCCAAGGTCGTCAATGTGATGCCTGTGAGGATGGCTACTTTGACCTCAAAGCAAGTCACGCAACTGGCTGTGTTGCGTGTGGATGCGTACTGGATGGCACCAAAAACCGGAACATTTCATGTCACGCAACAACAGGGCAGTGTGACTGTAAAGACAGAGTGACAGGTACAAAGTGTGACACCTGTATGCCTGGATACTGGGGGCTGTCGGGTGTGGAGCCTTTAGGCTGCAAAACATGTGACTGTGATCCATTTGGAACAACAGTTGGGAATGTAAACACGTGTAACGCGGTTTCAGGACAGTGTTCTTGCAAGCCAGGTTCAATTGGAAGGAAATGCGATCAGTGTGAAGATGGATACCACAGCCTTACACAAAATGGTTGTTCATCATGCAACTGTTCTGCTGCCGGAACTCAACCGTCACTCTTGAACAAGTGTGACAAAAATACTGGCCGCTGTGACTGTAAGCTTAATGTGGAAGGCAACAACTGCGATCAATGTAAACAAGGCTTTTATAATCTATCACAGAGCAACCCTCAGGGCTGTGTCCAGTGTGCATGTGACATCAAAGGAACTGCGGGGGGATCGGGACAGTGTGAGCAGCAGTCTGGAAACTGTACTTGTAAGCCGCTGGTGGTTGGTCAGAGGTGTAATCAGTGTAAGCTGGGGACATATGGTCTGAACCAAACAAATCCTAATGGATGTCAACCTTGTAACTGCTTTCCAAAAGGAACTAGAGATGGCGACACGAAGAGACCAGGTAAGAATGAATCACACACAGGCTAATGATCAAACATGCGGGAGGTGTCCTACATGTATTTATGAAACACTTATGAAGTGAAGTCTCGCAAGCTTAAAGAAATTACAACTCCTGCAATCGTAAACTTTGTGCATGATCACTATCAAAATGGTTTAACAAATGAGGAGTGTGACCGTGCGCTCCCCTCCCCCACTGTAGGGAACGTTCCATCTAAAAGTGAAGGGAGTGATGGTTGCCGTTTTAAAATTCGTGTCATTGAATTTGATACCCTAAGTTGGTTTAAAACTAAAATGACCACTGTTAAATTGAGCGTCCTGATAAAACGCAAACCGGATAACTTAAAAAGGAAAGCTCTGTCTAGTTGCCTTCTTTTTCTTTCCTATTCGCCCGTGACTTAATATTTTAATTAAAACCCTGTCTATAATTATGCGATTTCGTTTGAATATTGGTTTTCGCCTACCATCAACATAATACGATCGCTGACGCTTATCATTTTCATCGTAAACGCGCTGTCCAGAGTGGAGACAGTTAAAAACGGAGCCCTATTATATTGGAGTGAACAGTGAAAACGGGGCCTGTGGAAAACACTGACATCACGTCACCTGCGGAAATGACCAACGACAATCTCTTCCCTAGAGCCCGCGCGTTTTCGGTCAGCAGTAACCGAACGGGCTTGATGCGGATCCAAAACGGACCATTGGAAACCAGATTGCGTTTCCAAGTGTTGTAGTGTGGACCGACGGGTAAAACACTGCGCGTTCCTACAATGTTGGAACCCTTTTTGCCATTGAATGAACTCGTCATTATTTTTTTCTGTTTTAATGTTTTGATTTACAGCATTTTCTAACTGTTAGCATTATTCAGAATATTTTGTATAAAAGAAAGCATTGTGACCCAAACCACATTTCTGATTGTGCTGTAAGTTACTTAAACGTTAATGTAACTTGTAACTTCAGCGTTTAAACCTTGTTGTACGTTTGAGGCGTACAACAATTTTTTAAAATTCTTTTACCTGAACCTTGGTACCGTCAGAATGGAGAAAACGTTTCAAGGTAAAGAAAAAAAGCAGAACAATGGCTGTGCACGTGCGTTATAAATCTTGGTACATTTCTTAGCCTTCCTTTCACAAAACAGCAACATGAAATGTCAGCTAAATTTTTGTATTTCCATTTGGAATTGAACACTGTCATTGCATATTTAGCCTGAGCACGTTTTTAGAGCCATTGGCGTACTGAAGAGATCTAGACAATTACGAATTTTGCTGGTAAAATATACCGTAAATTCATTTTTACAAGGCGTTGCCCTCGACGTCGTTGCTTAATTAAGCTCCATATCATGATGTTTTATCGGGCTAGTAAGCTCATGGCCAGGGGAAGTACGTGACTGTATAATAAGTTTCATTTCTTCTTAGCGGTATTGTAGCCATTGAGTGCATAGCCTCCGACTTAACCCTTGTTCTTCTTTCCCTAGATGAACTCCAGTGTTCCAGTAATGGCCAATGCTTTTGTCTGTCCAGTGTTTCTGGTCTACGCTGTGACTCTTGTGTCGCTGAATATTATTGGAATCCTACAGGACAAGGCTGTGTACAATGTCAGTGTAACTCCGTTGGGTCTGTCGGAAGAAACTGTAACGATACCGGTCAGTGCATGTGTAAGGCAAATATTACTGGACGGCAATGTGACAGATGCATTGATGGTTACTATGGTTTTATAACTACTGGAAGGTGAGTAAAATATATGAGTACAAGTGAAGTTACTTAAGGGTAGTTCTGTCACTTCGTGCTTGTAAAAGTATGCATTTATCTACCAAAACGAGAACTTCTTTTTGCCACTTATGACAAACTTCACAAGAATACTCGCGCCGACGGCTTCCAATTTTTACCCGCCAAAATGAGTGTCTCATTCAAGGGATGTTTTGAATGTTCGCTTTGACTTTATTTGACTTTAATGTTGTGCAGCTATTCTCATCAAGGGGAGGAGGCAAGTATGGAGGTTTCATCTTATTTTTTGTCGTTTTAAATAAATGTTTCCAGGGCTCGAAAAAAGTGCCGTCCGGTCATTCGGGAGAAGTCGATATTCCTGCCGGACAAGTAACTTTTCATTCGCACTTGCCTGATTGGACAACGGATCAGCAATCGAGACTTGCCCGGGGGGAGCACAATTTGACAGCTAATTGTCCGAAGGGCAGGCTGGAAGTCAAGTTTTTTTTTTTTTTTTATTCCGAGCCCTGGTTTCGCCTTCCAGACTAACTTGCCGTGCGATATCAACAATTAATAAACAGCAATTTTTATTATTGGATTGCAACCATGTAAGGTTTTTTTTGCCTTTCTCTAGTTATAAAACGTATTAATGTGTGTAATAATTTTTATTCTGCTAGCTGTACACCTTGTAACTGCAACGCAGCAGGCAGTCTAACCAATCAGTGCAATGAAAGAGGAGAATGCCAGTGTAAAGACAACGTGAAAGGTGATAAGTGTGATCAGTGTAAAAACGGCACCGTTAATCTGCAACAGAACAACAAATATGGCTGCAGTGGAGGTATGTATTGAATTGGAATTAGGAGAAGTATCGTAACGACTAACTTAAGATAGTTAGTAGGACCTCTTTAATTATACGGACCCGGTCAACCGCAGGATTTCCGATATCTGGTCTCATCATTGTTTTCTTTGTAAAAATTTCAGTGTGTTTATGTGAGAAGTTAGAAATCACATCCTAATATTAAACACTGCAACCCGGTTACCCAGGCGAGAACCAACATAGCTTCGCTTCCTCAAGAAGATGGCCCTGATGGCCTTATTTTACCTTTCCAATTATTGTTGTTTTCATTTTGCATGGTTATTTTGTGACAGAATTAAAAAGCCTTTATTGTAGTTCTTTGTCGCTATGAAGTCGTAGATATGAAAGAAAAAAATTCAACAAGGGGACGTCGTTAATGCACTACGAAATTGTCGCAACTAACATTAGAAACGATGTATGGAAATCGGTAAGGAAAACTGATCTTTCTATCTCTCGATACAAGGTGACACTAAACCTTGTGTTGCTTTTTATTTCAGCGCCATCGGAACAGCCTGCACCATTCGTGACAGTCCTGTCTTCTCGTGCTATGATGTTGACATGGTCTCCGCCTGACAACCCTAACGGCATTATGTTACGATACGAGCTGTACAGAAATGGAAGCTTGGTTTATAGCGGGTTAAACCAAACATACAATGACTCTTCTCTCACTCCTGACACTGTGTATCATTATTACATCATTGCGTACACAGCGTCGGGTCAGACTAGAAGCTTGGACGATGGCAAGGTTTACCGCACTTTTCAAGATGCTCCGGATGGCGTCTCTGCCCCGGTTATCACAGATATCCTACCAAGAAACGCCACTGCCTCATGGCAGGCCCCAATTGTAGCGAACGGACGCATCATTGAATATCGCTTGATATCTACTAGTAGTAGAAATGCAGCCGAAGTTGTAAATTGCCGCGGTATTATTTTTACATGTAAGCTAGGCGACCTCAGACCCTACACCGTGTATAACTTCACGGTTGAGGCGTGCACAAATGGTGGATGCACTCGAAGTAATGTAACAACCATCTTGACGCTACCAACACTCCCGGATTTCCAGCCGCCACCAAATGTGACGTCACTTCCGGGTGGGAAAGCTGTGACGGTGGAATGGGACGAGCCACCGGAACCAAACGGAAGGATTCTACGTTATGAGTTGTACATGCGCGCAGCGCCTTTCACTAGCGGCGCAGTGTTGAAGTTTAACAGCAATCCTGCGCATGACTCGAATCAAATTAACTTCAGGAAAACAAACGTGACGGGACTGATGCCGTTCACAGAGTACGAGTTCATGGTACGTACATACACTGCGCAGGTCCGAGGTGACAGAGCGAGTGAATGGATACGTCATAAAACCGGTGAAGGAAGTAAGTCTTCTTGTTGTTTATTTGATAAAGCCAATACATTTCGACTAAACTGACCAATCAGTTTCCAAGGGCTAGTCATAGTATCTTCAATTCGACTGACAGATACTTCAGTAACTTTTCACTTGACGCTGCGAACTACTTTCTTTTTCGCGGCAAATCCGCCATGTTGAAAACGTTAATGATAAGATAACGCAAAATACAGAGTTGCTGGATACGTAGCTATTTTGGACTTTCAGCTTCGCAGACAGATTTGAGTTGTGATATGTACTATTCCCAACACTTGACAAATTAATGTCAAAAATTCATTTAAAACTTTCGGACTAACTTCTCATAGAAAAAAATATTCCAAAATAGTTGATTAGAGAAGGCTGATATTGTAAGTGACTGTATAACGATGTTTTCTTTTTAACATTTTAGCTCCACTGGGTGAAAATACCATGAACGTCCGCGCCAGTCCCTTCAACAGTAGTTCAGTGGTTGTTTCCTGGAGTCCTCCCCAGACCCCACAAGGTGTCATTACTCGCTACATTGTATACAAGTACCAGCCTCCTTCAAGTCCGACTGCCGTGAGGGCTGCAGAGGTGAATGGGCCCCAGCGGCAAGGCGTGGTTGCTGAGCTGACGCCATACACAGAATATAAATTCACTGTCAAAGCTTGTAACAGCTTCGCTTGCTCAGGACATAGCCCAGAAGCCCTTGCGCGGACACTACCTGCGGGTATGTTATACACAATATTCCATTTATGCTTTATTCTCGCTCCAGTGATCGCTCCATTTAAAACAACAATAATAGAATTTAATTTTTCCGAAGGCCAGGTTAGCAAGCAATAGAAAGCAAAGCCCTCTAAAAGGTTGAGACATCTAAACCAAACCCTCTAAAGTTTAAAGCATAACCCAATCCTAGATTCCATCCTTGAAAGAAAAAAACATGCATGATGTATTTTTTTAATAAAAATCAACGTTAGAAATGAGCTCAGCACGTTGACTGAGATAGGCTTAGGATAATTTCCTCCAGGCACAAGGAGGGTAACTTTTAATTTTTAAAGCTGTTGTTGAGAAGAATATTCGCTGAGCTTTCCTTGTTCACAGAAATTGATAATGCTGTTACTAACCACCGTCTGACTATGGTGTTTGCGTTGTTGCTTTCTTTCTTTTAGCTCCCGAGGGACAAGGGCAACCCACGGTGCTCTCAGTTGATTCATCCGCAGTGTACCTAAAATGGTCCCAGCCTCAGACTCCTAACGGTCCTTTGCCGCCGAGTTACAACCTGAGCCGAGCCTACTCCGCACTGTACTTCCCGCCTCCATTAGTGTCCGCCGGAGTACACTTCCCAGGCCTTGGATATTACAAGTTTCCATCTGACTTCGTTAGACCTGGTGCTAGCAACGATATTCAGTTCTGGTTCCGTACCCAGTATGCATCTGGACTGTTGCTGTTCTTGGTATCGGATGGCTCCCAGACGGACATGTTGGCAGTCGAATTGCGTGACGGTAAACCCTGGTTGATATTTGATTGCCAAGATGGCGCGGCCGCCTTCACGATCAGTCAATCAGTTCGTTTCGACGATGGCGAGTGGCATCAGTTGAAAATAAAACGTGTTAGTCGTCGTGGTACCCTAACAGTCGATGGTTACCAGGCGAGTCAGGACAGCCCCGGAACGGCGACAGTGATTTCGACAAACACAGGAGTGTACATCGGGGGCCTCCCTTCTACCTTCAGACTTCTGAGGCCAGACACGGATAATGCTTTCTTAAAAAGGATCAGTTTCATTGGTTGCCTACGTGGAATCACGTCAGATTCGCGTCAGCTAGACTGGACTTCTGCGTTGGAAGCCGTCAGCGTCGAACCTCAGCGTAATGGCTGTCCAGCAAGAGACAAGAAGAATGCCATGTTACTCAGGGGAGGTGGCTATGTTGCCATAGATTCAGCAAAGGCGGGCATCCTCACCAGCGACATATTTAGCTTTACATTAATTTTCCGCACTCAGTTGTCCTCGGGGTTGCTTCTATTCGCACATGGACCAACAACAACGTTTGCTATTCAGTTTGCACAAAACCAGGTCGAAATCAAGTACGTTACGTCGAGTGTGCAAGACTCGTTCACTGTTTCACCCTTATCTGGTGAAATTTGTGACGGAAGATGGCACAACGTGGCTGTAACTAATTTCCTTGGGAATTTAACGGTCACTGTTGATACCAACACTGGTTCTGGACGCGGTATCACCAACATGGTAATACAGTCCATTTTTTACATAGGCGGGGTCCCGTGGGGTTCCCCGGTCGAGACATTTGCCCAGCAGGCTGGAGTGAATGTGGAGTCGTCATTTGGTGGTTGTATGATGGTTCAGTCTACTGCGAAAGACATCGATTACCCTAACACCGTCACTACTATGCACAATACTGACCTTGACGGCTGTCTTCCTGAGTCGACAGTAGCGGTCAGCAGCCAAGTGGGAGAATGTTTTCCTTTCAATAGCTCTGTCGTGTACTCTGGAAAGACCGAGATGTTTAATGACTCTTCAGCGGATGTATTCACTGGTAAGTTTTGCAGAAAGATCGTCTCAGATTTGTTTTCCTTGTTTATACTGATGTAATTTCGAGGTACTATCAGTTTCAGCTTGATTTTCTCGTAATTAGATGTTATCAGTTTTATTTATTTGAGTGTGGTGCAACCTGTTATTGTTCGTTTTTCTTTCCTTAAAATGAAAGGTCAAGATGACGTTCTAGACACCAAAATGTCACTTAACGAAATGAGGAAAATCATTTGCCCGATGATGTTGCAGTGCATTATTTCGAAAATGAACATGGTGAAATGTGGTGAAATATGGTGTTTTCTCGACGATAATGAGTTGATTCTGTACAACTGTTCTGGACAAATGGCGGTATCCATCCCCACCCCCCACCCCACACCCCCGGGACTAACAAAGACGTGCGAAAGGTAAATAGACCAATTTTGATACATTAAAATTCAGCTTAACACAGTAAACCTCAGCACGAGGCTCTGAGGAATAAACCCCACAAACTCTGTAGTTATTCCCCAGAGCCTCGTACTGACGTCTATTGTTTTGGGCTGAATTTTAATATATCGAAATTGGTCTATTGGGAAATCAATGGCCATAATCTGGGGCGGAGGTAGGGTAGGGGGTTGAGGGAATCAACGTTGAACCAAGAGCGAATAACACTTCTGTACGTTTAGACATTAACTGTTTCTTTTATCTGGCATTAGATTACCTGTACCGTGTGGACAGTTATCATGTTGGAACTATAGGCTCAGCTAAAAGTGCCTGGATTGCTTCTCGCAGTGGCCAGGGAGGTAAGAGATTGAATGACCTTTTAGGCGCGACTATGGCAAGTTACTTCTGAATGCTTCTAAGAAAGCCGAGATCTAAACCAACCGTACGTGTCTAGACAGTAACAACAGTGATATTATAGTGGTGCTTACAGTCCTGTGTAAACCGCAATTCAACCAGAAACTCGGTCTCACCAACTGTGGACTGTGTTTAAATCGCATATTCAGCCCTAAGAAACTTCATCGACAAATTGTTTTGGAATTTAACCTAACTTTCTATAGAGAGAGGCGCAAATTTACCCCTGAAAAACTCAAATCTTACTTTATCTTCGTTCCCAAAAAGCTCCCGCTGGTCTCCAAGCCCCTGCACAATTGATGCCTCTGCCGGGCGGCAAAACAGTGAGAGTAGTCTGGACACCACCTGGGCGACCGAACGGAGTCATCTCAGAGTACAGGATACTTTCGTACCGTGTACACCCCCCACAGTCAACACCTGATGAAACAGTCATCACAGACACAAGTGTTCTTAACACTACCATCACAGCGCTTCAACCTTACACCACGTATGAAATTAGGATCCAGGCCTTCACGGTCGGGGGAAGTGCAGTGGGGCCTGGTAAAAATGTAACCACTCAAGAATCAGGTATTTTATTTTGCTCATGTTTTTGTTAGTACTATTTGCTTACCCTGCACTGCGGGCGTGTTTTTGAACGAGCATGGTCGCGCGCCGCCGTCACCTTGGATTTTGAAAACAGAGGATGCCAGACATGAATAATTATTTTTGCGTTGCAAAGTGGCGGCCAAATACGCGAACGAAACTAACCTACAGTCTCCAAGCAAAGACGCGTGCAAGGCAGGCTACGGTCCGCGAAGTTAACTTGGTTTAGATTCTATCTCCGAGTGGCTTCTTTTTTGATGTGAAGTATATATTAAATAATTCATATTTGAACTGCGATTGTAGATGAAAGTGAAGAATGATCATCGCAGTAAATTTTCCAATTTAAGCAACTGGAAAGAAGAAGCCTGAAGAAAATTAGGACTTCAACGGGATTCGAACCCGTAACCTCCGCGATACCGGTGCGATGCTCTACCAACTGAGCTATGTGTGGCCTCATAGCATAGTTGATAGAGCATCGCAACGGTATCGCGGAGGTTACGGGTTCGAATCCCGTTGAAGTCCTGATTCTTTTCAGGCTTCTTCTTTCCAATTGCTTAAATTGGAAAATTTACTTTGGCTTCTTTTTCGTCCAATTCAATTTGCATTTATTTCATCTTTTATTACTTTCGTAGTTCCGGACGGTGTCCCAGGCGCTACAGCTGTCCGTCGTCCAAAGGAGCTTGAGGTGCACTGGACCGAGCCTGGGCAGCCTAATGGCATAATAACTCAGTATAATCTAACACTGGATGGACAAGTGGTGTACAGCGGAACAAGTAACAACTTTACAATCCAAGGCTTGTGGGCTTACACCGAGTACGCACTACAGCTAACTGCCTGCACGCGAATCGGCTGTGCTCAAGGACCGGTGGTCCGGATAAGAACCGGCGAGTTGCCCCCGGAGGGAGTAAAGGCCCCAGAGGTATTGGTGCGCGGAAGAACCGAAGTTGAAGTATCTTGGGAAGTTCCAACAATCCTCAATGGGTCAATTGTACGTTACGAAATCCTGTTCGCCACCAGCGATGTTTTGAGTGCGTATGTCTCAAAATTCAATGCCACTCCAAATGTGTTTAACACTGTTATCGGAAATCTCACAGCAGGGACATTGTATTACGTTCGAGTACGTCCGTTCACCGGAGGCGGCGGGACATTTAGTAATGCGACACAGGTAACAACGCACGAGGATGTCCCGGATGATATCCCAGCTCCCATTGTGGTCGCTGACAGTCCATACGCTTTATCTGTCATCATGCTACCGCCAGATAAACCAAACGGAGTCATCACGCGCTATGAACTGTACCAAGACTCCATAACAGACCCAGTGTTGAATGTAACCCAGCTCACGAACCACACAGCAAGAGGCTTTGCACCGTACAGCCGTCATACGTTCCGCGTTCGAGCGTGCACGGCGCAAGGCTGCGCCTACGGCGCGTTAGCGGTGGCTTTCACTCAAGATATTGCACCGAATGGTACAGTGACTCTGTCGACAAACATCCGTAATGCTACAGCGGTTAACGCTCGGTGGACACGCGTGGCAGTGCCTAACGGAAGGCTGTTCTACAACTTGATGGTTTATGGTAGATTCATTGTGCAGGGTTCTGTTGAGTTAGAAACTGAGGAACGCGTGGAGACTGCCATTTCTGTCGAGGAAGCCGAAAAGGATTTCATCTACAATGGCCTTCTTCCCTATACTACTTACACATTCTGGGTCAACGCGTCCAATTCTGTTGGCTTTGTTCTAAGTAACAATGTCACTAACTCCACCCCTGAAGGAGGTAAGTTGTTGTGCACTGTCAGCTCAAGTAGACATGTAGAAGTGATCAAAAGTGATGTAAAGCCTTTTCTTAGGAAGAAAATTTGGCCTGTGTTGGACGCCAAAATATCTGCAAGTCGCGGTCCCGAGTGAAAATTTTCTTCACTGGCATTAGAACCTGGGGTTCTGCCGTTCAACTTAAGCAGACACGCAACAATAGTACCACGTAATCAGTACTTTTAAAACCGCGGAATTAAATCAACGAATTTTAATCCATGTCAACGAACGTCCACCCTCAGCGAGTTATGATTGGTGGAGGGAGAGGATGTTCAATTAGCTTCGTACTTGGATTTTTTAAGATCAGTCCGCGTTAATCGTGGATAGAAGTTAAAGACATTTTACTGCAGTGAAGAAATAATTTTCAAATGGATTGAACTGACAAATATCTAAATACTACTTAACCAAGGTGAAAAAAGAACAATGATAAGGGGTAGTAATCGATAAAGAAGGAGCAAAGATGATTATCCAGTATTGTTAATTATTTTCAATGGACGGTGCCCAGTGAGAAAATAAAAAGTTTATCTCTCTCTCTCTTCTTTAGTCATCAATCTTAATTGTGCGGTTCCCCGCATAAGGCCGCCTTCGTTAGAAGTAGACACGATTTAATTTTTTTAAAATTGTTTTTAATCTACTTCAATTCCAGTCCCCGATGGTTTGAAAGCGCCCAACGTCACTGTGTTGAATTCAACTTCGGTACATGTCACGTGGGAACAGCCCGCGTTGCCTAATGGAATTGTAGCTGGCTATGGACTGATTCAGAAAACCGACGGGGCTGAAACTCTTCTTTTCAGTGGAATGGGATTTAGTTTTACAGTAACTAACCTCCAGCCTTTCACGGTCTACGAATTCCGCGTGAATGCCACTACTGCCGCAGGGTCTGGCTTTAGTGAGGGGACTCAGGTTACGACCCTTGAAGATGGTAAGTTTCTAGTATCAGGGAATAATTTTTTCTTAAAATTATTGTAACTCAAATATATTGTGACCTTCTGTTCATTTTTGTCTAGTTCCCAGCTCTCCGGATCCACCATTATTTAGGAACGTGACTTCAACTTCTGTAACGGTGGTCTGGGACCCACCAGCAGAACCCAATGGTGTGCTGCTGCGTTACATCATCTATCAGAATGGCACTGAGATCCAGAGAGTCATGGGAAACGTTACAAGCTATGTTGCATCTGGTCTCCAACCCTTCTCTGTCTACGTTTTCAAGCTGGGTGTGTGTACAGAGGTCGGCTGCAGTAACAGCTCTGACTCAGCCCCGCAAAGGACTCTGGAATCTGGTACGAGTTTGGATGTGTTTCTGTTATTTAATTACAGATTCCGGCGTTTTACAGCGAAGGATATCATACTTACAATGAACGACATAGCTGTTGAGACACTTCGCAGTTAAATTTGATTTTCGAGCGTCTTGGAAACATCACCCCCCCCCCCCCCTCCCCCCTCTTTCCCTAAACAATGTTGATTTGACTATTTTTAAGACTGCACAGACCACAGCAGCTACACAACATCGAATTGGGGGGCCGGGAATATCAGAGAATTAACGCTAGATGTAAATGAAAGAGAATAAGAGGTTAAATATCGAAAAGCGTCTTTTTCTAAATGTGTCTCAACTACTTTTGTCGCCCATTGTAGCTACTTGGAAGGGTTTGATTAATTTTTACAAATAACTTGTAACCTTCCCAGTCCCCTCAGCCAATCACAAAGCCAATCATCAGTCTTTCATTGATATCTCCTCGTCCAAGACTAATTTGATTCTCGACTGGTCAAACATGAACAAACCTAACGAAAACACGCATAAATATAAAAGATCTTGATCTTTTCGAGGCCGTCTGATGCTTATAAAATACCCCAGGAAACATTCAGTTCAGTCCTGGCCATTTCTTCCAGGGCCTCTTTACAACAAGCATTCCTTTCGTTTCTTTAAATATCCTTTGACAAATTCTTATACCTAATCAGGCGAGTTTGGTTAAACCATGGTTCATATTTTAGCGAGACGTGGTCGAGCCAAAATACCCATGGTTCGACCAAACGAGTCTGATATGCCGCCGAAGCGTACCAAAAAGGTACAATTAAGTATTTACCGTACCCAAATTCGGCCATGTGATCATGATATCTAAGCCATATCAGGCCAGTGACTTGATATCGCAGGATATCAGGACAGTAGACACGGCTTCTGATTGGCTAATTGCGAATTTGGGCACGGTAAGCGGCAAAGTCAACTTTGCAAAATTGCACAACTCTTTTATTTCCTGAATTTCTAATTGATTTCGGACATCCACGGACAATGAAATGAATTCACAGTTTGAAGGCACTCCTCTTCCTAGATGTTTGTTGAGTGTCCATCTAAAGAGCATGTGCTCTTCGTCTTTCAATGACTTGCAGGTCCCCGAGGTTTGTCTGCACCAAGGCTGTCATCAACGTCTGGAAGGACTGTGGTGATAGAATGGGACCCACCTTCTGTACCAAATGGCATCTTACAGAAATATCTTATCCAGCGGCGCGTGGTGCGAAGTGATAATCCGTCCGACGTTGCTGAAGTGAACGCTTCTCTTCCACGGCGTTATGTGGATAATACAGCTCGGCCAATAACTACGTATCAGTACCGCATAATTGCTTATAACAGTGGACCTGGAGAGCCCAGTCCTTACAGTAATGTTACTACAGGCGAGGGAGGTAAGACTGACAGTGGTTTAGGTCAGCGGGTGGCCTGTGCTGGAACGCCCAGCTGTCAAAGGAGTCCGTCGTCGGACAAACCAATCACAAGACCCACCCACCTCATTTTGATATATATACCCTAAATCTATCGGTGAAAAATGTCAATAAAACAAGGGCCTTGTCTTTTGTAAGAACTGCTGTGCTTGCATTTTATGATGTTGCTTGGCGGGAGGAGTACATTGAGAAATGGAAGACGAGCTTTTGATGGAATTCCTAGATACAAGACACAAGTAGTCGTTTCTTTTTTTAACCCATGATCCACCGAAGCCCGAGGTTACGTACTGCTTTGTTTACTTACATCAATCAGCTGACATTTCTGTCTTTTTTCACCAGACCCTGAGGGTATCGCAGCTCCTACTGTCCGAGCGCTCAGTCCATACGCTTTACATGTGGCCTGGACACGACCCAGCACTCCTAATGGTGTGGTCACGCACTATATTATCAGAGTCAACGACCAACAAACCTCACGCAACACCACTGTCAATGCGAACGCGCCGTTTGAAGTCAATGTAACGTCACTAGATCCCTACATCCTGTACAATGTCATTGTTAGCGCATGCACAATTGGAGGATGCGGAAGCAGTTCGCCGGCTCAAGTGCGTACGCTTCCTACGAAGCCCGAAATGCAACCCGCGCCAGTAGCTGAGGCGGAGTCCCAGACTTCATTGCGCGTTAGGTGGGATGCACCACTCAGGCCTAACGGGGTTATCTTGCGGTATGAGCTTTTGAGGAGTACAGTGGAGGACCTTGTGGGAAATAACATCACTCAGCCCACAGAGTTTGTAAAGGTGTTTCAAGGCACGCCTTTAGTTACCGAGTATCTTGATACTGGCCTCGGAATCTTCTCCTTACATCAATACAAGGTAAACTGCTTTGCTAAGTTCTTTGCCTTTTAGTAATGAATTCCCACCGGCAGGCATATTTAAGGACCTGATCCTCTTGACCAAATAGCGAAGTCTCCCAAGGAAGTTTAGAGCAACTGAGTGGAAACAGTTCGGAGAATGTTGACCGTGAAAAATATTTACTTTCTTACTTTGTCATCATTCCCAGGTCACAGTGGTTACTGGGCAAGGTAACACCACTAGCAACTCATCCCTACCCTACAGAACAAGCCCTGCCCCTCCCCTGGCGGGCGCCACTGTCAATGGAACTGCCCTGAATCACACCTCAGTGTTGGTCACGTGGTTGCCTCCTGGGATCCAGAAGCTCCGTGGTACTGTTGCATCATATATTTTAGAGATTGAAGACACGTCGGCCCCGTCCTCTCCTGTGAGTCGTGTGGGGAAGTATCCCGGAGACCAGACTCGTACAACGGCTACAAACCTCAAGGCCAACACTGTTTACAAATTTTACGTAAGCTTGTTCTTCTGTTGTGCCATCAGAATAATCTTCTAAATTAACCTTGTTTGTTTAGGAATGTCAAGGCATCGAAAATGCGTATCTCCAAGACATGTAGGAATTCGGTCATCTCTTCCACCGTCATATTCATATTAGGCAAATTCTTTCCATCTACTTAAGACCTTACGTTTTGGTGACCAGAGGGTTTTTTTTAATAAGTTAACATTACATGGCTTTGCAGCAAGCTGACATCATAAGTTCTTATTTAAGGGTGATAGGACTAACGCTCGAAAGTTCCACTGTTGAATACAAAGACACTTTTGACTTAGAAATGTAAGCGTCTCAGAGGTTAAGCACAATGTGACGATTACACATCGTTTATTTCGTTTCCCTCGTTAGGTTGAACTGGATAATGGAGCAGGCCGGTTTAAGAGTGATGGCTTCCAAATCAGAACCTTGGATGGAAGTAAGAGAAGCAATTGTAATTAGTATTGTGTAGGGTGAATTAGCATTGATGTGGTATTATTAAGCACCAAACCTTACACAAATCTGGAAAGGGATCCCGCTCCTTTACCTGAGCGTTTTTCTAATTTATGTCGACGTTTTGTTGCTGGTCGTGTGGCTATATATTCTGGGAACAAGTGCTTTTGGAAAGCGTGCTGATATTCCAACAGCAATTGGGAAAATTGTTTCTTGGTTTATCGTTACCGGTATGGTTGAGCTCGCGGTTTTCATGTGCTGGTAACTAGCTGGTTTTTTTGTTGTTGTTTTAGTGCCCGAGGGATTCGGCCCACCTGCATTGTACGCTCTAAGCAGCACCGAGATCCGTGTGAGCTGGAATCCACCAACAGAGCCGAATGGAGTTGTTATATTGTACAAAATCTACGTGTAAGTAAACGTGTGCAGATATTTATTATCGTGTGCTCTTATGGCGCGGAAATCTAAGACTTAAGTTAAAGAGTTCTCAACTCCTCGACCATGTCATGTTCATAGCAAACGAAGTTAGCTTCCTCCACTGGGGGATTCTTCACTGTGTTGTGTTCAATTTAAATGCACCCCACCCCCTCCCAAATGCAACCGTGACAAACATTTTGTATAAATTTTGTTAAAAAAAAAGCATTTTTAACATTTCAACGTTTGTCTCTCTTACGTAGAAACGATACCTTGTGGACCAACGCGACTGGAGGTGAACGACAAGCCGTGGCATCTGGACTCGAGCCATTTACATACTATGTCATAAAGGTGTGTAGCTGTGGTGACCAACAATCAGATTATGAACTCGAGATTTCTACGCGTGGTACTTGCCTCTAGCTGCGTCCTTGTCAGCTATCACACAGAAACCTAGAGCGAAAAATCTGATTGTTATAGTATAGGTCTAGTAGTCGTTCAAAACTTTATCTAAATCCTCTTCACAAACACTTCAGATAGACCAGATAGCCTGTATTTAAGAATCGACCCACTCAGTGCTTGTGAGACATTTGCACGCCATATTTTAGCTTAGCGTCAGTCTAAGTTGTCCACGCTCTTGAAAATGTTGGACTAATAAATCACTGTTCCAGATAAGTGAGGGGTCTCAGCTAAAAACCCGACAAGGTCAGCTACATGACCCGACAAATTAATAGAAAATTTATAATGATTTAGTGGGAGCACTGGGAATTGGCCGGTTTAATTGTCTTGCTGACACCCCACCTTGAAAACTTATCTGGAACCCTGTAAATGAGAGAAATGGTTAGCTTGGTCCTGCTTAGGAACCTGACATAGATTGGTACACCACTACTCCTAGTGTTAACGGCATTCCTTTATTGTAATTGGCTGTATTTTCTCTGGCATGGTATAAATGCTTGTATTTGTGTATGTGTATTTGTCAATATTGTAGCTGCCAGATCTTAACCCCCTACCTAAGTATTAATTTCTTTGCGTGTTTTTAAGGTGGCGGTGTGCACCACACACGGGTGTACGATGAGTGATCCAACATCAGCTACCACTGATGCTGCTGGTAAGTGCTGTTAAACTTACTTACTCGTTTGCTAATTTGTTTGTTCACCTAGGTTATTTTTGAGATTTTCTTTTGCTCTACGCAAACCAGTTGCGTCTCCGATGAATAAGGAATGACTGCATCGGGATTCTTCGTCGGTTTCTTGCTTTGTACAACACATACTGTTGTCTGCTGTAAAAGCTGTCTTGCCACAAAATGTTGATGCACTTTGTCCTTTTGATGTTCAAACATAAATCGCAAACGTTGAAGAAAGCATAGCAAATTCCGAAGTGCTTGTTGTTTTTACTGCTGAAAGTTAAAAATTTTGTTCATTTAGAAAATGTTTGTCTTCTTGTTGTCTTTTAGCGCCCACAGGTCTTGCTGGACCGCGCCTCACCGCAGGCTCAACCTTTATATTTGTCCAGTGGGGTAAGTTGAAAGTCACTTTAGATCTGTAACTAGACGTTTTGTTAATGCATAAGTGTGTTATTCTATACTAATGTTGACGTTTTACACTTAAAGAGCCGCCTTCCCGTCCAAATGGAATCATGTCTGGTTATCAGATTTTCAGAAGAATGGTTTACCAGTGTCCT
This sequence comes from Orbicella franksi, assembly GCF_964199315.1. Taxonomy (NCBI): domain Eukaryota; kingdom Metazoa; phylum Cnidaria; class Anthozoa; order Scleractinia; family Merulinidae; genus Orbicella; species Orbicella franksi. Next base: position 2,200,397 of record NC_138148.1, on the reverse strand, counting down.
ACGAGGTATGTGTGGCCTTTGTTTTTCGCTGGGCCTTTCGCATTTGATGGTAAAGGAATTGTATAATGCCGAGATGTCGATTCCACTAGGTTTCTTTTAATTTTGTAAATTGAAATCGCCTCGATTCTAAGACTGACAAAATAAACTGGCTTGCTTACTTTGATCTGATAATGGACCAGTGCATTACTGTATCGGCCTGCGGGACACACGCTCCCTAAAGAAATGGACCCGTGTATATAGACCCAGTCTCGGACGGGATCCATCATTGACTGGTCCTGCATGAACAGAGCCCGTGTTTAGCCTGCAAGGGGGCTCTTCACATGTTCGCCGGCTACCCGTGTTAGACTAACTTAACTGAAAATTGTTTGCTTGTTTTCTAGTCCGCCACCACAAGCCAAGTGCACTTTCATCGAGTGTCACCTATCGGAGCAGTTATGTGGAGTCACGTGTTATAATCCAGCTAATCAGGTAGGCCTGGGTAACTGATCTATGTAACAATTAGATTATGAACTCGAGATTTCTATCGCGTGATAGTTGACAAGCGCGCAGCCTTAGTCAACTATCACGCAAAGAAATCGAGAGCGAATAATCCGGCTAATTCTTTTAGTGTAAATCTACTAGTCGTTCAAGACTTTATTGAAATCCTCTTCACAAACACCTCGTTAACGCAAAGAAGCGGCCGTCATTTTGTTCATAATTGCACAGTGCTTTGCTACTCACTGTATCTACAACAGAATAGATAGTGAGTAAAGAACTTTGCGTCGGAGTAGTCGCAGTTTAAGACGTTTTGTTAAGGGACCTATCTTTTCTACCCCCGAACTTTCATTTTCGTAGAAAAGAAAGTATTCATGATTCCTCATTACATTATATATGATCATAAAATTAATGATAATATACTAAAGGTATTTTTTTATTTCTAGATGTGTTGTAATGGAGTTCTGTATTCACGTGACCCATCCAAGACCTGTTGTGGTACGAGCTACTTGCGTAAGAACCAAGCCTCTGACGTGTGTTGCGGAAACACTTTCCACGTACAGCAGGCCGACTATCAGTGTTGCTATGGAGACTACATCCAGGTTTCCTCAGGCCGTGTCTGTTGCCCGAAATCTCAGGGTGGGACTGTGGTAGGGCTAGGTAATGCCTGTTGTGGGGACACCGCATATAATAAGAATAACCCATCGAAGGTGTGTGTATGTGAGGCGCTGTATGATCCCGTGCCGCCGAGGAAATGCTGTGGAGGAAAGGTTGTGGCCTCTGCACAAGTCTGCTGCGGAGATGAAACCAACGGAGCTGAGTACGACCTGGAGAGCAGTAAGAGTTGTTGTGGAACTCGATACGTGCCATCAGATACGAGCCTGTGCTGCAAGGGATCAGCAGGAGATGTAGTGGTATGTGCGCGGTCACGTTTAAGATATGTTACTGGGGTTGGTTGTTCGAAATTCTAAGCCAGTGTTTCGTTCATCTAGTTGAGAAAGCGAAGGGCAAATTTATACCAGAACTAATTATTGACAACTTTTAAGACTGCTTTCTCACTAGACGCTAATGCTGGATAAGCTTATAATGCAGCTTTGAACAACCAGGCCCTGCCGTTCTTAAGAAAAGCTATTTGAAATTACTAAATCTCAGTTTTCTTGTTTTGTATTAACACAGGATGTCTTTAATCCTCCCATTTTCAGGTGTTTAATTATAGCAGCGCAGCCGATAAGACCTCGTCCAATCACAAATGCTGTGGCAAAAGTCGAGTGTCCAGTGGTTTATCCTGCTGCAACGAGCGCGGTTATGACCCTAGTTACCAGACCTGCGCGGACAAGTCAAGCAACGGAACCCAACATTGTGGAATGGGTACTATTTGTAACAAGACTGACGCAAACGTGGCAATGTGTGACCGCTGTGATTTTGACAACACGACGCTGAACTGCGGTTTTGTAGCTGGTTATTATGCGCCTACTCCATCGACTGTTGTGCCGCAAATTTGCGCAACAGATTACGAAGAAATTCTCAAAAACCAATACAATTCGAATCTTCGAGAGTACAATGACACCAATCTAACGCCGCACACAGTTTATGAGTATTACCTTGTTGCCATAAACACCGAAGGCAACGTGTCTAGTCCAGAAGCGCAGAACAGAACGCTTATGGGTCGCCCTGAAGGTCTTCAAGCACCGGTAGCTGTACCGATATCCTCCACGGAAATAAGAGTAACTTGGAGTAAACCTTCCAAGCCCAACGGAATAATCCAGGAATACAGGCTCACGCGAATTAACGGTCAAACTGCACAGCGCCGAGTGGTATATAACGGTCTCAATATGACTTTTACTGACCGTGGACTCGAGCCCTTTACTGGCTATCGTTACATCATCGAGGCTTGCACAACGCACTGCTCATCAGCGGAAATGACATCACTGATCTACACAGACCAGGCTGCACCTGGTTATGTGAACCCGGCCATTTTAGTTTCGGTGAACTTCAGTGCGATAAACGTGTCGTGGGTGGAGCCCCCCAAGCCTAATGGGCAAATCATTCGTTACAATATAAGCCGTGTCATAAACAGCACTTTCAAGATTCAGTTGAACCCCAATGACAAAGGTTTGAGTATGAGTCTTGTGATTGGTGGACTGACGCCCTACACCAACTATACTTTCGAAGTTGTCGCGTGCACGCGCGTGGGTTGTACAGCAAGTCCGCTGGCCTCTACACTGACATTGCAGGCGCCTCCTGAAGGCGTGAACCCTCCGAATCTGACCGTAACAGGCGCGAGAGAAATTGAAGCCATGTGGGTCGAGCCAGATGTTCTGAATGGTGTTATTGTGAAATACTCGCTTTACCGAGGAAATCTTCTTGTGTATAATGGAACGGATGCCTGCTATAAGAACAAGGACGGTAAAGATACGTGTATATTTCAAGACAAAGGCAATGGTCTTCAGCCAGTAACGACCTACAGTTACTCAGTGGGCGCCACCACCGGTGGGGGTACCACTAACAGCAGTGTCACCACTGCCACCACCCCTGAGAGTTCTCCAGAGGCCATTCCTAAGCCTATTCTGACCGTGGAGGGTGCTGATAGTATTTTGGCAGAATGGAGCGAGCCTGGTCAAACCAATGGCAACATTACAAGTTATTCTGTGATCGTCAATGGAACTGAGCATAACGTTGGTCTTAATATGACGAAAGTAATCAAAGGATTGAGTCCCTTCACTGTGTATTCCGTTCGCGTCAAAGCCTGCACTGCTAAAGGCTGCGGACTCGGAGACCGGGAGTACGCGACAACTGACGAGGCCCCGCCAATAGGACAAGGAGAGCCAACGTTAGTTTCCCAGGAATGGAATGTCGTTCAGATATCTTGGTCGCCGCCAAGTTCTCCTAATGGAATCATCACTAGTTATGAAGTCTACCGGAAGGTAGGAGCTGGTGCGCCCCTTTTGGTTTGTTTCACTTCCAAGCTGACCTGCCTGAACACTGGACTCCTGGGATACACGGAATATTCTTACAAAGTGAGAGCTAGGAATAGCGCTGGATTTGTAGACGGGCCCTGGAAAAATGTGCGCACCCCTGAAGGACCCCCTCAGGGTATTAATCCGCCATCTCTGAATGTTGTCAACTCTACTGCTGTAAACGTGTCTTGGACAGCACCATCTCAGCCCAACGGTGTCGTCACGCACTATGAAGTGCGTTACCGCGAAGAACTGCAAGTTCCCGACAACAATAACATCACTGTCGCAGCACGAGTGACAAGCAACATCTTTGCTGTGACTGTAGACGGGTTGAAACCTCATACAGACTATCAGTTTTTGATCGCTGCCATCAACAGCCGACGTGAGGGTACAAGTGCTTGGGCGGCAGCAAAAACCAAGCAAGCTCCTCCAGCAGACATTCGTCCACTGCAAGCTGACAAAGCAGCAGATGGAAAGAGCATACGTCTGTTCTGGGATGAGCCGGGAAACCCTAATGGCATCATCACACACTACAAACTGTATAAAGATAGCCTGCAATTGTATCGCGGCGCTGTGCGCGAGTACACGGTCACAAAACTGGTTCCTTTCACCGCGTACGAGTTTCAGCTAGAAGCTTGTACAGTTGCAGGCTGCACTCGGGGCTCAGTGCAGATCATTTTCTCCGCAGAGGTGGACCCACAGGGTCAATCCCCGCCCACTAGTGGATTTGTAAATGCAACTGTTGTGCAGATCAGTTGGAAGCCACCAGCCGTTCCAAATGGCGTCATAACCCGTTACGAGGTATACAGGACAGTCACGCCAGTTCAGAAGCGAAGAAAGCGCGCTGTCACGCCATCTTCTGGCTCGCTGATACATACCACAAATGACACAAACAAGACGAATTTCGTGTACACAGACACCGGACTAAAGCCTTACACTCAGTACGGCTACATTGTGCGGGCGGTCAACAACGGAGGTTTTGCCGACAGTGACTTGTTAACTGTCACAACAGACCAAGCCGCTCCCACTTTCATCGACGCGCCGCTTGTCACGGTTATCGACGCCTACTCTGTGAACGTGACATGGAGAGAACCATCAGAACCTAACGGCGTGATCCAGTTTTACTTCGTGTACAGGAACGAGTCGATAAAATACGAAGGAAATGGGAATAAGATGAGTTTCGTGGACCAAGGTTTAGACGCTTATACCGTGTACAGTTACACTATAAAGGCGTGTACGTCAGGCGTGCTATGTACACTGAGCTCTCCAACAAGCCGTCGAACAGCCCAGGCGGCTCCCTCAGGTGTGCGCCCCCCTGGTCTGGAAGCTGTTAGCCCAGTGGCTATCAGGGCATCCTGGGGGGTGCCTGACAAGCCCAATGGAATCATCACCAGGTACCAACTGTACGAGGTCGGTAACAACTCTCCGCTTTATACCGGACTGGACGTGTCGTTGACGATCAGCAGCAAAGAACCTTACACGAAATATTCCTTTTACATCGTAGCTTGCACAAGCGCGGGATGTACGCAGAGTGCAGCCGCTGAAGTGCGCACCAAGGAGGCCCCTCCCACGGGTCTTGATGCTCCAAGAGCCACTGTCGGTGGCTCTTCGTTAGTACGAGTGGAATGGAACTCCCCACGGAAACCTAATGGCTTAATCCTGTACTACCTACTTACACGTAACGGCTCTCAGATTTACAATGGCACTGATATGCGATTCGATGATCACACTGTGGCGTCATACACCATATATGCGTATGTCGTGACAGCCGTTAACTCGGTGGACCGCGTGACCAGTCCTCCAGGCTTCAGCCCTCCGACAAATCCTGGTGTACCTGATAACGTTAGCGCTCCTACTCTTGAGGTGCTAAGTGCGACGTCAATGAAAGTGTCATGGGCAGTTCCCGGGATACCAAATGGTGTTATTTCCAAGTACGAAGTGCGGTATAATTTCAAAGGAGCGCAAGGGAACGCGCAAGTCAAGGATGCTGGTGTTTCGAAGGAGACAACCCTCATTGACCTACTGCCTTACACGCTCTATGAAGTCAGAATACACGCTTGTACAATCCAAGGATGTAGCACAGGCGAGGCACAATCTGCCCGTACCTTCGAGGCTCCACCAGAAGGTCAGAACCCCCCGGATTTCCCGAGGTTGGATATCGGTGCTAGGAGGGTGTTGGTCTTGTGGAGGGAACCGCTAAAACCGAATGGATTCATGCTGTTTTACAGATTGTATCGGCGCGGAGCATCCCTATATGGAAATCAGGCGATTGTTTACGGTCCAGAAATGTCTGTTGTGAACGTAACAAATGGTTCAGCGTTAGCGTACAACGACACAGACGTGAAACCGTACTACAAGTACGAATATCGCGTGATTGCGGGAAACAGCGCAGGGGAGACTGCGAGTGACTGGTCAGTGGTTCAAACATTAAGCGCGCCACCAGAGCAGCTAAAAGCGCCACACGTAAACAAAACCTATCCTAACAGTTTCGACGTGTTCATTCTTGAACCTGGGACACCTAATGGTGAAATAAGAAATTACATATTAGAAGTGTCTGGACGAAATGTATCTGAAGGCCTGTTGACCATTCGTGAAGTGTCTGGACTTGAGCCATTTACAGAGTATGTTTTACGTGTACACGTGTGTACGGACGGAGGCTGTGCTGTGGGACCGAGCTTGACCCGCAGGACTTCAGTGGGTGTTCCCACCGGGTTCCCTGCCCCTTCCCCGGTCGAGATAAACGCTACTTCAGTAACACTTGAATGGGACGAGCCAAGCCAACCCAATGGAATCATTCAAAGGTGGGTTTATATCAGTTCAGTGAGGAGTGTTGCCTTTTTCCTTTAATTCTGACATGCAGTCTAAACATTCAAGGGTAAAAATGTGATCACAGTTGCACTTTAAGAAAGTTAAAACGTTTCATTTAGTGAGGAGTTCTAAATAGATATCAAAAAAGATTCCTTCTTAGTATTGTAAACCACGATTTCATCTTAACTTTACCGAAAGAAATTTGACCAGTATTTTGCAATACGTTTCAGTGTTATCAAATTTTGACCACGCTTGCCTAATCCAACTCAATCTTCTTACAATCTATTATGTATATACAGAAGTCTCTTTCGATTAAAGAACCAATTTGACAGCCATAGAAGAAAATGAAATTGCATGACCTATCTTCGCAAATATTGGATAGACGATTATGCAAGTGGCCCTTTCATGAAGCGGAAACCGGCAGAGTGAAGTAGACCAAGGGTAAATCGATCTCGATCCCAGGTTTTTTCCCTGAAATTTGGAAGCGAGGAAAAATCCCTAGGAAGGAGCTGGAAGTGTAAACTGTCTTTATCAACCTGAACAATATTTTTCTTTTCAGATATGAAGTGCTGTATCATAAATCTTGTGATGAAGTCTGTCCCTCTGCAATGCCAGTGAACGTTAGCAATGCTGGCCTTTCACGGCGTTATACTATCCGGGATTTGTCGCCTTATACCATATACAGCTTCAAGATACGGGTTTATAACACCTTAACTTTCGGTTTGTCAGGTGAACAGCTCGTGGTGACTGAAGCAACAAGTAAGGAGATTTTGTTGTAGATGTTTTATTTAAAAAAACAAAGAATTGTGTAATATATTGCTCATGCAAGCTCCAATCTATTGCCTAGTGGTGCCCCGATTTTGTGCCCTATACACACCTTTCCCCCTCCCCCTCCGCCCCCCCCCCCCCCCCAAAATAAAAGAAAACACTGAGGTCTCGTAGCATTAGTAACGGTCCCGGAGACCTCGTTCCTCCATGTTGCTGACCAGTTGAATAGGTGACTATTAGCACTGGATTGATGTGAAACTTGACTGATTAACATAAACACTGGCTTTGAACAGTGACACTCGCACTCAGTCTCCACTCGTTCTCCGATCTAAATGTCCCTTTGCGATCACCCCGATTTCCTTCTTTTAGTCTTCTCAGGAATTTAATTATCCATTTACATCTAAACTTTCTCCCAAAACTTCGGAAAAACGATAAAAACATTGCATTTTGTGGACGACCGACAGTCACTACACTCTAATGGCTGATAGTATACGAGTAGCTCAGCCAATCAGATTGCACATTTGCATTAGTATACTAGTAGAATTCTACTAGACAGAGTTAGATTATTAAACTTGATATAGAGGATTATCTCGCCACATGCCTAGACCGAGTCTTGATTTGTTCCAGATCCCGAAATAACAGGACAGAAACCACAAGTGAACGTGACAGGGCTTCGCGTGGCTGTGGACTGGAGCAAGTGCTTTAAATTAAACGGTCCACTGGACAGTTACGTACTGTTAGAAAATGGATTATTTATTTACGAAGGACTACAAAACAAGCGGGACCTGGGGACTAGGAACTTAGGAGGTGAGAGCAGTTGGAGTAAGCCCCATTAGATCTCTCCTTGCAGTTTCTACTTACTGACTGTTCAAACTCGATTGTTTGTATGCAAAGTTGTCTTTGCCCTTAAGATTTTCGTTCCATTGAAGCCCTTGTGTTTATTTTGCAGAATACACTTACAAAGCTCAAGCCACTACATTAGTCGACGGCCGAAAAGTCACTGTTACAGCACCATTGAGTGATTCAGTAAGATTAAGTGAGTGCTCTCTGGTTTTATTTTCTCGCTCATGCAGTAGAATTTTGAGTTCACCTAAGTATTGCATGTCGACGTATTTGGGAGGCTTTTAAGTGTTAAGGGCCTTGATGAATGACAAGGTAGTCTAGCGGGCTAACACTTTAGTTACCGGGGGGTACCCCGGGAGGCTCTGCTCGAAAGGGGTACCTTTTTCGGCCTTCAGGTATACAAAAGGGTGGGGACTTCACAAAGTGGAGGTATATGAAAAAGTAGGCAAATCTCTCATGTAGTTATTTAAAAGGGCCTTTAATTAAAACGTTCCGAACAGACGCAACTTGTGGCTGTATCCTTCAGTTTATTAAGCACTACATGATTAACTTCATTTCAAGGGTTTAGAAAAGGGATGCAATGTTTTTAAGTAGGTATACAAACGGGGTAGCTTGTCAAAATGGTATTCAAAAGGGAAAGGGGCTGGACTTCGGAACGGTGCCTCCCCGTACAAAACTTTGTAGAGTACCCCCTCGGGCTCAAGTTACCGCTTCTCATCACTCAACTCCGAGGGAAATGGCGCTGGACAGTAGATCCATATATCTCACTTAGGTCATGTGACCAAGTATATTTTATACACAATTAACACTTCACAACTATTCTCAGTTGAAGGTATCCCACCAGGAACTCCAGCTCCCCGAACAGCCTCTGAGGAGTGGTACCGGAGCGTGTGGTTCATAGCTGTCATGGCGTTGATAGCCATCATCATCTTGTTCGTGTTTTTGGCCTGTTGTCTCTACAGGTCCAGTGGAAGTAGGACAGTGTATGTACGTGATAGGGAACCTTTGCCTCCTCGCACTAAAATCGGGTCCAGACCTCCATCCATGTCGAGTCTCTACACGTCCAGTGACAGAAAGAACGGAAGCATGATTGTAAGTCCTGGTTTGTGTTTCACTTGGGGGGTGGGGTCATCGACGCAAACATACGTCTTTCTTTTGCACGCTAAATTAGACCTTCAAACGCGAGAGAAAACACAAACAACATCTCACTGATGGCGTAGCTGTACAGACAACTCCTATTGGTTGTTAATTGCGCGCCAAAATTTAATTGAAAATTGAGTAACAAGCAATCACAGAGATGCAGATCTCTGTTGAGTGCGTCATCAGTATGGAATTTTTTCGGGTCCAGTCTCAAACTTCTCTCGATCGTGGAAAGAATTGAGCATGCGTAGAGAGACGTCTGTTTACTCAAGCCAAACGTTCTGTTGATAATTTACAAAAAATACGAGTAATACGCTCTGTTATTTTGGGAAATATAGTTGGCTAGTTGCAGGCTAGCAAACTAACTTTCTGTAACATTGTTCACTAGGATATGCATTCGATGCAGAATCCTTATCACAGCAGTACCACAGCTTTGTATGACAGCACGGAGCGACTGCACAAGGCAGCTGATCAATATGGTTTCTATAATGGTAGTCTTCACAAGGCTCCACTGGATGACACTCAAGATTGGGATGGTTTCATGAAGAGCCACAGTAACAGAGATTCAGGATTGGTAGGTTTCTTCTCGTACCCAGACCAGTACTCGTAGTTTTCAATGTTCTCCAGTTTTATTATTGCCATCTCTGTGTTATTCATCAGTCTAAGTTGACTTTTAGTTTGACGCTTTATTCGTTTAAAAGAAGTTGTGGACTGTTACGTCCCATTTAAACAAGGGAATTGACAGTCCAAGTAATACCAATCCTCTGACGATTCCTTACGATGAAAATTTTGAGTCATTTCTCTGGCTTCCAAAAAATAAAAATGATTCAAGTATGCGGTTTGTCGACCGTTCTGGTTTCAGCTAAATTCCGATGAGGAATTTCCTTTAGTCGTGGCAGCTCAAAAAAAAACAAAAGTGGCCTGCAGTAGATCGTTGCGTGAGGAACTTTTTTGTAAAGATGTTAGCAGTGGAAGTAACTCCTCTCTAGTATTTTTTTCCCTGCGAGTTAGGGGAGTTCAGTCACAGTAGTAAACCGACGTTATCAACGGTACAATAACGTCAAAATTAACAAAAACACGACGGCGGAATATATGTCAACAGTAACATAATGTAAGTCACTTAATTTTTGCATCAATTTATGTTCGCGACACTTATTGCTCGCGTCACTTCAATTTTGCGATTTTTTTCAAATCGCGAAATTCACGAAATTAACGTGTCGCGAAAATTTTCTGTAATAAGGCAGTTCACTAATATAGAAAACACCAAAGAGATAATAATAAACCATAAAGGAACAAGGATGGTTAAGGATGGAGAAGATTGAAACAGATTACAAACGACGAACTTGAAAACATTTAGGTTAAACTTTTCGAGATGTGCAATCTGTGACGTAGCTCTTATAAATTTATTCATTATTAAAGTGTTGGTGTAGTTTAATCTGATCGCTTTTCTATTTTTGTTTTCTTTAAAGTATGATGACGAGAGCCCAGACAGTGAACAGAGTACGCCGTATCATAGCTTTAAGAGGGAGCAGCCCTTCAAGGACACACATCTTTAGTCCATCAAATTGCAAAAATATGTAACCTTTTAAATGACATATTGTATGAATATTATTGATGAATAATGTTTGAAGTGTAGGTACTATATTTTGCTTTGTCACAACCAAGGAGTGTTATTTTGCATTTTACATTTGCTGACGACGAATAATTGTAAGTAGCTTTCTTTAGTATCTAAACAATTACAGAGAAAAGTTGACTTTTTTAAAAAGCAAGTAGTTTTCTGCTAAATTTGTGTAATTTACTTGAAGCATTGTAGGTACTTCTTTACTATGTAATACTTGCGATTTCCTTGTTTTTGAAACCGCATTTTTTAAATAGCCACAGTGCTCTGGCAGCACTTTTAGCGTTTAATGGTCTTTGATCACTGCTGCGTTCAATAAAATTCCACTGCACGTGAAGACCGTGCATAGCTAACAATTATTTTCCCTCGTGTCCACATAAAGAGAAGAGCCTTCGACAAATCAACTTCTTGTTTTGTATTTATTGGTCTTCTTGGTCCTGATAGGATTCTCGACAAATTATAAGAATATAATTCGTTTCCTGGGGGCATTTCAGCTATGGTGTTTTTAAAGCTCTGCCTTTGTTCTCAATGGGCCATCACTCATAATGAACGTGATTTGATTTTGCTTGAGTGACCGTACGCCCATGACGGTTGAGGACAAATATCGTTTAACGCATTGTGTGAATTTCTACAGTTTAAGGCTAGCTTTGACTTTTTTTCAAATTGCGATTTTGCTGTAAATGTGTAAACTATTGTAAAAATGGCTATAACAACTGGATTGTTCATATTAAATTACGTTTCTGACAAAACAACCTTTTGTCTTTTTGTTTGCTACTGTCTGATTGTTCCTTAATTAAGGTACATTGTACGATAACATTGTCACTGACATAATTCTAATTTCTTTCGGCCCCAGCAAAATCTCACCTAGTCCTTTCCTTTTACAGACACCTTCGTCTTGTTTATGCGACTGTTTAGATTAATTAACGAAATTGCCACATGAATCGATTCTGAGGACCTTAATTGCCACATGAATCCACTCTGAGATGACCGTTTGAAATTGAAGGGCTTCCATTCCGACTTGAAATTGTTATCTTGGGTTAACAAGGATTTCTTCACTGAAGTTTAACAATTAGGTTATTGTAAGGACCTCTGAGTTCAGCCAGGGCTACACTGTAAAGACCCAACAAGGTCTACAAGACTTCGGAGAAAGTAAACCTTGTTTCAAAGTTGAAGTCACCAACGTAAATAAAAACGTCAGGAAACGAATTAACGGCCTTGTTATTTGAAGCCAAAGTAATCTGGATTGTGGTGTAAGCTACACCTGTCTGATCGTGAGCTCATCTTATAGTCTTCCAGTAAACGATTAGAGTAAACCGAATTAGCAAGCCTCATGAAACAAGGCATGCATGAATTCAGTTACGTTGATGAGCGCAGTTAATCCTAATAGTTTGACTCAAAGAAAAAAGTTAAATGCTGCGTTGCTACCCTAAACTATAAACACAATTTTATTTAACGGCAGTTAGAAGGAGAAAGGCATTTGCTGAGTACACCTGAAGAAACACCTCTCAATCGACACGAACGATTACATACCGCAAAGATGAAAGTGTTCATAGCAAGCTTGCGATTTTTCAAAGCTTCGCATTCTAACCCTTCCCTCGACTGAATTGAGTAACAGCACTGATTACCTGTTCAGGGACTTCGTCAAGTCATAGTTAATAGAGAGGACTGGTTATGAATCCCGGCAAACATCAAAGGAACAAACAAAGATGCCAATATTTATGTTGGAAGGTCCACGACGGTGCACAATCTTTTGTTTTGCGTTCATACACTATGCATGAATTACATAACCAAAACGTTTCTGTTGGTTAGTTCCTCAGTACGGAGTAAACAACTATTGTGTTTGTGCACGGTCAAGGCAAAAAAACCGAACAAAAACATACAACAAAGAACTTTGTCGGGTTTCATAATGGTCAAGTTCTTAAATCATTGTCTGCAGTAATGGCGTTGTATAATTTCTTCTCAGGGGGCTATATGTCAAGCGTACCTTTAAACAATAGTGCAAACAATAATGGCACCTGTTTGTCTTCAGTGAATTCTCTCCACTCATCCAAGCAAAATTGCTTTGGAGCTTTGAGAAAATACAATATTGTACAGAGGAGCTCAGTTTTGCAGTGTCCGGTAAGGTAAACTAAACTTCCATTGGTTCACACGACCATGCCAACAGGAAAGTTCAAGTGTATATTTTTATTGCTCAAGAACGAAAGTCACCTCACCCAACTGTAAATGAATAACAAACAATACTAAAGAAAAGGTACCGCACAGCAAGCGCTTTGTTCATCGACTCGAATAAATGCACTAATCAGAGAGTGACATAGTTGTATATTCATGGCGTATTCTAGGCTGAGGCAACCGTAGAAATTTGACTTCGCAGTTTGCTCGATTATTCTAGTGCTTTTAAACTACATGAAGAAGCCTTTGTAATCGGTTTGTTCGGCCCAGACAATATATCTGATTGAAACTGCAGAGAGCAGTAATCAGACGTTTTCTAGGCTAATTAAAAGTCATCACAAAGGAAAACAAAGTTAGCCAGCCAGGGTTCTTCGAACAAGCAAACTGGTGGATATAATTTAAACTGAAAATCTGATAAAATCTGAAGATCTGAAAATCGCCTGTCCCTTGATGGACACAAACGCCCATACCCTATTATCAACAAGCAACACCTTTGTGCCTTATATCTTTGTGCGTTATAATTGCTCAACATATCATCAGGCTCATAACAAAGACCAATGTGATACCCATTCATTGAAAAAAGTACAATGGTTGGCATTTGAAACGATAATACAATAAAGCTTTTATGAACTGGTACCACGACAATCAAGAACTATTTGTACATATTTCCGAAGTATTGGCCTGCATAACTTGGCAAACCGTTTTGAATAGTGATGTCAATGTAAAATTCTAGTAATTTGTAGAACATCAGTACACAGTGATTTATGCAAACTAAGATCAGTTGTCTTTTACTTTCCTATTGTTTCTTTCATTGCCTCTGTCTGAGGGATTTGTCCCTTCATTCGACCTAGACATCTACTCAGTGGTATGTACAAGTTTATACAGTGCTGCAGAACAAATCTGTTTTTCCCGTTGCCAAGGTAAAACGCCTTCCAAACTAAAATGTGGCATTCCAATTTGGAACAATTCCGAAGGGTACTGGTATTTGATGCCGAAAAAGTTTGTGTTTCCGAAAGGTTTTGGCTTATTGGAAGAAGAAAAAGGAATTGTTCAGTTGAGTCCGCCAGGGACAATACATCCAATTTCACCAAAATGTACAATTTAATGTAAAAAAGATCGTGCACCCATCGCGCTTTCCTTTTTTGAGAGATTCAGATTTACTGATCTCCCGGCCCACAACTTATCAGAATAAAACGGTCATCTATCTATGATTCTAAAAGGATTCAGAATTTCGGATCCCCCAAGACTTTAATAGATTCAAAAAACTGATCCCCAGTCCACAACCCGTCAGAGCAAAACAGTCATCTACTTATAATTCTAAATGCATTCAGAATTTCTGATCCCCATCACTTCACGGGACAAAAACGGCTATCTGTTCATGGTTCTAAAAGTATTGCGAATTTCTGATCCCCTCCCCCACCAAATCTGCTAACATGATAGAAAGAGCTGTCGATTTATAATTCTACAACAATTCAGAATTTCTGATCCCACATGACTTAAAGGGCTTCAAAAATTCTGATCCCCCAGTGCATAACTTATCAGAACAAAACGGTCATCTACCTATAATTCTTAAAAGGATTCAGAATTTCTGATCCCCCTTATCAGGTGACAGGACAGAAATAGCCGTCTATTTATAATTCACAAGAAATTAACTAGATGTCTGATAGCTAAAAAGTGGATAGTAACTTTAAACACATTACAGACAAAATGGATCACAGAGCAAAGGGCATCAGAAAAGTACACAAATGAAATATTCACAGATAGGTCATTATTTATAACGATTTAAAACCACGCCAAAGGATCGAGACAAAAATTGCAGTTTCATGGCGGACAGTGAAAGGTTTTATTTTCAATTAAAAAAGATATGAATTTAGGCTCCAGAATTACAAGCTGTTATTTTAAGTTCACATCAAAGATAACAAGAATTTTAATCAGGACTCAGCTGCCGTCTGAGCCACCTCCGTTTTCTGCTTTAATGTGTTCGTTTCGGATTGACGGCCGCTATTCTTGCCTTTTTTTTTTTTCCCTCTGCTCTACAATGAAGCAATTGAAGCTAAATATTTTTATAAATAGCGATAGAATTAACATTGGTTTTCATTAATCAATTGATCGAGAGTGTATTCTTTTGTAAAGAATAAAGAGCAGTATGTAGGCAATGCGGTAGTGAAGTGTATCGAGCGTGATCTGTAGCTTCAAATCAATTCAGTGTAAACTTTAAGTTACCTCTTCAAAAAGCACACTAACAAGCTATTATGCGAGCATTTCATACATAGGAAATGCGTGTGAACAATTTCCTCGTTACGGGTGCTAATAAAATCAGGAGAACAAACGTTTTTCTTGTGTTTCAGTGATCGCGAAATAAATATAACAACGAAATTTCTTCAGCCACAACATTGATTTCGATTCAAAGATTGAGCAGCTAACTTTAATGTTGAGCAACAATTATGATATACTTACTTTTCTGCGACTTGCCTTTCTTTCACCGAAGCAATCAAGATACTCATTTGAACTTGGACAAATCATTCCATGTTTCTTGCTGCTATTGACAATGTTGGATTCGAAATTGCGCGCAAATAACCGACTCCTTTGGAAAGGGAGTCTGCTGGTCAAAAGTATTCATTTATCAGATTCACCGAAGGATTATGGGATCGAACGGAAACACCAAAATGGCGGGCAAAGATCGTGCTGAATGTTGTTAGGATTCGACAACAAAGCTCTCTGTTATTTTATAGCCTTGCTCTACGTTGGAAAGCAGTCACAAATTGTTTACAGATGTCCGTTGTTATTCCAGTTGAGTCAAATCCCAGTAAAGGTGGAAAAGTACGAAGTTTCGTCGGCAAAACAGTGTGGCAATCAAACTATTTGCCAGCAGGTTTACAGAAAGCTTATGGTCCCTGCAGCTTTCCAAGGTAAACTGATTTTCTTGCATAATTTGTGAAGGTTCTTGAAATACTGGAAACGTTCTGGCCGGTTAAACTGATCGTGGAAGATTACAGAAGATGCAGATGCTTTAACACACTGTTAAGTCTTGTTGATTTCGTGAATGCAAATGTTCATTTCCCAAAGGAGTTATGAAAGCAACTGTATTCAACACAACAATATACGAACAATTTCGCGTTGGGAAAATCATTCATTGTAAAAGTACAATAAGTGCAATAAATGTGAGCTCTCTCATGTAGTTTGCATATACTTCATATAGCTAGTGTATATCTTGTCTAGGATCAAGAGGGCATACATGTATTTATTATACAACAACTAAAACACAAGATATCAAAAAGCAACATCCTTCACCTTTTTGATTTTCAGGTTGATGGTGGTGCTCTTGAGGTTATGTTAGATGTGCATATTACATTATCAAGACCCTTTGTTTGCCACTTATTACTTGAGTTGCAAAAGACTGATGTTATTTTCATTAGGGTGGTTGAAGTTCTCTTTAATTGGGCAGTATTTCAAAGGTTTTTTTATAATTTGGCATTTCGTTATGCAAATAGGGATTATTTAGAACAGCAGATATAATTCACAGCTAGGTTACAGAAAATTACTCTTAACCACTTCCAGAAATTTGTACATAAGGCTTACCATAATTTGAAAAACACATGATTCATGGATAAAATTAATTGAAAAAAATACTTTCATGAAGAAATTAATGTAATTGAAATTTGAAATTCGTTTCAAGAATATTTTGTGCTTTTCCTGTCACGAATCTGTTTACATTTCATGAAAATTTACTGAAGAATGTAAACATTTACTAGACTCCAATTTAAGTAGCTGAGAAGTGTTTCAAACAGGATTTTTGAAAGATATATGTTAAATTTAAGTAAGTCTTGTGTTAAATCGCAACATAATGGAAACTCATTTCCAGCCAGATTTTGTCCTCCTTTTGCATCTGGATGTGCCTGGTTTTTGGAATTAAATTTTAATGTACAACTGTAGCAGGTTTAAATAAAACTACGAGATATTTATACATTTTCCTATGTAAATACAGAGATTTCACTTAGGTTTAGGATTTGAAGAGCAGGTATCAAAGTTCAATATAAAATGAGTAATGAAGAGTTTTCAATAGTTAGCTATATTTTCACCACCTGTGACTAAGAAAGCTTTTGGCTAGGTTAATATTAAAGTGCTACGTGTACATGAGTGATGGATAATTTTTAGATTGGCTGCTATCTTTTTACTCTCTCTGGCTTTTGGGTAGGTTATCACAGTGCGATATGAATGATGGGTAGTTTTCAGATAGGCTATCTTTTCACTAACTACAGCAGAGGTAGGTTTCAGATAGGATAGTGTTTTATTGTTCAATATAAGGACTAGTCTTCAGATAGCCTAGTTTTTGGCTTACTACAGTAGTGGTGGTTTTTGGATAGACAAGGTAGTGGATAGCTAGGCCATCTAAGTATCTGTTGAATATCTATACAGGAAGCTAGTTTTTAGCTGGTCTATCTATTTCCTAACTATGTGATGAATAGATATTAGTTAACTTTAAGCCATGTCAAAGATAGCTATCCTCTATCTACAAAACCTCTTGGATAGAAAAAAGATAGAGATTTTCATCTGTCAACCAGGAATGAGATAGTTGTAAGTAGCATGAAGTTAGTAATAAACTAGTAATAAGATAAGATCGTTTTTGGGAGGGCTTCTTTAACTGAGGACAGCAAACTATTGCCAGCTACCAGGAAACATCTCCAAGATGAGTGTGCCAAGTTAAAAAAGAAAGAATAGAATTGCTTGTAGCATTAGCTACAATACTTGCATCCATATCTGTCAGGTGTTTATAAAAACAATTTTACCCACACCCTTCTCCTTTGAGCATGGTTAAACTGGTTGCGTAACTGAAGTGTGAATGAACTGGTAGCCCACTCAAAAAGTTAGATTGAAGATGTAAAAACATGTTGGGCAAAGCTAAAGTCCATGGCCGCTGTTATATGACAACAGGTTTTTGGAGGACACTGTATACATGTATGTAGAGTACATTGACCCACTTAAATGTATCAACTGCAAATTTAAATGTACATGTAAATTGCAGTCTTTAATTGTCATCTCTGTAATGTACTGTAGTGTTCCTGAACGCTCTTTTTGTTTGATAACAGTGAGGTGCCTTGTTTCCATGTTAAACAGAAATTGTTAGAAATTTTTCCTTCACACAAGGTGAGCTAATTCTGACAGAGAAAGTGGAGTCTGCATTTATGCCTACAGTTGTGCAGTTTGAGTAACCTTACTTTTTTGGTCAATTCTGAACTTTCCTATCCTCTTAGGTACTGTTTGATATTGTTTTTTTAGACTTACAGCTACTGTAATTTTGAAGTGCATAGATCATTGTAATACAATGTGTGATGTTTACAGTTACTTATATTAATAGACTGCTGTGAAGAAACTTGTTCTTCATCACTCTCTCAGTATAATCTGAGTGTATGGAATCTGTTAAGAATTATGCTATATTTGTATAAAATTTCTAATTGAATATTGTTATCAAGAAAAAATATTTTGATTAGACATTGTTCAGGCAGGCAGCAAGATCTAAACCCTGTCTTCAATGTCATGATTTAATGTGGCTACATTGGATGTAACACTGGCTTTGCAGGGGATCAGAAATTCTGAATCTTCTCCTGTGTTCTTTGGGGGATCAGAAATTCTGAACCCTTTCTAGAGTTCTTTAGGGGATCCGAAATTCTGAACCCTTTCTAGTGTTCTTTGGGGGATCAGAAATTCTGAACCCTTTTTAGTGTTCTTCGGCGGATCAGAAATTCTGAACCTTTTCTAATGTTCTTTGGGAGATCAGAAATTCTGAACCCTTTCTAGTGTTCTTTGGGGGATTTGAAATTTTGAATCCTCTCTTGTGTTGTTTGGGGATCAGAAATTTTGAATCGTTTTCTATGGAGGTACCTCTCGAGACAAGAAATTCAAAAAAATCATTTGGTGTCTTATGCGTGACTTAAACATTACATTTCAGTTCAAATAAAGAATAGGAAATTGCTTGGAAGAATTTTTTAATTCCTTGCAAACAGGGAAACTTTTCCTCTGAGTTTTAACACCAGTTTAAGATTCTTAGTATATTGCAAAAATCGTATTTGGAATTAAATGGCAATCATAGACTTCCGTCTAAGCTCCACGTTTCACTTTAGGCCAATTTTGCCCTCATTTCCAACGGAACTTCCAAGCCTGCAACGTAAAAATAACTTTTCTCCGAGACAGGTTTCTATTTTACACCGAAAAAGTAGCCATTTTTGAAGTGGTTCTTAGTATTTACTCTGAATTTTATCAAATTGGAACACCACATTTTAGTTTGGAAGGCGTTGTAAGACTTAGTTCATCGTGTCATAGAAATTGCCTTACTACTGTTTTCGAACCGATTATAAGGGTGTCTGAGAATAAACCATTGTGAGTTCTTTCTGTATAAATTTTCTTAATACTCGATTAATTGTTGAACCAAATGCTCAACTTATTTCCCTGAAGGTGGTCGATCCAACATGCAAATAAAACATTAGTAAGGATTAAAAAAAACTGCTCAAGATCGATTAAATGGTGGCAAGTATATGTCGCCTGATAAGAGTAGTTTCGACGGCTTGGATTTAGCAAGCATTTTTATGTAATTGTGTGAAAGCACAGACTGATTTCGGTTTATAAGTGACATTCATTGCATGTACAATATCACCTCATATTCTTAAATTCAGTGTTCAAGTCATTTTAACTCTTTAAAACCAGCAAAAAGTGTCCCTTTTAATTTTGAAGAGGGTTTAGTCCGTCTAGATTAAGTTTCACCACTTTGTCGTAAATATACCTAGCTTTCGATTGAATCAGAAAAGTAATTTAAAATTCTCATTTCCCTTACTGACCCATCAAAATTTCCATAATTTTGTTTGACATACGATTGAGTGTATTGCCTTAGGGAGTGGAGGTTGTTTGGGAAATCATCCTTAAACGCTAATTTAATTTTGCGGTTGCAGTTCTTTGGCCCGAAGTCGGAGAGAATTATCATGATTGCAGCTGCGACAAACGTTCCTTCTCCTGCAAGCTTACCCCGGGAGTAATATGTTCATCCAGGTATGTCTCAACATGTTCACTTCCAAATGGCTTCGAATCGCGTCCAAGCCACAGGCAACGCAATCCACAAAAATGATACTTCCAACTATGAGAATGGGCCACCAGAGGCAATTCCCAAAGTTATTTATCTACATTTCAATCACGCTTTGGATAGATCTGAGAAAAAAAGTCAAGCGTTTAGACCATCGTTACCCAACACGACTTGAAGAAAGTGAATATCGTAAGCAGCCCCCAGCACGGACCAAAGAAGGTTATTTCAATAAACAACATGCAAGAATAGACACTGCTTCTGCTGAGACAAATTTACACAATTAACCAACTGACGGCCGACCCAACAGCATAAAAAAGATTTCCAGATTTGAAAATGTGCCTAAATGTCTTGCTTGTTTACCAATCAATGAATGCCCTGATATTGATGCTAGAAGATCTTTGACGCACTTTGAAAGGACTCAAAGATCCTATGCACGAGTACATCAAAATGGGCATCCTGTTGCTAGCGAAAACGAATACTTGTCTCAGAAGAGTGTGGCATATTTTAAACCAAGAGGCTATCAAACAGCCAGGGTAATCCCATTCATCTGGCACTCAGCGGAATTCAGTCCAACGCCAACCAATTGGAACCGAAGTATCCAATGGAGATCGAGAACTTGAGACTTCCACACACACTTGGAAGACCGAAGCATCACCCACATCCTAAGTGGCGAAATCCTGGTCCAGTTCCGTTTCCAGATCATATCCGTTTTTATTCAGAAGAAAGTACTAATTTATTGAGAGAAAATCGAGAGCCAGACGTAAATTTGGCCAAGCGCAAACCATTCAATGTGGTAGTTTCAAATGCCATCCAGCCAACTTCACCGTTGTCAAATTCAGTAATGCCTTCCGTGCAACATTCCTCTGCTGAGAGCGATTATTATAGTGCAAGACAGATAACGGCAGATTTGTCTTCGGCTTCCACATCCAGGGCAGTCCATGCGTCCACATCTCCCAGTGGTATTCCCTCAGCCATACCAGCAGCGTCCCCTTATTATCCACAAGATATCAATCGATTGTCAAGAGGAGAGAATGAAAAAGACCCAACCTCGACCAAATGTCATATGTGCCGTGAGTCAGGAAAACAGGCTACTGCTGCCTTGCCAGATCACATAATGAATGCAGTGCCCACAGATGTTCAGTTAGTATCTCACCCTCCAGCACGCCAGTTGCCAATTTATACGCCAGAAGAGGCTAGCGAGAATCGCTCTCAAAAAGCCCGCTTTCCAGTCCATATTGTACACGTTCCTCCTAATGCAAGCCGTCTTAACGCTCCAAGGCCTTGTTACGCAGCCAATCTAAATGGTCAGTCGTGTTACCGCACTTGGGACGTACGTCAGCCAGTTTCAACCAGTGCAAGTCAATCACTCAAGACTAATAGAAAAGTGCAATACACAGCTGGCTATGCCCCAAGTCAGTCCAGTGCTTCAGAAGGTCTTATCAAGGTACCTTTTCAATATTCTTGCCAATCTACCTTTGAAGGGTTTTGTCGCCCCCCGGGAAAAGAGACTAGTGCTCCAAACCATCGCATTGACTCGATGAACTGTATACAACAAGAAACACCGCCCTTTTCTAAATAAAATGCCATGATAGTAGCTCTACCACGTCACCCAGATTATGTAGCGCCGGCAGTCTGTCAACCAGTAAGCGCCCATGGTCTCGTGACCTCTAATCTGAGATATAGATCGATGAATGGCCATGTCCCTGCAGAACCCAATAATACTTCTCGCAGTGCAAACTCTGCGTTTCAAGAGCAACGGAAAAGCCGAGGTGGTCCTTATTCGAGAGTTAACTCATGTAGCGCCCCTAAACAGCAACCACATGATGAAAACAGTGCTGATGACTTCAAATATGGCGGTCCTTCAAGCTGGAGTAACGTTTCACGGTATGCATCAGGTAACATTACTAGGGGCTACCCAGCAATCCTAACGCGCGATCAAAGAGTATGCGACAGTTTGACAACAACGAAAGAACCTCACTTTTACACCTCAGTGGACTCAAAGCCACAAGGTCACAGGAAGAAAGAAGACTGTAAGTTCTCCGAAGCAGCAACGAGATGCCGAGAAATGTTGCAACCTCGCGAAGATAGGATGCCTGGTATTGACCGAGAGCAACGGACCAAAAAACTGGAGAAGTTCACCAAATTTGTTGTCGGCATAGAAACAAGAATACATTGGGATAAAATCAGGGACAACAACGAAAACTCGAACAGGAGTAAGGAGCATAACATGCAGATTGTGAGCGTTTCCAGTACGCACAGTCAACGTGATGATCCAACAGAGATGCATGCCAATTTCTCTCAAAGTGAATCTGATGACGTTTTCTGTATGATGCGCCTGGAGAGAGTGTACTACTCCATCAGTGCCGAACCCTCCCTTCATGTCCAGAGTTCTATCATTTCCCGGGAACAAGCTTCCGAACCTAGTGAGTTTGGTGTTGATGCTCACAAAGGGCTTACTAATCTCCGTGGTGATAGGTAAAGAAAAAAAAAGGTTAAGTCTGCATACGAGCCAAGTGGCCCATCAGGCCGGAGCTTATCCCGGTTTCTGTAGCATGAAGCGACTAGGAGTATTTCTACTCCCCCCTGGATGGGATGCTAGTCCATCGCAGGGTTACCTCCAGCATTAAGTTCGCCGGTACCCATTTATACCTTTGGGTGGAGAGAGGCACTGTGAGAGTAAAGTGTCTTGCCCAAGAACACAACGCAATGTCCCCGGCCAGGGCTCGAACCCGGACCGCTCGATCCGGAAACGAGCGCACTAACCATGAGGCCACCGCGCCTCCCTTCCGTGGTGATAGACAGCGGATAATTGCCAACGATGAATGCTGTTTCAAACAACCCAGTTATGTCGCTTCGAGAAACAAAACCAGTGAAAGTGTGAAAGTACCTAATAATAAGAGGAAAGCAAATATCAGCAGTACTAAAGGAGATGAAGTTTGCAATGCAAAGCGAAAGAAGATTGAGAAAAACAAGTCAAAAGTTTCATTAAAAGGGACAGTTACTCAAGCCTTACAAAACGTTACGAAAAGTGTAGAAATTCTTCCCACGAAACTGAGACCTGACCTTTCAACTAGAAAGTGACAGTCAGACATTTTTGGAAGATCTGAAAAAGACATCCGTGGAGGCAGACGCTCGTATCATGCGTGAGAGAATCCACAAGCGGTGTTCGAGGAAGGCGCGGGTCAACAGTTAATAAATTTCCCCTCTCAAGAAATAACTGATCCAGAGCCGGACTTGAACCTTAGCTGTAACATAAAAGAACTGATGAACTTTAGCAGAAGACAAAGGCCAAACTTGTAATAACAATGTCAGCTCAATAGACCCACAAAAGCTAAAATAAGCAGCATTACGAAAGGTCAGAAATCCACGGCGATTATAAACTCCTAAGCTAGTTAGCATTATTTACTCACCTATCCAGAATCACGCATTTCTAAGATCTCTGTACGTAAGGGGCTAAGACAGAAACTGCAAAATATTTACTATATTTATCGAAGTTTGCTTCATTTCCTTTTCAGTGTAAGAGTACACTTGAAGTTTCATTTCCTTCGGATCCATTTAACCTGGAAGAAAGTGACGTTGATGTTCTGGCCTCAGAGGATAGGTCAAAATTTTTAGAAACCAGAGAGTGCAAGGGACCGCATACGATAAACGCTGCAAACGTAGGATCTACAAGAGATCTGATCAGCCAAAAAAATGTATTAAGACAAACAATAGACTGCAAGGCTGATACTATGTGAAAAACGTTTCGAGACAGCAACATGACAAGAACCGATAAAGTAGGATCAGTGGACATCAGTGAACAGTGGACAGCTGCAAAACTTTACGCTGGTTGATGCAACTGTACCTGGCTGAATCTAGTGTATAAAACGTAAAGATAATTTAGGGAGGGTCTTTTTTAACTTGAAACTGCTGCTGTACCGTGACAAAACACACTGACAATACGTACGGAGGTATTAGACACAGTACTAGAGTCTGTGAGTCCCAAGACTATACAGTACAGAGTGTTTCTTATGCATTATGACATAGAAACAATAAACCACGTTTGTCCATCTTTTATACTCTGAAAAAAAAAGCTTTTGAGGAAAATCAATATTGAATTGTCCGGTAGACGGCGTTATTCGTTTCTTGGACAACCGGGTCGATAGACGGTCTAGCTTTCATTTGACAAAAAAATGGGTGAAAATGAATGAGAATGAGACATCAGAATCTCAACTCACAAAAAAAGCCCAAAATAACTGACTTCTTGTAACCATTATTAGTTGCCTTGTTTAAATTCGCTCTCTCCTAAAACTTGTCCGTTTTATCTTACTTTTTAAATCTTATTTCACTGTAGTTGTAATTTGTTTGTTCCATGTTTGTAGGTTTATTGTCTATTATTTTTTAACATTTTCTCCGCCCCTTTCTCACCTGCACCGAAAGTTAGCTAATTTTGTAAATATGGGGGCCAACTAGGAAACCGAATGGTTTCCTTGATCCCCATACAATATTGCAAACATAAAAAGCTCTAATTTTACCTATAAAAGTAAATTGTGAGATTTATTGTCTTGGGTTACAGTATTTGCCCAGAAGTGAGAAGTGGACTGCATTTTTCTCGGTTAACTACAAGATCATCGTGTCGACAGTTCAGTGCATGTTTTTTTCCCTGTCCAGTTCAGTAATAGTTAAATCGGCCCTCGGCTATGTCAACCATCACATCATAGAGATCTCGACCTCAGATAATGTGACCACCCATTTCTGTGTCACGTACATGTCACGCATAATTCCAAGAATTTAGTCTTTGGTTGACCGACTTGGCGCAACTAGAATGACTTCCTTCATAACTGTGCTGTTCGCGTTTTAGTGTTTTAACTCCACCTGCAATGGGAAACTCTTTGAAAATCGAGGGAGTTGAGATCAAAGAAGAACTTGGTGGTGGAAGTTACGGTGTTGTTTACAAAGCCAAGTGGAATGGGCAGTTTGCAGCGGTGAAAGTGCTTAGGGAAGACATGTTGTGGTATCACCCAAAAGCATTGGAAGATTTCAAGAAAGAATGCGAATTCTTTCGGGTATTAAAACATCCCAACATCGTGGAAATGTTCAAAGTTCTTTTCCCAGAAAACAGGTCACCTGTTCTTATTATGGAGCTCATGTATTGTGATCTACAGTCGTACTACAAAAACTCGAAATCGTCGCCGAAGGTTGCGCTTGACGAAGTCATCCGAATCATGTTGGATGTTGGCGAAGGACTGAAATTTTTACATGACCGTGGGGATCCCATCGTACACCGAGACATCAAGTCTAACAACATTCTACTGGACACAAAACAGAGGGCCAAGATTGCAGATTTGGGTCAAGCCAAAGAGTTTCCCGGCCTGGGATTTGGCGCTCGTCTGATGGGTGCTACCCCTGTTCCAGGCACCACTGTATACATGGCACCAGAAACATTTCCCCGTGGCAGCCGTCAGTCTCAAGCTGTTCTCCATCGTGTTGATTACGGAGCGGAAATTGATGTCTTCTCGTTTGGTGTTGTTTTGCTGGAGGTGACAGTTGGTCACTTACCATGTCCGAGACCTCTATTCACGCCGTTCACACGAGGTAAGTTTAGTCGCACCTCGATCCCGGTAGATGAGAAAATAATCATTTGATTTTTAAGGGGATATTGACGAGATCATATTTAGATTGGATCGCCTTGTATTCCTCTCTTTTTCCTCTATTTCTATATAAATTAAATTACAATTATTATGTTAATCCTTGCAATTGCAGACAATGTCGTCTAATTAAAGTGAAGTATGATCATCGCAGTAAATTTTCCAATTTAAGCAACTGGAAAGAAGAAGCCTGAAAAAAATCAGGGCTTCAACGGGATTCGAACCCGTGACCTCCGCGATACCGGTGCGATGCTCTACCAACTGAGCTATGAAGCCACACATTATTTCATTATTATTTCATATTTCATTATTGAATTATTTCATATATACTTCACAATGTCGTCTAATTTTCACATAAACTATAACTTTCACACCCTGTAAGTTGTTTGCCCATTCTTATTTTTTCTTTTTGTTTTTCTCTGTATCCATGTTTTTGTGTGTATGAGATCAGCCTCCCACCAATATTTGTGAGCTAGGCTTGCTTGACAGTTAAGTCAAACGCCCATTAAGTGGCCACTCTTTGGGAAATGGGAGGAGGCTATTTAATAGGGATTGATCACTTAATAGGGGTTGATGTACTTTGAATACTTTTTACCATCAGGTTAATTTTTTAGTGGACATAGAATTACATCAGGATAATCATGATAAACATGTATTTGAATATTTTTATCAGTCATCCCTTTCTATTAACTGTCATCGCCTTTTCCAAAGCAAAGCTTAACTATGTGTCTTAAATTTTGGGAGGCTGTTTTACAGGGGATTAGAGACAATAAGAAAACCCTCATCGGTATGACCCAAACTTTGTCATGGTCAGTGGTGGCTGGTTAATAAGGATTTTATTTGCAGTATAATTACTGACAATAGTTTTAGGACTTTGATAACTGGCCACTAATAGGTTAATTTGACTTCTTCATAGGTGGCCTCTTTATTGGAAGTTAGACTGAAATATAATATTTTTTATATTCCATCAAATATTTTCACTCGCATGCAAATATTGGTCTAAATGGGTCATGCAATTGAATATGCCTCACCTAAATCTGGGGAATATCCTAGTAATAAAATTCCCCCAATTTTGGAAAAAAATATTTGAAGGATGAATAGACACAGTAGTGCTCATTTGACTTAAAAAGTGCTTGGATATTTGCCATTTGGACATACCTGTTCCTTGAAGGACCTCAAAGCTCACATTTTTCTTCAAGCTTTGCTCTTGGAAAGTTTTTCCCTACTCAGAACAGAGAGAGGGCACTTCCTGAGTTAGTAACAAGGCAGGTATACATTTAGGAGGCACAGGAGACAGTGTGGCCAAGTGGTTAGGTCGTCGGACTTGAATTCCAGAAGTCACAGGTGCAAGTCCTGCTCTGACCACTAATCTGGAGTTGTTTCTCAGTAGACCCAAGTTCAGCTCTTTGGCCACATTTGTAAATGGCCACCTGGTCTACCTCCTGCCAGTTGTGATTTTTAACCATATTATGGTCATTTGCATTATTTGTTTCATTTGTTTCCATTGGCCCTGAAAAGCCCCACTAGGGGAGTGGTCAATATAAGATATGTATGTTATGTGGGTAAACTAGTGGATCTTGAGGTGCTTAAAATTGGGGTAAAAATAAATTGATGCAAAGGAACAGTTAGACACCACGGGTGCTGACCATTTGCCAGAATAAACCAGTTGGGATGAATGTTGAATAATGGTAAGGGTTTTTCCAAAATCATCAAACCAGCTGAATGAGTTGGCACTTACAATTTGCAATTCAATTTCCCATTATTGTTTAATCAGCTGATTAGAGACTCAGGAAACTGGAAAATGTGGCAAATGGTAAGGACATTTCTGCTCTTCAGTTCCAAATGAAAAAATGAGGACCGATCTGGAGATAGTCTACAATTTCCAAATGGGTTTCTCAGAAACCTACTGTTCCATTTGACTATTCACCCAAAATTTCCAGATATTTTTACTAAATGGTAAGCACCCTACCTCTGTAATCTCTATTTTAACTGGCTCAATTTGTAAACACTATCTCTATTAGTTTTCTAGCAGTGTTCTGATGCAAATGCTGCAATGTGATTGGCTGAGCTGTCATACTCTGTCAGTGTGCAAGGGCAGGAGGTTGTCCATAACTCAGGGGATGTTCTCTCATTTCTCCTATGTTTGGGACAAAGATTATGGGTTGATTCAATTTCCAAGAAGATTAGAGAAAGGAAATGATGGCCATTATGCAACTCAAAACCATAAAAATTGTCCAATAAATTGATGAGCTCATGTAAACAGCTGTAAGTTTCAAATGCTAAATTGTGTGGTTCCAGAAAATATAAATAAAGGAAGTATGAACCAAAACTGGAATTTCCAGAGGGATTGGGGGGTAATGACAAGCTGTTAGCCTTATCTGTTGGGGGGGTATGGATATTTTTCCAGAACAACACAATTTTATCTGTAAATGATTTTGCTTAATATGAAGTTTAATACTACTATGGCTTCATCTACTATCACTTCATGGAAATTTTGAGCTCATTGTGTTCACATAGTGTAATGCAATCCTAATCCAGTGTGTATCAAGTTTTTGAGATAGATTTGTTTGCCAATTTGGCCTCCCCACAGCAGGGGCAAATTACATCATGAGTGCATGTATGCAGTCACATATGTGCCATAGAGATTTGCAAAAAGTGTGTGTGATTTCTGCAAAGCTGAAGTTTGGCGCTGTGATTGCGACCCGCTTGCCTTTGGCAACAAGTAACCTAAAAGCATCAGGAGAGAATGTTTTGTTGCTCGGTGACAGCAAATGGCCACAAATTGTGGTAACAAATCAAATCTTCTACATAGTTTGGCAAATGGCCATGAAATTGACCCTCAACCTGTGGTCACATAATAAATTTTTTGATTTATAGCTTGGCAAAATTGGTTTTAAGAAAACAAATTTGTGTTGTGTAACTTGCTAAAAGGCCATGTTTCAAGGTTGATTCACCATTTTCATTTGTGAAAACAAGAGGTAAATTCAAGCAATATAAAGAAATAGAAACCATTTGTCGACATGCTGTCTTGCAGGGCCCTGGTCAAAACTTTATTTTCTCAAGGAATATTTATTACACAGTGTCAGCAATCTGCAATTGAATTCTTAGTGTTGCAAACAGTTCAAATGCCTTTCCTAGAACATATTTTGTCCAGTACATCAGTTAATACTTGATTAATTAAAAACACTTTTACTACAGGCTATAATCTGTTCACTGCTAGTTCAACTTCACGTGCAGGTCATTATCTGTCATTCAAGCAATCTTAGTTTTCTATTGAGCCATTTGAATGCCACCAAAGTAGACCAAACATGCAAAGTAAAAGTGAACCCACTGCTCTAATCTTTGATTAATACTAGTAATCTAATAATTATTCATAATTAGGACTAGGGGAATTGCTTTGACCAGTAATCTATTGTTCAAGAGCCAGTGAAGTAACTCATTCAGACAGAGGGGTAGTGGGCGGCGACCCAAGAGGAAAATGGGTCCTGGTCAAAAATGGGGAAAGGCCTGGCTGGAGTGAAGGTTGACCTTAATCTCATTTTAGTAAGGAGTTAAAGAGGGACTGTTAAAAGCGTTTTGCCCGTTGCACCAATTAAGATCTTAATTGTGTTTTTGGTAAATCAAAAGGGGAGGGGGTTGAGATACCCAGCAGACCCTTCCCCTAGGCTACAGTATGTCATGGTTCTGACCTTCTGCATTGACAGTAATTCATAACCAATTGAATTTATAAAGTTTATCTCAAACATTAGCTTCTGCTGTTGGAGGGGCAACGATAGAAGGGTGACAGGTCTGGTATGATGGCAGGGCTTGGATCACTGCAACAAAAATCACTGGACTTGCCTGGCCCTTTCAAACTTTCTTTATATTACAACCCTTGGGATTTGAATGGGTTTATATGTCAGACCCCTATTGCTGATGGTTACATGGCATTACGGAGGAGGAGGAGCTGGTGGGGCTAAAGGGTAGGGCCTGGTAGGGCCTTTTTTTCTTGGGTTGAATCTTAGGGTTTGCAAACGCAAGATAAATTGCCAAACAGTGATGGCTAGTATGTTTGTCTTAGCCAGATTTTGTTGCCCCACCACTTTAAAATGGTCTCTGTGGTTTCTACATTATTTATGAAATTATCAGCAGAATAGCTGCTCACACTCGGAAGTCACAGGGTAATGAGCTATTCAAATGTGGGTACCTAATTACAATACTATGTGAGTTGTGGAATTTCCGTCCCACTTCACACTGTATGTCAGTGCTTTCTCACAATTGTCACTAAGTACATGCATAGACAGTTCCAGGGGGGAGGAATGTAGGGTTGCTACCCACCCTTCCTTCGTGAGATGTTGTTTGGGCTTGTCCTGTCTTCATGAATTTAGACTGTTCGTTGGACAGTTACAATTCGTTCCTCCTCTGATGTCATGAGGTCTTTGATCTTCCACAACCAAATGTCCATTCAACAAGTTTTCACATGCTAGTGCTTTATCATATATAATTGCTTCTAACAAAAACAGGTGTGTTAAGCCTTGACTGCTTATCCTTGCTATTTTTCCTGGCTATTTTCTTGGTCGTGAATAACTTGATTATAGTGATGACTAGAATGTAGATTTTGGTCATAATAAGACATTGATCATGAATAACCCTGTTCTGTTTAAAGAATGCCTTGCCTAGTTAAGTGTTTATATGCCAGCACCAGCAAATATATAGAGGATATTACACGGTGGCGAGAAGATGTGAATTTTATGTTCAAGTGGCAAGAACAATATTTCACGAGTGAGTGTAGCAAACGAGTGAGATATTGTTCTTGCGACGAGAACATAAAATTCATATCTTTGAGCTAACATGTAATGTTCTTTTTATTGCAAATACTGATGACGGCGGTTTTGACGATTATACAAGGATTTCCAACCACTTTCCGAAGATTTCCGAAGATTCTCCAAAACTTGCCCGAAGGTCACACGAACGTTGACGAACATTTCCCGAAAATCTCCGAAGATTACCGAAGATTTCCGGAAATTACCGAAGATTGCCGAAGACTTTCGAGGAAGATCCGAAGATGTTTCGATGATACACCAACGAATTTAAGTACAATTTAAGAGGCAAACTTGATATCGTGAAATCATCGATATCTTCACTAGTGGGGATATGGAAAATGCACCACTCGAGTCCCGGATATGGTTTCGTATGAATTTTACGAGTGGAGTATTTTCCAGTAAAACACTCGTGTCTATATAATAAAAATGTGCACGTCATGCGGCAATTGCAGGCCGGTAGGCAGCCAAATTTTTAAGGCCACGCCGGCCACGCCGAATATCTCGTGTGGTTGGTAGTAGTTTCGTGTTGCTTGAGTAACTGTATTCGTAAATCCTCCCTTCCAGCTGAAACACCCGAGCTTTAATCAAGCAACAAGGAAATAAGAAATAAAGTACCTTTTCGGAATATCGGAATATCGCCAACCCAGAATTAAAAGTTAGCCGTAGAATCAATTTTTATTGCGTAAAAATGTTTTCCACTGCTTGTGTTTTGTGTAGTATTCAAACTAAAAATAAAAGGACAAACAATACAAACCGAAAACCTCCGAAAGGTTACAAAAATGAAATCAAAATTCTCGCTAATCCTTGGTACAACTTAATCGGGCTTTGAACAACCCGGCCCAGGTTACTATGCTCTTCTTTTTCTCGGAATCAAAACATCCCAAGATAAAGTCACCACTGAACGGAGAAAAAGGGAGGGCAGTTTTACTTGGCCTCTCTCCTAGGTTCACCATTGTATATTCCCATATCGGTTTTCGTACTGTCGTACTAATGTAGTGTTTGCTTCCTCATTTCAGATGGGAATTTTGTCCCAGAACACACTCGCCGAAAGAAGGAACTAGAAGAGATGGGGATCCTTCATCCGCTCAGAGACATCGTTCTGCAGTGCCTTGAAAATGACCCCAGCAGAAGACCCACAATCAATAAAGTCACTCAAGACTTGAAAAGAAACGACGGCAGTCAAAAACGAATCGAGTTAAAAATCGCTCTTCTTGGAAATTCCGGAGTAGGAAAATCGCTTTTGATAAAGCGATATATAGACAAGGATATTCCACAAGAATTTGTGAAGTCTACAATCGGTGTAGAACTGCACCCTGTGCCACTAGAGATTGGAAATCAACTGGTCATTCTCAGAATTGTAGACCCGGCGGGCCAGGAGAGGTTCGACAGCATTGCCCCGTCCCTGGTTAGAGGCTCGCACGGCGCTTTCCTTGTTTTTGATATCAGTGAGCCCCGAACATTTATGGACCTTCCAAAGCACATGAACTTTATCGGTAGTTCTTGTAATGAAAATGTGAAGATCATGTTAATAGGGAACAAGAAAGATCTTCCAAGACAAGTCGCGTTTGACCGAGCTAAAAGCTATGCTGACTCAAACGAAATGGAGTACCTCGAGGTGAGTGCTATGACACTTGAAAACCTCGAGGAAATGTTTGAGCGCTTGGCGAGTAGTATTTTAGACTCGCTTGACACAAGCGATGTACGTATTCTAGAAAGATCAGTGTCTCGTGTTCATCTTACAGGTGATAAGTTGAAAACTAGTGAAACTAGAAGCCGGTGTAACTGTAAGTAACGGTGGCAAAATCGCATCGATCATAACAAGGAAGGTGTTACCCTGGTATTATTACGAGTGTGGTTTAATACTCCAATCCTTTGCGAGTGTCCTACGGACTGCCTGCGCATGCCCTCAGTCCCGTAAAAACCCAACAACAATAACAGCGGGGAATGGCGTTTGTAACACAGAAGATATTTGTTTACAATCATTGTTTTTGTTATTTTTAAAAATGTTCAAAACGTTAAGCAAAAGAATTCTTTGTTTCACCCGCCAATAGTTCTCTGGTTGGCATATTAATAACAATAGGAGGCGTCACTGATATCTTTGCAATAGAAGTAGTGGTGGCTATGAAGTGGCAGCTTGTAACTTAGTATTTGGTTTGAAACTGAAAGAGAATTTTGCCGCAGGCAATTAGACGCTCTTCGGACTCGTTACGCATTCCTTTTCCAGGAAAGATTAGCAATGCGTGATGATCCCACAAGAGGCAAGGGTGCGCACCAATTAATTGAACACTACACTCAATTGCTGAATAGAAAAAACAACAACTGTTTTTGTTCGATGAGCATTAGCAATGTTTTATTGCTTTGTCAGTTGTACAATTCAAATGATTCAGTTTATAGTCTTACCGAACCGTGAATCAGACGGGGGAATAGGTACCAGTCAACAAACACAGCAGACCGCGGCTCTTTTCCAAGAATATACGTCTGTTTCAAAACGAGTCTAAGTTTGATTTGCTTGAAAATGGACATTTTCGTATGAAAGCTTTTGCACTAAGAGTTGTTTGACCAAAGAGACAAAGGCAACTCGGAAAATGGCCTGTAGACTGTGCCAATAGCTCTGTTTGTCAAAGCTGCTGAGTATGACGTTCGAAAAATGCAACGTTCCCGACGCACACGTGTACATACGTTGCACAATTTGGATAACAAGAATTGGAAACTCAAGAGCTTCAAAGAAGCTGGACTTCCCCTGTCTGACTCATCAGATTACTTTATACTTTATACTTTTTTAAAGTAAATATACCGACACCTTATGGAGTTATTGAATAATCTTTTGTATACCATGCCTTAGAAAATACAGCCAATCAGAATACAGCAAAGCTGTTGTATATTCGACGTTATTACACCCAACCTTCCCATCGTGCGCCGCGCGCATGTCCCATTGGTTTTGTTGGCCCTGTAGTTTTAGACTCGTGTGTATGCCAAGAAAATACAAGTGACTCGCGGCATATTCCATGGTATTCCACTCGAAAACGTTGCATAACTAGTATTTAAAAAGGTTCAGCTGGTTTGTTAAGTTAGTTCTCCTGCTTTATCATCGCTCGATACTTAAGAGAACGCAGTTGAACTCACAATACTGAGTTAGTTTGTATCAACGGTCTACCCTCACGTGTATTCTGGTTACAGTCTTCTATTTTACTTTGAGGGTCTGTTTATATGGGGAAAAATTGTCCCTGCTGACTGGGTCTAGCATTGGCCCTTCCGATTTCCACGCTTTAGCTTGTTACTGACGTCACTAGTGAACGAGTCAAACAAGATATCCAAAGTGTTTAGATGGAAAAACCGTTGGCTCGCCTCCAAGGGTGGCTACGTTTAGTGAGTGATACTCCCCTGAGTACGAACAACTTTCAGTCTCCATATAAACAAATCAAGTTTAACTTTGTTGACGTTTGACCCCATCCTGTGCTTAAATAAATACTATACAATCTTGAAAACTATTCTTGTACAAAGCGTCCAGATAATTACAAGCAAACATTTCAATCATCCTTTATTTCATTGGGAAGAGTTGCGCGAAATAAGCCTTACTTGTCAAACGAGTGTTAAGAGCCGACCACGCGAAATAACGTTTGCTTACAATTGTCACATAAAACTGCTATTATCTCAAAACCACTTGCGCTGGTCCTCTGGGTTCAACTCACTGTGGAAGAGCGAAATCTCCTTTTCCCCTTCCCTTCCCTTCTTCCGTTTGTGGTCTTTTGTTCTTGTCGTTAACACCGAAAAAGGCAGAAACCCGAACTTTTTCTAGATATGGCGTTTGTCTCACTATGTTCCCCTTCCTCCAACTACCCCGATTCTGAGATAATAAATGAGCGAGTTAAAAAAAAAAACGCATACATGTAAATGCACTTGCTAGTGATCTTTTTGTGAATAGTCGAGAGAACAAGCAAATCAGGCGATGCGACACCTGACAGCTGCCGATCTTAAATGAGCTTTAAACGTGGGACCCTAGTTGCGTTATAAGTAAATTACACACAATAATGTACATCAAAAAAGATACTCGATTCTGATTGGCTGAGAGCAGTGCAGCTCAAGTGCATATTACACATCGTAATTCTGGACTATGATTGGCTGTAAGACAATAACAAATTTTCCTAGCCAATGATATCACTTAAAATGATGACGAAAATTTTGTCCGGACACTTTGAAAAAAAGTTTTCTAGCTCGAATGAGAAAAAATGGCTTTGAGAAAGATCTTCCGGCACTTCCTCCACGCAAATTTTTTTCATGTTTGTATTATTAATAAGTAGTCATACGGTTTTTCTCGTTCAATTTGGAATTAATCTGCACTTGTGAGTTTTTCAAAAAGCTCACTCGTGCCATTTAATTCCAAATTTAACTCGAAACCGTATGATTACCTATACAAAGTCTTAAGCATGAGTCGTACCGTGCAAATCGGCCCATGTCTAACTATCACTTGAAAACCGCCCCACACAACATCGTCCTCCGGGCGCTTCTCGATCCCTGGGGAAAGCTCTTCTGGGGGGAGGTGTTGTAGATTTTCTTTTGGCATCAACGCCTAGTTTACCGGGCATCAGTGTAAAAAAAGCGCAATTTTAAGAAGAACAGTATCGTCCGCCATCTTAGTAAAAGTCATCTAATGCGCCTGCGTAATTTAACATTTGAACACTGCTTGCGTTTTATACTCTACCCGTGTGAACTACGCTGAAAGACTACATTAATCGACAGAGCCGCTTTATCATTCGCCTCAAAAAGCGGATTGACGATGGGTCCAAGCAGTGGAAAGGTTTCATACCTTACTACTACAGTTATCGTGTGAAGAAATTGCAATTCAAGAGCAGCATGAGCGTTTCTTTGCGCCGGGGTTACCAGCAGCAGAGGAGCTTCTGTTGCCATTCTCGTCCCCTTGCTTCAAACTGATACTATCAGAGTCTTTTTCGATTCTCTTTCGCGGGACCTGTTCCCTGGTCGTGATTTGTGCAGGAGGTTCATAGCGCCGCGGAGAACAACTCGGCAGACTGGAAGCTGCGCTCGTAGACGGAGTAGACGAAGAAGGCGAAGAAGCAGAGCCCAGATCTCTCTGTTGCATCAACTGTTCTGTTAACACAGAAAATGTCTCTTCGATGTTTACACCGGTTTTGGCGCTTACCTCAATGTAAAAGAGATTGAATTCGAGACTCACATTTTCCGCTGTTTCAAAGTTCACCTCCCTGGGTTCACTGTCCGTTTTGTTTCCCACGAGGATGATAGGTATCTCACTTCCACATCTCCCCCGCACCATGGACACCCATTCGCGAATATTCACAAGAGAATCCCACGAGCCCACGTCAAAAACAACAGCGGCTCCATGAGCCCCTCTGTACAGCTGCGGAAGTGAACTCGTAGTGTTATACTGTCCTGATGTATCAACAATTTGAAGCAGAATAGACTTGCCCTTGAGCTGAAGACGCTCGTTGTACTCCCCACAAGCAATGGTCATCGGCATATGTTCTTGAAATGGAAGATTGGGCCTGACAAACTTAGTTGCAATGCTCGTTTTCCCGACTCCCTGGTCTCCAACCATGACAACTTTGAACTCGTAGTCATACTGGCCAGCGGTAACACGATGGATCGGCCTGCGCTGAAGGTTATCTTGTGATCGATGAAAATCTTTGTTTTCCTTGAAGACGCTGAGCGCCTTCACCAGATCTTGAGCAGCTGGACGGTCGTGGGGGCTATTTTCAAGACAGTGCAGGACGAGAGGACGCAAGGGATGCTCCGGTCGCAATTCATAAAGGTCCTCGCTCCGACGAATGGCTTCAGGCACTATGCGTCCATCTATCAAAAAAAAACAAAAAAACAAAAAAACACACACGCATGCATAAAGAGTTGGCATATTATGTTTTAAATGGGGGAGGGAAGAAATATGTTCTTTGTGACCTTATAGTCCAGTGTCAGGTTAACCAAAAGGTACTGAATTAAGAGACTATATGAACAGGGTTAGCCTCTATCTGAAGTTTAACAAATTGATGTCAGCTTTTCATGCGTCTGTCCTGTTGTTGATCATGAATTTTGGCATAACATTGTCAAAGTAGCTGTGGATCCACCAGGCGATAGCCGAGTGGGTCTGCAGATTACTTTGACAATTTTATGACGAAATTTATAGTCAATAACAGGAACTGAGGTCAATTTGTCTTTTTTTTTTCAATAAAAAATTGTCAAATTGTCCGCTCTCGCTGATCGCGTCAACATCGCATAAATTATAAATTCGTTTCTGTCCGTTTGTTGACAATGAAAATTAGCCAATGAGCACGCGATAATTTGTGCAGTTATTGTAAAAAAAATATCCGCAAATACCTGTGAGAGCACGATATATTGACAGCGTACATGTATATTGTTTCATTTTACGCTTCATAATTTTGTGAAAAATTGATTACAGACTGGCAATAACACTGTACAGATGAGTCTTTTTGTTCAGTGGTCTCGGTTAAATCGAAACGTTTGTTCCGGCGTTAATCACTGTTAATATTAGTTTTGGTACTTCTGCCCCCACCCCCCACCTCCCCCCCCCCCCCCCCGCTTCGCACTTACGATAAAGTCACGCAATCTCGGCTAAAAATGTTTCAGTTTGTGCACTGGTGAATTACATTAGGTATATTTCATAGCTGTATAATTTTTATGTAACTATATGGTTACTCCTTCTGGGGAAATCAAAACACAGCTGATTGCACTAAATCCTGATATTAAAATGAAATCAATCTTTATTGACATAAACAGAATCAATCATTCCATGATCTTTCATCCATGGAAACCTCACCTTCTGTATGTAACTCCGTTATTCGTACAGAAGGATGGCCAACAATAACCTCCAACACAACGACTCCAAAAGAAAATATATCTGCTTTAGTGCCGTATGTCTTTCTTTCTCTGCTGTAACACCATTTACCAAACGTTTCAGGCGCTCGCGTTGCTGGTGTTCCGAGATTACCAGTGGCAGCCATTTCGCCACCCGGAAAACACTTCGCAACTCCGAAATCGGCGATCTTCGCCTCTTTCGTAGCGGTCAGAAGTATATTTTTACAAGCAAGGTCTCTATGGACGATGGGCTCTGGTAGCTGATGAAGATAATTGAGTCCTTCAGCCACATCAAGCATTATGGAGACGGTATCGCGGAAGGTAACTCTTGGATCTGTTTGTGACCTCATTATAAATCGCCGTAAATCTTGGTCCAGCAGCTCAGTCACTATAATTGTTGATTCCCTCGGTGACTCTGGTATCACAGCAGTCAAATATTTCACGATGTTTGGGTGATTTAGACCGCTTAACAATTCCCACTCCTTTTTAAATTTCTGTTTTACATCGGTCTTCTCTAACAAGTAGTTGTGAAGTTTCTTCGCAGCAACTTGTCTGTTTTCCCAGACGGCCTTGTACACCACGGCGTATGATCCCTCGCCGATTTTTGTCAAGAGATTCACTTCTTCTTTCGATGAAGTATTTCCCATTTGCTTGGCTGTGTCCTAAACGTCCTTGGTAGTATTTTTACACGGAGGCGCCGAACTTAAACTAACTACGTACTATACTCAAGCAAGGGCAATCGTGGCGCGAGGCCCCTTCCCAGTCCCCGAGGTATGGCCGTCAGGGACTTGTCGGCCCCTGGGTACGATCAAATATTCTGATCTGGGGGTAGTCGAACAAACGCACTTTGAAGTAATAAAAGACAAATGCAAAGTTTCTAGATTCCGAGAAAATCACTCTGGTTTAAAAACAAATAATACCACAATCTTTGCTATGGCTAGTAACCTTTCTTTAAAGAAACCAGTAAAAAAATAAAACAATGTTCATGTGTAGTTTAGTTTCGAATATTGTTTTCCAAGCTAATTTTTGTTTCAAAGCCTGCACCTTAAGATTGAAAAACTAAAACTAGCCGGCCTGTTAAGAGTATTTTCCGAGATGTTTATCCGGTATCTCATTGAGTATGTAAAGAGCACACCTCTACACAGTTGTTCTTTTGGCTTTTTTGTTTCGTTTTTTGACACAGATTTTGTTAATAATCACCTCATTATTTTCTCCTCCCGTTCCTTAATTTACAGATTTTTGCTATCGTCTCCGTTGACGAGCCAGGACTCTAGATCAGATATCATTTGACCGGCTGCCAATCATGAAGAAGATGGGCGTCAAATAGTCTGCACATCAACTACAAGTCTTTCCAAGACGTGACAGAGTGGATTGACGAACTCCGGCGAATTGAGCAGTTATAAGGACGGAATAATTCTACCCAACATTAACAAGAGGTACTGACAAAGGCATCATAAACAGTGCAAATCTTGAAATTGTGCGTGAATTGCAGATCACAAGAACCGTGACTGAAACTGTCCCGCTTGTTCTTACCCTCCAGTTTAGTCTCTAACTCAAATCCTTGTTTGCTGTGGGTATCAAACCATGTTTGGAATTTAAGACGGAATCATGTTCAAGGACCCAAGTCAGCCTCCACCACTTTCAATGCCATCAAAATTATTGATATTGCATGGTGAAGCAAAATCTTAATGCTTTACTGTAAGTTGTGTTACTGAAAGTATGCTTACAGTCAAACCAAGTGAAGCGTACCCCTCAAGATTACATTAATGAACTGATTATTTGAATACTGAACCCGCTAATCGTTTCAAGAATGCAATAATGAATTTATTATTTGAATATTGAACTCGCTAGTCATTTTAAACATCAATATTAAGTTGATTTTTTTTGAAAATTAAACCCATTAGCCGTATTCTTGAAACGACTACTGGCTCGTCACGTGGGGAGGAAGATTGCGTGACGAGCCCTGAAAGAGCGTCCCCCTAGGAGGCTGCTACTGTGGAACGATCTGTGGAAAGATCTGTGGAACATTTGAGCGGACTTAGAATTAACAGAGCCATTAAAAACGTTTACTGACGAAAAGAGTACAACTGCGGAGCTGTAGTTAAAGAGATCATGTGTTGGTTTGTTTTAGTTTGTTTGTTTGTTGTTGTTTAATCTTTCGGAATCGTTCAAAACTCTTCGTATGGATTTACCTTACATTTCATAGCGAATACCCGAGGAAGAGAACGAGAATCTTCTGAAGGTCAAGTGCTGAGTATGAGTTCAAGTTGTTTGGACACAATAGAGTAACCTGTTGTATCTTCTCTGCAAACTCTTCCTCAAATAACTTTGTTGTATCTGATCATGTACGTAATTTATTATTCACGTAATTATTACTTATAATTATGTAATTTCCCCATATACAAATGGCTAATGTGATCTCAAAATCCACACCTGTATATAATAATTAGCAATGATTCAACGAGCACGAGCTGGATATGAGATGGTATAGATAGCCAACGAGGCGCGTGGAGCCGAGTTGGCTAGAATCATGTCATATCCAACAAACAAGAAAGGAACAATTGCTTTGTTAAAAACGCCTCCAAAATATAGAAAACTAGGCTAAAATAGAAATAAAAACACCCTCAAAAACCGTACGCCTACCATATTTGTGGAGCATGGTATAATGGCTCATAACCCATGAGGGCTAAGCCAATGAAAACTCTCGAATTGTATTATCCAATGATCCAGTTTTTAATAATAAGCACTTAATGACTGGCCCCAAGGGAAACAGTGAGTTTCCCTTGGGGCGATAAAGTGATGCTTGCGATAAAGTGATGCTTGACGCCTACGGTGGCTGTGCTTACAGTACGAGCGGCAGTCAAACCGAGCTATCCTTCAGAAACGACACGATAACTGTCTCTTTCTTCGCAGCTAACAAAAATAAAGATAATACTTAAGTTGCTTTGTCTTCTTCTAATGCTTAACTCGGGAATTCTGGGTTTGATTTGACGAGGAACAGCATATTTTGTTGTAAATGACACAACTGTTTTCCTACCTGGCGAGTGGCGACAGCGATCGAAGAGCGAGTTGCCGAACGCGGGCGACCCATTTTTGGCGCCAACTTAAAAGCTTGAAGACACGAAATGTTCAAATTTTCCCCTTTGTTAATCTGATATGTTTAAGCCGAATTATAAATCCCTTCTCTAGTGAGAAACGTTGCCCGACTTCAATGGCTTTTCGATATATCAGGCCGACTGGCACACAAATTTGCCGCCGTTTCAAGGTGCACGACCTGATCACGTGCGAGTCGAAAGTTCAAGTTGTTGTTTCCCTAGGGAGTTAGTGAGTTTTGTTCGTCCTAGGGAGTTACTACGATTACCAGTTGAGTACGGCGGGACGAAAGTTTGGTCACCAAGTTTTAACGTAAAAATCGCGTTGTTGTCACGAGCAACTGACTCCGTATCCGTTGGCAACTTGTCGGCCTTTGACGTCAATTGGCAGCAAAGCGCGCGAAATTGTAGGCGACGTGACAGGCGACCAACGGCTGTTGATATTGTTACCAATGGAAACGAGGTAGGTTGCCCGTGACAACACCATAATTTTGAGGCCAAAACGTCGTAACCAAACTTCCCTCGTGCCTTACTCGACTGATAATCGTAGTAGTGAGTTTTGACCCATGGCACGTGACACGTTCTCCTCCAGTAGGAAAACGTATTTGAGTTGGGAGGTATAACAGTGGACTTAAGCTATGACCGAGAGTTTTTCTGGTCTTCTACATATTTAATCACTGAATTGTGACTCGATTCACGATCAAAATTTTACCCATTAGTTTACGTATATACTTGTAGTAATCAAAGATTAGAGCAGTGCGTTCACTATACGGTAATGAACCATTCGCAAACAGAAACGCTCCAGGCTCCTTACTTCCTTATATGAATAAAATTACCACTTACACTTATCAGATGAGATCTTAGTTACACATCAAGCATGAACTTCAACAAACCCCCTCCCCGCCTGGTAATAAACTCAACCCACTTGTGACGCCGGGTTCAGGATCAGAAACCGGGGGGCCACATTGGTGAGAGGTGAGCTATTTCAAAGCTACGCCATCCATAATCCCTAGAGATTAATATACAGCATGTAGTAAATAATATAGTTACAATTTAGCCCTATAGTATACTTAGAGCGGTCTTCAGTTGACTGTGGTAAAACCAAAACCTAAGTAATCACCCGGACACAGACAATCCAGTGAACCAATCAAATTAAAACTCGAACTCATTACATGTAGCTGACGCAAAGCGCGGGAAAACGTGTGCGAGTGAATCACAAATGGTTCTGGTTTTACTTCTGATTGGATGAAAAAGTGTCGCGAGTTTTTTCAGTAAGCCAATCATGAAGAGTAGTTGATGCAAAACGAATTACTTTTCGACACTCAAATGAAACCGCTCTAAGCACGTCAACTAACCAGTATTTAAAACAGCAATTGAAAGTCTTAGCAAGTCTACTACAGTGCCACCGACGTTTGTATTTAATGTTGTTCAGATGGTCATGCCACCAGACAGCACCAAGATTTGCCTTTCTTCTCCCGTTGATCTCCTGATGCTGCGGGGTCGTCTGTGGCATCTTCAAGCGCGACAACTCCCGCATTCAAGGCATCACGGCGAGGCGTAAGATAACGTTCAGCAATAGGAGACTTCTCCCCGCTTACCATAAGTGACTCCATAAGAGAGCTTGCATCACCTTCAGATTCCTTTTGTTTTTCACGCTCAATCATTAAATCCATAAGAACAGAAAATATTTCATCGACGTTCTCTCGGGTTTTAGCGCTGGCCTCTATGTAGAACATACCTTCCCTCTTAGCGAAGCCTTGCACCTTTCCGTCATCAACCCACCTCTCTGACTCGTCGCTTTTGTTTCCGACTAG
The DNA here is from genome assembly GCF_964199315.1 of Orbicella franksi. NCBI lineage: Eukaryota > Metazoa > Cnidaria > Anthozoa > Scleractinia > Merulinidae > Orbicella > Orbicella franksi. The sequence continues at coordinate 2,158,373 of NC_138148.1, read as the reverse complement.
GACAAGAGCTACTTTTTCACTGCACAATTCCTTCACGACGTTCAGCCACGTCTGCACTTCCAAGAAAGAAACTTGAGAGGTAAGGTCGAACATAATGACCGCGCCGCGGACGCGGCGGAATACCTGCGGAACAAAGCTTGCCGCCTTGGTGAACTTATGTCCACCCATATCAACCAGATGGAGATGGACTGACTTATCTCGAAAATGCAGCCGCTCAAAGTGATCTTCTGATTGAATGGTGCTAGGGAGTGGTATCTCAGAGAACTGTTTTTTAGTATCTAGGAATCGAGCAACAATGGACGTCTTCCCAACACCGGACTCCCCGACAACTACAACCTTGAACTTATGATCGTAATGGACGTGTCGCCTGGTACCAACTTTATCTCCTGGGGGGCTACCAGAGGATTTTCCTTCCATTCCCTTGCTGAATTTGAGCAGGGTCTCTATGATTTCGGCGGCACTGGGTCTTTTCTCGGGAATGTTCTCGAAGCACTGGCAAACAAGATTGTGGAGAGGGTGGTCAGGGCCCATTTCCTCCAGGTCCTCGCTCCGCCTTATGTACTCCGGGACAATCTCCCCATCTAAAACAAAAGTCAAATTTGGTTTGAATGTGCAGCCTGGCAAACAAAGGCCGGAGTATAATGGGAGCAAATGTCCTTTGCATGTTTACACACGAACTTTCACCTACCACTAAACTCTGCAAGAAGTTTAAAGTAATACAATTCTTTGAATTTTTTTTTAGCAGTGAGGTAACTGAGGTAGTCATATAGTACACATGGTTTTCTAAATAAACGAAACATAGTCGATCACCAAAAATAAATTCGTATTAATGTTATGTCTGGATTCTGGTTAGATATCGAGACAACATTCCTCAGTCGATGATTTCCTTTATTCTCACAATCTGTCTACTTAACAATGTACCAATTATTGTAAGAAGAAGTTATATGTTGATCGATAGGAGATACTCCTAAAAATTTTAGTTACGAAACCAAATTATTTTTATGGCCAATCCTATTTTAGACAGTGAGACTCCATCATTGAAAGCTAACCATAAACAGGCTAACCAGTACATTATTTAGGCTAACCTGAGTGATATTCAGGCTAACTGGAGTGATACATAATCTAACCAGAGTGACATTCAGGCTAACCTGAGTGTAGAATTTCACTACGATTAGCCTGAATAACCATGTTTATGGCTAGCACTCGATTATGGAAATAACGATATATACCTAAAAAGTCTGCAGTCTACAGTTTACATTCTACCCTCAGTATACATTTTACCCCCCGGTCTGCAGTCTGCAGTACGCAGTCTGCGTCTTACACTGACCGTTTTTTACACACTAAAAAGGCTAAACCATACCTGTTGGCACTGCCTATATAAATAAGGGCATATCCCTTCGGGGTTGATCACATTTGTGGAATTAACAATTCACTTCAGGTTTACATCAAGTGAAGCGAAAATGAGTTTACCAAATGAAAAATAAACCTACAATGGAGCACGTTTATCTATCTTAAAGTAATATGGGAGTCACAAGACTTTACACTGACGTCTCACGGATCACTATAAATTGAAATCGAAGCAGACAGTTTCAGGAGCGAATTGTTTCATTTTCTTATAGAAGAGTTGTTTGTATCATTTGCGTGACCTGCTAGTTTATTGCGTGATATCGAGATCTGAGCATCGAGAACGCCAGCAAAGCGTAATATCACAATATTTCTGCGGATTACCCGATACAAATGGCAAGCTAAACCCGCTACGCCTGTACGAAATAAGGCAGTTAACACCTACAACATCAATATTTTCTAAAGGAATGATTGGAAGCGTTACCTTCAAGAACAGGGTCAGGCAAATCACGTTCCGGCAAATGACCAATAATTGTCTCCAACATCAATGCCCCGAAGGAAAATATGTCGATTTTTGCTGTGTATCTTGCTTTATCGCCCCACGGTCTTCCACCAAACCTCTTAGGATACGTTTCTGGAGCTGCATACACCGGTGTACCGGGCATTGCTGTAGCATACATTGCACCATGAGGGAAAGCTTTCGCTAAACCCAAGTCCGCAATCTTTGCATGCATCGATTTCGTTAGTAGAACGTTTTTGCTGGCCAAATCACGATGTACGATCGGTTCTTTACGCGAATGCAAGTAATACAAAGCTTCGGCAACGTCCAGCATGATTTTGATCACTTCCGAGAAGGGCACTTTCGGTTTACTCTCCGATTCTCGAAGGTACTTAGCCAAGTCGCACTGTAACAGTTCAGTGACAATGATCGGCGTCTCCGGAGCAGGAGGCAGAATTACAGTGTAATACTGCACAATATTGTCGTGCTGAAGGCTGCGAAGTATCTCCCACTCCGATTTAAACTTTTCCAAGAAAGCGGCTCTGATGCTGCCATCGTGATCTCCTTCGAAGAAGATAGGGCGAATTCGTTTGGCAGCGACTTGCTTTCCACACCACACGGCCTTGAAAACCTCGCCGTACGATCCGTCGCCGATTTTGTCTCCTAGTTTTATCTCCTCAACTGAAGATGTGTTTCCCATGGCTCTGAACAAGACAGAAGTGATTCTTCAACGTAAACGCTGGACTTTGGATGGTCTAGTGGATCAAATTCCTCGGTGAATTCCTAATCAAACAAAATGTAGACTTATCCCGGAAGTGGTATTTTCCCAGGGGCCGGTGTCACAGTGATTTGGGTATCCCCGTGTTTTGGGTACCCCCGTACCCAAATCCCTAGTGTTTTGGGTATCCCCAGTAGGGATACCCAAAACACTGAAAGCGTTAAATACCACAGACTGGGGCAAGTGAAATCATCCATAATTCTGCTCAAAAACCATTTATATTCTTACAAAGCTTTGTCTCAGTAAATAAAAGCTTTCTTAACCTTGATATAAACACATAACGTCGCTGAAAATAGTCGCAATTTATAACAGACTGTCTGATCCTAGTCCTCATTAGTATAACGACATACAAAACCGTATTCACGCGCCAAAGCTCCTTGTATGAACATGCGCTTAGTGCCTATCGATAATCCTTGAAATGCACGTCATTTTAAACAAGAAAGGCGCATTCTAAACCTCGGATAGTTCGACCATTGAATAAAATCAATATGCGAGCGGGCACACTGAGATACGGCCGTCACGCAACATGCGGGTCTCAAGCTGTGACTGACCTCTGTGTATATTGCCTGTCTGAAATAAACCTTGTCTCAGACTTGTTTATTTATCGCTCTTTCCTTGATTATCTCTCCTATTACTTGCCTTTGCAATGTGCCTGCATCTTATTGTTTCTTTAATTTAGCGTAGCCAAATCTAAAAGGCAAAGCAAACTTACAAAGACGAAATTAATTCTAATGAGGAAAGGACTAGATCAAAATGCTGAAATGTAAGGGATACCCAAATCCCTAGTGATATGGGTATCCCCTTCCAATATGTTTATTTGAACAAATAAACACACTGGGAGGGGATACCCATATCACTAGGGATTTGGGTATCCCTTACATTTCAGCATTTCTAGTCCTTTCCACATCGGGATGACTTTCGTCTTTGCAAGTTTGCTTTGGTTTTGTATCTTCGGTCGATTTGGCTACCCTGAATTAAAGAAACAATAACAAATAAACACTCTGGGAGGGTATACCCATATCACTAGGGATTTGGATATCCCTTAATGTTTTGCATTTCTTTTTTTCTTTTCCCCCCTTCTACGCCTTTTGTCTTTGAAAGTTTGCTTTGCCTTTTTAATCTTCGGTTCATTTGGCTACCCTGAATTAAAGAAACGAGGACAAACAAACACTCCAGAAGGGGATACCCATATCACCAGGGATTTGGGTATCCCTTACAATTTAGCATTTCTAGTCCTTTTCTCTCTTGATTGACTTTCGACTTTGCAAGTTTGCTTTGTCTTTCTATCTTCGGTCGATTTGGCTACCCTGAATTAAAGAAATGATTGCAAGCCAACACTTCAGAAGGGGATACCCAAATCACTAGGGATTTGGGTATCCTACTTTTACTTCTTTCCCCTGTCCAAAGATTTAAGCCTTGTCCACTTTATTTATACTTATTTTGGATTTCTTCCCAAAACAAAGGAAAAAAAACCTCGTTAAATGGCATAGAGAACTGTTCGCCGGCAAAATCTAATGGGAGGGATGGTCAAGGAAAGAGCGATAAATAAACAAGTCTAAGACAAAATTTATTTCAGACAGGCAGCATGCACAGAGGTCAGTTACAGCTTGAGACTAGTGTGCATATTGCGTGACGGCCGTATCTCAGTGTGTTCGTTCGCATATTGATTAAATTTAATTGCCGAACTATACGAGGTTTAGAATGCGCCTTTCGTGTTTAAAATAACGGCATTGTAAGGGTTATCGATAGGCACCAAGCGCATGTTCATACAAGGCACTTTGGCGCGCGAATTCGGTTTTGTATGTCGTTATACTGCGGACTCGGATCAGACAGTCTGTTCTAAATTGCGACTATTTTCAGCGACGTATTGTCTTTATATCAAGTAAAATAACGCTTTAATTTATTGACACAAAGCTTAGTAAGAAGATAATTGGGTTTTGAACAGACTTGTGGATGATTTCACTTGCCCCAGTTTTAAGCTTTCCGTGTTTTGGGTATCCCCAGTGGGGATACCCAAAACACTAGGGATTTGGGTACGGGGGTACCCAAAACTCAGGGATACCCAAATCACTGTGACACCGGCAACCAAGGAGAACTTGTTCCCAGTCCTAGGTGACATGGGCAACTGATGCAAATTTACAAAGGCAATTCAATCCGCGCAATTTTGTTAAAGCGTGAAGTTTAATATGTAGAGAAATAGTTGTAAATCTCTTTATTTGAAGAAAATGTATTTAGTCAGAAAATCAATCGTTGTCTGAAGTTGCTCAATGAACTAATGACGTCAAAACGTGGTAAGAGCCAGAAAAGGTGGCACACGAGTATGTCACTGAAGTGCTTTTATTTTGAGACGTCGGAATCTATTTGTTTTATACTGGAGCTCCTGTGCGCCGAAGGAGAGCGAGCGGAGCCCCATAACGTAGAAAATTTGGTACCTCATCGATCTAAAAAAATGTTGGTTTGCACATGACTGTCCGATTGTCAGTTAACAGTCATTCGCTTATGTTGCATGATGAGTGTGGTCATTCTTGCCCATACCAAATAGAGCTGTAGCAATAAAGCGATGAGTAACATCTGAAGCCTGGATCTGAATCAACAAAATAATACGTACGTGGGCACGGCGGAAAAACCGCTGCTCATGCGCAGTAGATTTCGGTTTGTCTTCCCGCCTTTCCATTTTCAAAATGGCGGACGACGAATCAAAAACGAACACGTCATTGTCAAGGCTTTTGGCAACATCTTGCTCGCTCAAGGCAGTTACAAACAACTCGGCGACTTTGGGCAATGATCCGTGCTGATGTTTTGACTGTGATCGAGAGAATCGAAACGGTGTTGGCAGTTTTCTCAGGTGATAAAGACAGCTCTTCCGAAAGGAAACTTTCAGCTTTTTCAAATTCACCCGAGGTACCGTTTTTCCTTTTCTTAAGGTCGTGTCAAGTTCATTAAGGTTTTGAACCGCAATTTCTTGTAGCTTGTTTAATTTTACGCAACATATAAAATATGACTTTTTTTTCGTGCTGATGAAAATTTTTAAATGCTATTTGTTCATGGACTTTTGTATCGTTGCCTGAAGAAAGAAAAATAGAGGACGAATTCGTAAGTAGTACACACTAATGCCTAATTTTGTTGTGTTTCGCTTGTGTGCTATTCGTTCGTGCCTTGTTTTGCCGCTTCAGTGGATGCCATGTACTGATTTGAGCTGAAAACTTGTAGTGAGCTTATAGAGGTTTAATATGGCATTGTAGAAAGTTGTATTGTATATGTAATACAGCTTGAAGGATAAAATAAATTGCTCTTTGTTTATGTCAGCCTGTGTTTGATATTATGGCTTATGCTACTTCTTACTGCGATTCTTGTTCCTTGGCTACGCAGCTTTCCCCGCAGCTAGCTGCGGGCATCGTTATTGCAAACATTTCTCCATTGTGTTAACGAAAAAAGCAATCCGCCAAAAGGGGTTCTCGTTCCACTTTATACTGGCGGAACATTCGTTTATGTGAAGGCTTGTAGTTACATCGAAATTCAGTCAGTGTAAAACGCAGACTGTGCAGTGCAGACTGCAGAATAAGGGGGAAATACATACTGCAGACATTATAACTGAATCGTGTTTTATCGAGAGCTAACCTTAAACAGGCTAACTGGAGAAAATATTCAGGCTAACCCTGGGGCGGATACAGAGCAGGGGTTTCGAAATACGAACTGCCAAAAGGCGGTCCCCTGTGGGGGGACCGGTGGCTTTCACGCCGGAAATTTTTGAAATGTGGTCCTTGAATTGGAAATGGGATTTCTGTTATTCTGGAGCCAAGTTAGCATGTTATCTTTTATTTCTTATTTTTAATCTAGGGGCTTCAACCGAACCAGCCAAAGCCCCCTAGATCCTTCCCAGCTAACCCAAGTGATATTCAGTCTAACCCTAGAACTATTTAGGCTAAACTCTCACTTCTTTTGGCTTGAATAAGGTTGGTCTGTCTACTGTTGACACACAGTAACACTTAAAAAGTCTACAGTCTGCATTTTAACACCTGACCTGCAGTCTAAAGTCTGCATCTTACACTGACCACATTGGAAAGCATGCCTTTTTGCAAAAAGCACCATTGTGAGAAAACACATGAAAACTGCACCATCCCTCCTCCCCCAATAGTAAGTTTAAGTCTTGTTCCAAGTAAATACCGTATGCCATCTCTCCTAGATACTTTTAAGGAGAAGGTTCAGTAGCCTACACTGCAACAAAATTCTACTATTTCATATTGTGTTCCAGATAAATTCCATACCCTTGCAGACCCTGCCACCAAATTTTGTTTACTCCCTCCCCCAACTTCCAACCATCCTAAGGGGTCACCACCTTATTGTGGAGGGATGGTTTTTGTATCCATGACCCTATGAGCTATGTCAGCTGGAGTCTTGTACTTCTGGTAGGTTGAAGGATAGGGACCAGACAAATTGTGATCACCTGGCTTTCTAGGTTGGGTGTTGGGCTGAGGGCTGATAACCCACCACTGCAGAAATTAAGACTGTAGCAGATACAGAAGATATTCAAATCTCTATCAACATCAGTGAAGCAACAAGGGCTCATATCATAACACATGCATTTGGAGCAAACTGCTTCCTCTGAACACCCCACTGAAAATGCCAGTTCACCTTCATACTTTCCTTTTCAAAATTTTAAGTTTCGAATTCTCTCTCTCCCCCCCCCCCCCCCCCCCCGCCAACTCCTCAGAATTTCCATTGACCTCCCTTGAGGTGGATATGGTTATCTTCTGGCAACACAATTCACTTTTTGGTAAATTAATCAGATCAGGCAATGATGTCTCAGCAAAATGTTAATCTGATTAAAATGCAACTTAGAGATTTGCAATTCCAAAATAACTACATGTAAAAACTATTGTTAAGTTAACCTCTCCCATTCTCAAACAAAGAGACCAAACAAGCGTGACTTGAATTGTTTCATTAAAGACACCCCCCAAATAAAGAAAACTAAACTGAAATAAAAATAAAATCCAACACAAACACTCAAGCAATGAGCATCATTAAAAAACTGGATCATTGGATAATGCAATTTGAGAGTTTTCATTGTTTTAGCCATCAGGGGTTATGAGCCATTATACCATGCTCTACAAATATGGAAAGTGTATACATGACTTTTTGAGCATTTTTATTGTTATTTAAGTCTAGTTTTCTATATTTTGGGGGCCTTTTTAATAAAACAATTATTCCACTCATGCCTGTTGGATATGAGACGATTAAAGCCAACTCAGCACTACGCGCCTTGTTGGCTATCTATAATCTCATATCCAACACGTTCTCGTGGAATAGTTGATAATTATTCACTCCCTAATGAGTGAATGATACGTGATCCAAACAATAACAAAATGGCCGGCGAAAACTTATGTTCCGCCAGTGTTTCTGAAACGGAAATCCTGAGAATACAAGAAGATACTGTACCAGAAAATACAAAACAGTCTTCAAAGTTTCGAATTTTCAATTTTCATTTCAAGTGAAAATGAAAACTTTGATTGAACAATGAAATTGTTTTGCAAACAGACTTTTCATTTACATTGCTGATTTGAACAGTGTTAAAAGACCATTTGGCTAGATTGTGATCAACGAGGATTTTATCGCAGGTTAACTAGACCTGCCATGTTAGAAGATTCTGTAAAGAATTGTGCACATCTTAATGCTGCTTGCATGGACTAGCATCCCATCCAGGGGGGAGTAGAAATACTCCTAGTCGCTTCATGCTACAGAAACCGGGATAAGCTCCGGCCTGATGGGCCACTTGGCTCACATGCAGACTTTACCTTACCTTACCTCATGCCGCTTGCATGTTTTCCACGCATGAATTGAGAGGTCAATTAAACAATCTTTTAATGGTTTCCTTTTCATCTGTTGTTGAGATCACTTTGTACATATACTAAAAACTTGTCAATCTCAGTAAATAACAGCCACTATTCACCTCCATTGCAAAGAATAATTGTTAAATATCGCATAGACTTCCACACCAAAATATTATGATCTACAAATTTTTAAGAAGTCAAATCCCAACCAAGTTGTTTACCAAACTATAATTTTTCTGTCTTTAAACATTTTTCTTTATTAATTACTGGGGAATCCTGAAATACTTGTTCCATGCATTTGGTTCCTTAATTATCCCTTTTATTATTCCTTAATCTTTTTATGAAAGGGGACATATTATTTAGTATCCTCTCCAAGGAAGATGACATTCATTTCATCCATGAAAAAAACTTCAATCTTCAAGTTGATGTACATGGCCACGTCACACTGTCTCCAGCCAGAGAATCAAGTCATTGAAAGAGAGGAGGAGAGCTGTGAAAATCCGAGGTCTAACTGTGTAAAAAAAGAAGAAAAAATGTAAAATTAAATTAAGCTATACTTTGGCTTCATCCTTTGAATACTTATTACATTGCAAGAAGAAACGTCATTAACTTGGTATCTGCACTGTTCATCCATTATACAATACTGCGTAGAGCATTGAAGACTACGCAACTTCTTTCAACCCATATTGTGAATACCTCAGTCATTTTGCTAGCTTTGTAACTGGGAAATTTAAATCATGAAGTACAACAAAAGGATTGTTTCTTCTTGAGGTTTCACTCAATAAAAAATAACTAAATAAAAATATTTCATTAACCTCATCATCATCAGACTAATTAAACCCAAAAAAGTCTGCCTTCAAGTCAAAAAATAATTTTACAAGATAACTTTTAAAAGCTCTTTCAAAACCACGCAATTAGTCCATTCAATAACAACAAAACAAAAAACTTAGTGTACGTCTCTCATATTAGATTCTTGCACCGCTACAAGAACTTTTAAATTGTAGACAACACAAGCCAGAGGATATATCCAAAAGTAGAAAGAAATGTGTCACCTTGAATAGTACGCTGATATCCGGACTGAACATCAGTTGGCTACGCTTTTAAAACATTCATTGCATGTAAGATTTATATCCTTAAATCTACAAAATTAAGTTCATTTACAGTAGTGTCAACGGTTTTCGTCACTTATTTATATGAACATGGCTGACAAAAAACCTAACGGGTCTCTTCCCAGAGGCAAGTCGAGGTATGACGGGTAATTCAAATGATAGCGAACAAAATATTCAACTTTTAAAATGCAGACTCATCGAGCCAAAAAGTTTCCGAAGCCACACACGAACTAGAAAATGTTGCCACTTGCAAAAATCAACCATTTACGGAAGGAAAGGAAGAAAACTTGGCTTACCTTTCAACATAGCTTTCCATTATGCTGTGTTCATTGTGTTAAGTCATCTGTACACCAATATCTGCAGCAGAAGAGTATTGTAAATAAACTAAGCAGCTGCGTCGATCCATTAGGCACAAAATGAACACGACACCAACGGACAAAAGAAATCACGACACAAAGAAAAACACACAAAGAAAGCGAAAAAACCAGGCTAAAATTTGCAACATACTTACTTTTGCTTAATCCGCATTCTCTGCGACAAGTAGAAGTTCTAACTGGGTAAAAATCCACAATATTTCTTGCTGTTCGATGCTCCCGCTTGCAAAATGTTCAGACATTTTCGAAACTCGTTTGCAGCCGCAAATTGTCAGCGGCGAGCGCTTGAGCATGCTCCAAGACAACGGATTTTTTAGCCAATCAGCGGTTTTTCCGCCGTGCCCTACGTACGCCAAGCCTAATACCTAAGAGAGCACCATTACCATAGGTACATCTTTGATATTTGACACTCATGTTATGATTAATTGACGGCTGTCAAAACAAGGTATCCGCTGACCGGTATTATGGGATCATATCGCGGGCTCAAGTTAAGAGCTCATCCAGATCGCGTATTTTTTTGAAGTTGACCAGGTACTGGGTTTCTATGCAATCGCGGGCTCAAGTCAGGTTAGAGGAAGTACATGCATGCAGAGGCAAAATTCCGGCGCAAATTAAAACGTGGCGCGTTATTGACTTTTCTTCCGACATATTCCTTGCACAATCTTCTCATGGAAATTCCCTGATATGTTGCATACGTAATTTCTACAATCTTGGAAAAATTGGGTACACTTATTGGGCAAACTTTGTTAAAATTTAACTGGAAATAATAGTGAAACCACACGCTGAACAATTACCTGGTTACAATTGATTATTTTTTGAGTTTCTGATCCAAGAAAAACAAATCCTCATCTTCCTTTATGGTTAATTATCGCCATCGGGAGCTCCGCTTTTAGGCCTGGCTAAATCTATATATTATCACCATGAACGGAAGCCAGAAAAGGGCAGTTCCCCAATTGATCATAAGTAAGAACCAATTTTAAAAAATAGGCAGTCGAGGACTGCATGTGCCGGTTACCTTGGATATAAATAATTAGCTGAACTCCTCGCTTTGATAGGAAATCAAAATGTCCAAAATGGTTTTCCAGCCAACTCGTGATATTTGAATTGGGTCAAAAAGATTTTGAGAAGTTTCTATGTTGGAAAATAAAAATGTTCAAGCCATAAAGCAACGTAATTATAGAAGACAATGAGACAGTATGGAAATTTGAATCGTTCGCGGGAGACAAACGCTCGTCAAGCGTGAAAGTTTCGGCTAAAAGCCGCTGTGAAAGCGGTCGATGGATCGAATCATAAACCCCGGAGGGAGGTACTCCCAGAAAAGTTAAGTGGGGGTGTGCGGCCCACTTCCCAAAACTCTTACCCTATTTCTGACCAAAATATGCGATTTTTGCTACCCTATTTGTGACTGTTGCGGCTGGCACAGTTGCCCTAAACATAAGTTATGAAGGGCTTTTGTTGACGGTCTTATCGATAATGATGAAAAAGTAGCTTTCACTAAGAAATATACCCAATTCAAGGCTAGAGTGCAAAAATCATGTCCTATTTATGACCAAAGCCATACCCTTTGGAGCCGCACATACCTATGTCGCCCATATAAGGGAGTAACTCACCCCCCCCCCCTCCCTCCGGGGTCATAAACCCACCTTTGTTGTATACCAAATAGCCGTAAATTTGGGAGTGCTTAGTCGACTCCAAAGACGAAAGGTCAGTTCATCGCTTTCGCAGCCTTTCGCTCCAAAAAATTGTTTACGAAGCATCGACTGAGGTTACGGACATTACTTTCAAGGACGATGATATTGGTGGCTACGCCTCTTCGCGACCGGTAGCCACAATCACAGAATGATAGGTCATCAGTTTCGAGTTACCTTGTGCCTCAGTTTTAAAACAAGCCTTCGTACAAAACCTTTCACATGAAAATGAGTTTGATTTGCATCTATATGAACATGTAAGGAAAAAACATTTTCTTATGATTGGTTTCGCACGAACGCACGTTTAGACACAGAGGCAAAAGGCAACTTGGGACCGACCTATTCGACAAATTATCTGTGCCCTCATTTTCTCTCGGTAAAACCTCATTGAAATATCGTGCTTAATCTATTTATGAAGAAACGGCACACGACTTGGTGTGAAAGTGTTCTTTAAAAGCTAAAAAGAAAGAAACTGTTGTTGGTCCCATTTGAAGGGAAAGATTTTATGGCTCTGATATAACCTAAGGGATTTAGAAAATCTGTGATATTCGGCTGTTCGCTCGTGTTCAGTATGGTAAAAATGCAAGAAGCGACATTGGCCAGCATCCGCACTGCTGTCTCTGTTGGGCGCGGTTGAAAACGCGCCGAACATAACTACAGAATTAAGTGAAAGTAGTACAATTCGACGTTTGAACCGGAAATTTCGGGCTTCTTACCTATTTTGTATCAGTCGTGAAAGTTGTTTCCTGGAGGATACTATAAGCTGCATTGTTAGGAGGAGTTCCAATGTGGTCTGGCGGTCTGGGTGGTTTCCGCTGTAAGCTATCGAGATTCAGTTTGCCACATGCTTTGCTAATACAGTTTGTTTTCAATCATTTCGGCACAAGATATCTCAGTCTCTAAATGATCGTCTTGGAGGTCCGTGAAGATGTTTGTGACTTGCATTCCCTACGTGACGCTCAGTGGACCCTAAGACAGTAGCAAGGATACTTCTATGGCTTGCTCAGAACGTGAAGGTTTACTTCAAGAAAGTTTTGTTTCATCAATATTTAAGCATAAAATAAAATAAAGCCTGATGTTGGCAAGCAACCATCGTATGAGCTCTCATTTACCTCTGCCGTCTTCCTCTCATGTGATTTTCCATATTTGACTCATGTCAGTGAAACATAGCGTGTCATACGAGTAATCATTTCTCCCTTCTCAGATTGTTGCAAGTTCTCATCAGACGTATGTTAAGACGAAAACAGAAGCTATCCTTCAAGACTCCAAGAACTTGGCCTTTCCTAATTTGTCACTGAATCGCTAAAAACTGTTATTATGTACGTTGAGAACACTACGCTAATGTCTCTTTGTAATTAATCCTTTATTCTCAAGTGAATACTTAGTATCTGAATAATCTTAGGTTGTACCGGAAGGCACTCAGGTCCCCATACCGCCTCTGCACAGCTGGCTGGTCTCACTGTTACTCAACCCTTGGGGTGAAGGAATGTCCGTGCCCAATCTTTGCACCTCCATTGGAGACTCAGTTTGGGGGATCTGTATTAACTCGGTTTATGGGCTCCACACAGGGTTCTTTCTCTTAATACTCGAATTGCTGCCTGTGGCACCCCTTCAGCCCTCTGCTGAAGCCCCGTTAGGGAGGGGACATTTGTTATTCTGGACTGGGTTAACTTCGCCGCATGACATTATTCCAGCAACAATGGTTTTATTCTCGTTATCTTAAGCTATATCGCGTTGTTGCTTCGCAAGGGAAGGGTAACTGAACTGAGTTTACAAAGATTTATAACGCACGAGCAGAGCCGTTGCTCTTCTCATTAAACGTTCTATTTATTGACGTTGTCGTTACCGTCGTCGTGCTAGTTTGCGTTGAGCTTACACTATAAGCAATGATTACGCCCAGTAAAAGACGAATTTAAATTCTTATTTACGTGATAATCTTGAGCTGTTCAGCACGCCTATATGTTTTTGCAGGGGATACCTATGAAATGTAAAAAGATTTAGAGCGGTTTTCAATGGAGTGTCGTAAGTAATCGGCAATTACTTTGGTTTTGTCTTGGTTTTACGACGGTGGGAGATTGGCTGAGTAGTCTAATTGGTGATTAATTGGTTTGGTTTTGGTTTTACGACACGCAATTGAAAACCGCTCTATAACGCCGGTATAACGCAAGTGCAAAGTCATTGTGCTGCTAACCATTGGAATTGTCGAAGTGGTTTTCCCCCGTCCACATTACGCCGGAGCAATTTGAAAACGCAACAGTCACCTGTCATTTTAGATTTGTGGTTGAGGAGAACTTATCGTAATATCATGGTTTTCAAAAATCTCCGTTTTCAAAATGTTTTCCGTCCACACTAAAACGCAATGCCGGCGTTTTTAAATTACTCCAGTTGAAGAGCGTTTTCGAAAAGCTCCGTTTTCGTGACGGATTAGTATGGACGGTAGGCCTAACGGCAGAAACATAGCTGGGTTTTCAAATTCCTCCGGCGGAGGGCGGACGGAGCCTTGCTAAGGTCCCCAACTTATGGGCGACCGTTACCACCACTTCTCGTTGGTGACACACCCTTGTTTCGTCCCAATCTCGTCTCGCCTTAAAACTCTCGCCCACTACACCCTTCCTGACGTGACTGAGAGCAAAATAGACAGCGAAGCAGTACATCCTACAGACACAGCTTTACAAGTGTTTAAGGTCTCGCAAAAATAAGTACAGCCAAGAAAACGTCGTTTAAACAAAAAGGCAGTAAAAGATGTTGCTAGCTGGTTAAAGGTTGGCGCTTTTATTGGCCAATTGGAGGAGAAATAATCACTTAGTGTCCAGATACAAAATCCCAACGATGATGATGACTTTGATGAACACCGCATGTTAACTAGTCACCCAGAGTAAATTCGTTATACATGTATACTGCAGTAAAATAAAGAAGAATCTTTAGAGCTTAACACGAAGGGGTTCGGTTCATCGCAACGATTTTTCTTGACTGAGGGTCAGGGGCTAATTTCTTGGAGGGGACTTATAGTTCCCCCTTGCGAGGCCGGCTTAGACTGGGAACTAGTAAAGTTGCTTCCGTGTGTTGCAACAAAGTGGTTACTTTCGCTTTTGCGAAGCAAAAAGGAAGATGGACGAGAAAATCAGGATACTTCAGGCGGTTTAGGCTAAGAATACTTGAGCAATGGGCAAAAAAGTGGGAAAAAACCATCGGTATGTGTTTAAACTACTCTTGTTATTCATAGTCAAGCTTTTCAACATATCAATGGCTTTTGTTCGTTTCGAAAACCAGCTAAATACACCAGGGTACGCAAAGCCAAGCAAACAATGCAACATTTTCCGATATAAACTGGTTAATGGTCCTTTGGTTTATTCAGCTTTTCAGAAGGATGTTTGTTCTTGCCGTTATATTTCAATGAAAGCACGTTCAGCGCAAGTGCTTAATTAATGGAGAAATCGAGAGAAAGAAGCGTTCTCTTTGACAACTCAGTCTGGCGGCCATTATATTCTCAGCCGAAAAGTTAGAGACCTCTTTACCATACAAAAAGAGGGCGTTTATATCAATACAGGGCCCATTTTCTATTTGTAATGAATGTTTTTAAGTTTTGTCACATGTTCTTACATAAAGATCGTGCGTGCTTGAACGCTTTAGGAGGGAGCGCAACAAGAACGAACTCGCGATCGCATTCGATTGGAATTTGAAGTTTTACTCGTTTTAGTGTTAAAAACGCAATTTTACGGAACAAATTGCAATTGATGTGCATGCCTACTTTAAGTTTAGGAGTTGATATAAGACATAGCCAATAAATTATCTTACGATGGTTGAAAAGAGATTGTCTATCTTACTAAATATACTGTAAATATGATGACATAAGGCCCAGTTGAGACGCCGAACTTTTCATGAGCCGAACTTAATTCGAATTTGGACCGACCCAAATTATCAAAAGTACACCTGTTGATTCAGACGTCGAGATTAATTCGCCGAACTTTATTTAGTTAAGACCAAATCATATCGAAATGTCAGCGATTTTCAGGCAAAGTGAAAACTGCTCGTAAAATACGTTATAATTATTTATGCATTAGGTTCGGCTCGCGAAAAGTTCGACGACTGAATCAAAGCCGTTCCAAAGCCGAAATTCCCGGCTGAGCTAGGCGGGAAGAACGGCTGAACCGTTCCAAATTTAAATAGCCGTTGTTAATTGGTTCAAACGCAGAACTTTTCATGTAGTTAATTCCGTGTATTTGGTTGGGCTCATGAAAGTTCGGCCTCTGAACTGGGCCTAACTTACTTTTTGCATATCATGCTTTGTAGCTTTTTCGCCCCACGGTTGCAAGAAGTTTATATCTACTCAAAGCTCTTAGTTTAAACGGGCACTTTGTCCAAACGATTAAGTTTGAAGGATTTGGCGAATGTAGAACTAATGCTAATAATAAAAAACTTGCAGGGTTACAAGAGAGGAGGATAAACACATTTCCCCAGCGCAAACTCTGGTTGGATTTTCTGGAAAATTGTTGTTGAAAAAGCTGAAACCCCTAAGAAGATCACGTTCAGACAAAATTCGAGAGAAAGCACTGGAACAAGATTATCTAGACAAGGTAAGCTTGGGGTGTACTGTATATAATTTAATGTTTTCATTCTATATTTAGATTAATAACAGCTGTTTCACTCTAAATAAGGCCACAACTAGACTGAACAATCCCTTTTTTTTGTTACACAGTTACCCTCGGCAATTATTGGGGAACCACTAAGCCATCTTGGATTATTTGACAAGAAAAATCTGGGAAGAGGCCAAACTGGGTGTCCTCAAAACATAAAGGGACTGCCCTCACTATGTGTGATCTGGCATTTATGATTCATGCCGCACCAGCAATGATCCATAATGGTCCATGGTCTGTTTGGTCCATTAGACAGTGCAAAATAAAACAATTTGAAAATGTATTGACAACCCTTGACATAAAACTGCTTTTCTGTTGTCAGTTCTGGAGATACTTAATACAATTTGGCACTTGAACAGATTTGACCCCTTTGGAAGAAACTGAATTTGTACTTGAAAATTTAATAGTGAAGGGCTGTAAGGAAAATTTTTTTTCAAGTTGATCAGGGGAAATTATGTGAAGTCTCTTGAAGCAATTTTACAGCCTGTTAGCTATTTGTTACTAGACAGTAAAAAGTGCCTCTCATGAATTTCCACAATTACTTGCATTTTCTACCTAGAGAACAACCTTCCAAGAAACGCAAGAGTCCGAGTTGCTTCTCAAGAAGCCTTGCAGGGCTAATCTTTACCCTGCTGGACTTCTCACGGACCTTGAAAAGATTTTCGGTGGTGATGCATTGATTATTTGCACCAAAATAACCAAAATTAAAATAATTACAATTATTAGCACAGGAGTTACATAAATCTGATTTTTTTAGATTGCAACAATTTTTTCAACATCAAAAATACTGGTCATTTTTCCATAACGTGTAGTTCCAGAAAATATCCATACCCCCATCATGCAGGGAGTTTCATTTACATGTAAGAACCCCCACCTCCCCAGAATTTCCATTTTTTTATACCAAAATAACCCTCACCCCTCCAGAATTGCCATATTACACTGTACATGTACGTACACCCCCCATACCCTCTGGAAAAATCCATTTGGGCAAGCGTGTTAAAGTTAAAGTAAACTCTTCAAACACTAGGTCATCTGCATTGCACATCACTGCTGTGTAATCTCGATTGACCGTAACATCTGGAGACACAGACTAAGAAAATGCACAGCAATTTATTTATTTAAACATGCTTTGAAAGAAAATAAATAATATGGTAATGTGTCAAATTTTCTTCTGGTTATGACTATGTACCTTTGAAAATGTGGTACAATTTCCATTGAAAGACTGATAAGCTGAGTGTAGGTGAAATTGACACCATACTTTTGTCGTGATCATGAGCATGATCACTAACACACTCTCAAAGAAAGCCAATTTTTTACAGCAAAAAGCATACATATACTTGTAAATTGACGATGCTAGATGTGACAAATAATATTACTATTAATATTTTAAGTTTTGAACTGTCTTATGAGCTGCCAACAAGGACTCACAAAATTATACAGTCACTAACAAAGTACACTAAAATGTCAAATAATATTTTTATGTAATGTGTAATCCATACCCTAGCCATTTGAGATGGTGGCCTAGAGATATTCTTTCAGGCCAAATGTTTCTAAACAGTTGTGTACATGATTCAATGTTCACATCACTGCCTTCATTGGTGTGATTTCTTGGTCTCAATTTCTCAAACCTGAAAACAAAACAAAAGTGGTCAAGGGTAGGTTTTTCTTTCCATCTAAGAAAGCCCAACATACTGGACCATATTAAGTATAAGCTACAGTGGCCATTTTAACACTTGTCAACTGTGACGGTGGTGCTAGGAGGATATCCACCTCAAATCCTGAACAGTACAGATCTGTCACATGTAAATTTGGTCGGAACAAAAATTTTCAACAGCCAATGACCTCCTACTAGGCTCCTGATTGTGATCGAACTTGGTGAATAACATATTTATTACAGGACTGAAAATGTTTTGAAAATAATTCAATGATCATGGACTGGAAAAACTATGTAAACATTGAGGATTCTCACTTCGGATGTAGAGCCAACTTAAGAGGCCCTGCACCTAAGAAACGACCGATGATTTCTGGCTAAAACATAAAATCGGCCGATTTTTATCTCTCAAGTAGAGGTTACCGAATACTATTTAAAAATGAATTTCTTTTGTTTCAGTTTCGCTTTAAACCAAAAATATCGAGCCGCAAAGTGTTTCCGTCTGAAAGCAGCAATATCAGGCCGAAAATAAGTCCCCGCAAAAAACTGTTTAGAAATTACTATTGCAACGCAAAATAATGAGAAAACTACACAGTGTTGAAGAAAAAGGCCTTTTAATGCAATATCATTCGATAAACATCAAAAAACTGCCGAAGCGATTAACAAATAAAGTTTCAAATATTGCATACTAAATTAGATGGAGCGTTGGAGCTGATTTTAAAATAATTATTTCTCAAAAGTTCAACGCTTTTGAAAGCAATCACAGTGATGAATGAGACATTGGAGGGATACAAATCACGTTTCTGGAAAAACATTTTTCGGCCAAAGTATATTGACCTTGTACAAAGCGTTCAAAGTTACCGTTTTTACCGTTATCCTGCTACTTCAACGAAACGCTTCTCTTTTGCCAATACGGCCGTGGATAGCGTGGTAAACGCCACTTTAAACCTTGCTAGGCATTCAGAGACTATCCTGAGTAGAAGGATGTAGAATTGAAAGAGAAAGGAAGATGAAAAATACGCAGACAAAGAAAATAACTCGAAATTACCATCTGCTAACGAAAGTTGAATCTGGAAAATGTCGTCGCGTGACAACGACCAGTGACGTCATTGGTCACGTAAAGGTCGCAAGAGCATGGGAAAACGAGTCTGCAATGTCCTTCGGGCGGTCAGCGGCTAGAGATCCAGTCGTGACCCCATAACTCAGATCACGCTGCGGCCAAAACGGTGTGGCGGTTGGGGAAGTTTTTCTTTTTGAGTGACCATCATTTGTGAAAAATAACATAACATTGTTCCACTAAACGTTTTCTGGCCGGGAAAAATTGTTTTCCCATTTGTGCATTCGTTTGGATTCCACCGCTATTGATACAAATAACGTCAATGGCCGCTGTCACGCGACGACATTTTCCAGATTCAACTTTCGTTAGCAGATGGTAATTTCGAGTTATTTTCTTTTTCTGTGTATTTTTCATCTTCCTTTCTCTCTTAATTCTACTTCCTTCTACTTAGGACGGTCTTTGAATGCCTAGCAAGGTTTAAAGTGGCGTTTACCACGCTATCCACGGCCGTATTGGCAAAAGAGAAGTGTTTCGCCGAAGTAGCAGGATAACGGTAAAAACGGTAACTTTGAACGCTTTGTACAAGGTCAATATATTTTGGCCGAAAAATGTTTTTCCAGAAACGTGATTTGTATCCCTCCAATGTCTCATTCATCACTGTGATTGCTTTCAAAAGTGTTGAACTTTTGAGAAATAATTATTTTAAAATCAGCTCCAACGCTCCATCTAATTTAGTATGCAATATTTGAAACTTTATTTGTTAATCGCTTCGGCAGTTTTTTGATGTTTATCGAATGATATTGCATTAAAAGGCCTTTTTCTTCAACACTGTGTAGTTTTCTCATTATTTTGCGTTGCGATAGTAATTTCTAAACAGTTTTTTGCGGGGGCTTATTTTCGGCCTGATATTGCTGCTTTGAGACGGAAAAACTTTGCGGCTCGATATTTTTGGTTTAAAGCGAAACTGAAACAAAAGAAATTCATTTTTAAATAGTATTCGGTAACCTCTACTTGAGAGATAAAAATCGGCCGATTTTATTTTTTAGCCGGAAATCATCGGTCGTTTCTTAGGCGCAGGGCCTCTTAACAATAACAGTTTTTTGTGGACAGTAAGCCATAAAACAACAAGATCATTCATG
Source organism: Orbicella franksi (assembly GCF_964199315.1). Taxonomy (NCBI): domain Eukaryota; kingdom Metazoa; phylum Cnidaria; class Anthozoa; order Scleractinia; family Merulinidae; genus Orbicella; species Orbicella franksi. The sequence continues at coordinate 2,138,272 of NC_138148.1, read as the reverse complement.
ACAGGGTCTGGGCCAATACCCACAGTAGAGCAATCTGATTAGTTGTTTTTTAAGTTATTAGGCCTCTGAACCAACTTAATCTTGTAATAAATGACAAATATAGTCATCAAGTATATTAAACTAGGTACCAGTGAGAGTGTTTAAATTGTTTCAACTGAGAGCTACCTAACGTATTTTCCCCTCTTCATATCCCAGTGTAACACACTTGCTTGCCGCCTGAACGACCACAGAAATTTACTGGATTTGATGCTACAATTGGCATGTTGCAATGGAAAGGTTCTATGCAATTCAACTTTATGCCAGGTAAACACTTCTTAGATGATTCTTTATCTCACCATTCTGCAGTGACATAAGTTAAGAACAGATCTTTATGAATTTATAAAAACATATAAGAAATTAATATAATAAGGAATAATTTTATTATTACCTTGTTACACAATATTTTTACAACATATTTGTGATTCACCAGTTTGGAATCTGGAGTCAATTTCAAGCACTGAATTTTCACGATAAACCACTTTGTTTGAACTGCTTAATATCACAAGGTATTCTTATGTAATAAAATTTTTGAAGCTGCAGGTTTATAAGATGTGGCACTACTCATATTTTCTGTAGACCAGGAAATATTGTAATGAATGATGTGCTCGTCAATTGTTACAATGCATCACCGTGGCAACCAACTTTTATATTTTAGGAGCTTAAAGAAAGGCATGCAAATAGCATCACACTCATCAAGTTTCTTCTTGAGCAAGTGGGAACTACTTTAGATGTGCTTCCAAAACAAACTCAAGGTACATGTGTATCAAACTCTTCATCTTTTTTCGGGAATAAATAACATATGTTCTTTTTTTTTAACAACTTCAAAATGGAACCACAGTTAGTGGTCAATTGTGGGAATAAATGACATATTTCGTTTTGTTGGTTTGAAATGGGTAGTTTGGGAAATCTGGGCTGAAACGTTTGGTTCAAGTTATCAGGAGGTTCAAAACATTGACGGTTCAGGAAATCAAGACAGCATTGTCAAGTTCAAGCTTACAATGGATCTAAGTCCCTCAGTCTGACTCTATCTGTGCAAACTTTTCATGTATTTAACAATCAGCTTTCAATTCTTATACCTATAATAATTCAGGGTTTTCAAATAAAAAAGTAGCGGGAGGAAATTGAAAAGTAGACAGAGCACCACTAAGTTGCAGTAACGGGCAGCCATGTGGGGAATATCCCGAAGTGGGTTACCCACACCTGCACTAGGGAGATAGTGTGCTAGTCAGTGAGTGTTGAGGTGCATTCTGGTGCAGTTGTAGCACACAAAAGTGTTTTTGTTGGAGCTGATTGCAAGATTAGTCTCTGGGGAAGTTCATGTTTGAAAGGCTTTCATGCTTTTAAAATTTTCCCTTGGTATTTGTTACATTGCATCATGTTTGGCTTGAGTTCTGTTTAATTGAGCTGTAGCAAAAAAAAAACTGTAATTTTTTTAAATTAAAAATGTGCACATGCCCACAAATCTAATACATGTAAGCAACGCCTGCCAAAATAGCTCTCGCTTCAAAGTTCAAAAGGAACATACAATAGCCACCTCAGAAAGAGCAGATCATGATTAGGTTGGTGAAATAATAATGTGTACTAATAAACTTCCTGACAAAAAGTACCCGGTGCAAATGCATGAAGTAGCAGTTGACTTGCATCAGGCACCTGTTATTAATCATTTATTTCTGTCCAGACATAACATCATATAATATGTTTATCATATTAGCAAGCACTTACATGTAAATGGCAATTTTTGTCATTGCCCTTAACATTCTTTTATTTCAGTTTCCTTGCATGAAGTGCTGTCCATAGATGAAGAGCTAAGGACCAAGTTGGGCAAAGTATTTCAGTTAAACTTTGGCGAAGAAGGGAAATTTAAGGTAAGGACAAAAGCAATAGCTGTTGATTAATACTTTTAAAATAAGCTCAATGAAGGGAGAAATTATGTAATGAAATATCACTTCAAAGAGGAACTCTTACACTGACAGAATGGGGTGTACTTACTGGAATTGGATGGCCAGCTGTTTGTTGAGGTATTGAACAAGAAATATTAATAGTAACATTATCCAATGTTTTGATGTATCCAACATCATTATCAAGAATGAAAATTTGTTAAATGCTTAAGTTGTTAAAAGAGTTGAGTTACTGGAAGGTGCTACTCCAAGAGTGAATCATTACTAACAGACGAGTATATCATGACAGGTGAAATGGCAAACATAATGAAAAATAACCACTACTTTGTTTTTCATGGCAGAGATGTAAGGCTTCTCAATCGACCCTGACAGCTACTGACCAGGGCAAAGACACATTCCCAGTGTAAGAAATTTATTATTATAAACACTGTTTAAGTAACATTTGTATGCATTTTTTCACACTTACTAGATTTAGTTGCATTGATTGGTTCCCCCTAAAAGTAGCAGCTGACAAGTGGCATTTCCCTAAAGGTTAGAATCGGGAAAGGCTTCTTACTAAGAATAGTAATACACCGTAATTACTTGCTGAAATTTGCCATAACATCCAGTTGTCCTAAATACAAGCTGATTGATATGATATTGATACATGCATATCTGTATAGCTTCATGCTAATCTATACAGCTTTTTGAGCTGTAAAGTTAATTAGAAAATAGCTCAAAGAAAATATGCCTGCTTATCAGTTAAAAATCCTGTTTCTACCCTATTACAGGAAATTAACACTTGTGTTGATTAATGTATTTGAAATTAACACAACTTAAATTAAGGCAATTTGAATGTAAAATTTCAAATATGCTGCACCAACAAACAAAAAAACAGAATTTGTTGAAAACAGGAACAAATTTATTTTAACACTGTACAGTTGAAAATACAAACAAGGATTGTCCAATTGTCCCTAAACATATGGGTCAAGCAAAGAATTCTGGCCACTTCGAACATTCTTTACAGTGTCTCTGACAAAATGAAGTACAGTTGAAGTACAGTAAACAATTTGCTAATGTGAAAGAAATTAAGATTGATGTGAAATGTAAAGTGTGCAAATAAAATTCATAGTTTGGCTGTGGAAAGAATGTCTGGAGTGTGTCACGGATTAGGGGGAAAATAATGGTAATTAACGTTGCAGAAATTAATGCGCAACTTAATTAACAGTTAACATCAACATAAATTAACACAACTTAAATTAATGTGAATTTTTGAAATTCGGGTTAATTTCATGAAGCATTAAATTCCTATAATAAGGTATAACTCAATAGAAACAAGAGTGGAAGTTTGAGAGAATGAGAAATGCTGTGGGAATGCGAGCTAACAGGCATTTATTTCCACAGCTTTTTCATGTTCTCCCATACCTCCACAAGTGTTTCTATTTAACAATTAGATTATTCGCTTTTGATTTCTATGAGGTGATAGTTGATGAGGCCGCAGGCTGAATCAACTATCGCTTCATAGAAATCAAAAGCGAATAATCTAATTGTTTTAG